>NC_056743.1:51906491-52243348 GCF_019279795.1 Protopterus annectens | reverse complement strand
TGTAATGTCAAGTATTTAAATATTTACATGCACTCACACAGAAACAACAGTGTTAGTGAGATGAAGAAAACTTAAAAAAAAAAAAAAAAAAAAAGACACACACTCTGTGATGCTGATATTTTAAAAGGTCTGTTGTCATGGTGCCCTACGGGGGAGAAAACTAAAGACATGACAAAGTAATCATCTGAACCACATTCGTATGCTTCAAAAAAGCATTATTTCCCATACACTGAATCATAATGGAGTCAATGAATATTTGAATGTTATAATAAACTGAAGAACATTTTAAAACCAGCATGTGGTTCACAACACAAACCCAAGTGCAGTTAGTCTGAACTAGTCAGTTATGATTTAAATGTATCTGGAATAAACTGATGATAATGCGGCACTTTAAATGGTGTCATATCAAGCGTACAAGCCTTTTGAAATGCATTCCTTAAATAGTGAGCCTTCCCTTTTATAATGCAGATACACTTATATGGTGCACTACTATCACTATGTCATTTATAGCCAATGTTTTGATATTTCCTTTTCGTCTCTCTTCTGTCTCTAAGATAAGAACAGTGGTTATGAAAGTTTGACTCACTTTAGTTTATTGCCATAGCCAAAACAGGAGCACGGTGCTGAAATTGCCAGGCTTTCTAGAATAACTTGTGTACTTAGTTTTGTTTGCTGTTTCAGTACTTCTGTAGTACAGTTGGGAAACCTGAGGAGCAGTTCAGAGCTGAAGTTATTTCAGCAGAGGAAGATGCAACCCATTTAGTTTTATTTTCATTCCTACGCAAAGCTGTAATAAAGTTGACTCGTTTCACATTTATGATACTTTTATTTCCCCAACCAACTGAGCGGTGTTGGCAGTCTTTTTTCATTATCTTTAATCTTACAAAAATGCACTCCTGTTTTGTTGTTGCAGATGATAAACTGCTGCATTATGCTGAGTGAATATGAATGTGCAGATTTTATTTCTGCTCATTCTAAACAATGGTCAAGAATAACCACAGAATCCTCAAAGGAACTCCGTCAACACTGGTTCTGGACTACAGTGCTGTATTTGAGGAAAGGCAGGGAAGGGCGATTATTTACTGGAATAGTTCACCGGACCACACAGGGTCCAGCTTGTCATAAATGAATTGTGTGTGTGCTAAGGGGGGGGGGGTGGCTGCAGAGCTCTCGTACCAGCTATGTCTGGAGTTCATTTATTCGGAATGATGTCACGTTTTATACTTTTTCTTGTTCCTGATGTGGGTGGGCAACTTCTCTTGTCCGGGACCTCAGACATTTCAAATACATGCATCGTTTCAAATTTCAGAATGTAATTCTCTTGTAGGTCCTGCATCAGCTGCTACAGGGCACCTAGATGGTGTTGCTGGACAAAATGGTTTGCAAACCAATGTCTGCAGCATGCTTGGGTGATTCCTTTCTGTTCTGGACCGGTTCCTTTTTTGGGTCAAAGCATGTTGAACAGAAGAGGGCTGAAGATGTATCCTTTTGGGTGGGGGTGGGGAGGGGCAAACATTGATATAGGAAGGTTTTATGTCTGGGTCCCATCTGATGGCTTGTTGTCTAACCAAGAGAGAAATTTGTACACCTATAAAAGAGAGTCTGGTAAGAAGTTTTGGTTGAGAAATTGTATAAAGAGGCCTTGGATAGGTTAAAGAATAATCCAGATACAAGATTCCCAGCATTTCTGAGTTGCTTTATGCAGGTAGGGAAATTGAGTGTACTGAATATTGTCTTTCCAAAAACAAAGTTCTCACAAAGTGAACTTCTTTCAAAAATACATTGCTATCTGCAGTTCCAGTTACCAGATTGTAGCACCATTAAGAACAGCTGAATGTGAAAGTTAGATGATGCTTAGCTTCCTTGTTAGATGTAATGGATTTACTAGGTTGTGTTATGGCATGTAGCCTCAACATTTATTTTCTGGGTATTCTCAAGTTAATTATGTAAAGGCAAGACCATGCCAAGAAAACTACTGGTACAAACATTACAACTTTAAAAACTACTGGTTCAAACATTCCAACTTTAAAAACTACTGGTTCAAACATTCCAACTTTAAAAACTACTGGTACAAACATTACAACTTTAAAAACTACTGGTTCAAACATTACAACTTTAAAAACTACTGGTTCAAACATTACAACTTTAAAAACTACTGGTTCAAACATTCAAACTTAAAAACTACTGGTTCAAACATTACAACTTTAAAAACTACTGGTTCAAACATTACAACTTTAAAAACTACTGGTTCAAACATTACAACTTTAAAAACTACTGGTTCAAACATTACAACTTTAAAAACTACTGGTTCAAACATTCCAACTTTAAAAACTACTGGTCCAAACATTCCAACTTTAAAAACTACTGGTTCAAACATTCCAACTTTAATAGTCCGCAAAATAAACAATGCAAACCATAGTTACACGTTAACAAATTCATAAATATTTAAAAACACAATTGGCACAGGAAGCACTTTTGTCCTCCAAGTAGACTTCTTCAGACTATATCGTTAAAGTGGACTACAATTTGCATCATTTTTTTTGTGAATTAGTGTCAAATTAAAACTACGTTCTTACAACAGTAAACAACATAAAGAAAAAGCTCTCAGCAAAACAAGGACAGAGCTTATTGCGTGAAGTGTTGTTTACAGTAATTGCCAATAATACAAAAAGGTTAAAAAATAATATAAAAAGGTTTTAAACAGTGGGATAAGCTTTAATGGAAAAAGACATGAGAAAAGTATTTATCATTTGCAAGATACTAGTTTTATGTTTGAATGTGACTTATGATTGCTAGGTTTCAGATGTTTGAGGAAGATGATTATTAGAATAGAAATCTTGGTTAAGAGCCATTTACAAGCTGTAAAAATAATAACAAGGTGCCTAAACAGCGTTACTGGCCTTTTGTCTGTATGCTTTCTACCTCTGTTCTTGGCAACCTTAGTGTCTCCCTCCCTGTTAGTATTGAACTTTTGGCTTCCTCTGTACTCTGCATCTCCAGCACAGTGCTGAGAGCTGACTGGGGGGTGGTGGGGCATTATTCAGGCAGCTGTGGAGGCAGTTTGTGTCCTCATCATCATCTTGGCAATGAGAGTGATTCTAAGGCATCATAACCTTCTGATTTGACGTGAGTACTTGTGTCACCACAGGGCCTCCTGCTCTTACAGACATTCTAAACTCTACCCATACACTATCGAAGGTCACTTTCACCTTCTTGAGATAGCCAAGTGCATGACTCCAGATCTAACCATTTTTGAAATGATACAAATGTAATCAGCCGACTGAAATCACCCTGTTTCCCCCCAGGATGAGCAAGATGTCATTTAACATCTTCTCCTGCCTAACTCTTGTAGTATCCAAGCTTCTAGCTGAGCTTGTGTTGTGTGGGTTGTTTTCAGGGCTTTATCCCTCTGCTCCACAGAGGTGGGTTTAGAGCTACAAGGGTTGATGCAAAAGCAGATAGTTACCAGTGGAGGTTCATTAGTTGTACACCAGCTGTACCAAAAGTGGTATGAGTTATGGGAGAAAAGTAGACCCCCCCCCCCCCATGTTAGAAAGGAATGTTATTTGGGCTGTAGATTTTAACTGTGATTTCTTTTGTGAAGAAAACATTCTGAAATAAATGAAGTACCAGATTAGAGCTGTAGCTAGCCCATCTAACTCCCAGCACCAATCCTCCGAAATATCGGCACACCCAAGGACATCAGCTTTTACTTTAGAAGGCCGATTGCTACTTTTGTATTTTCAGCTTCCTGTAGAGACACTCCCCTTGAGCTCTTCAGTGGAAGAGAGAAGAGCTCAAAAAAATTTTTGCTTTGTGTACAAACCGCTGAAGTCCCTTTCTGTACCAACATTTCAGTAGAGAAAAAAATGGATTCAGGATTCTGGGCTCTCAATGGTACTCCATAACTTTGTGCCTGGGACATCTACCTCCTTCACTCCAACATTACCATGCTACTGCACAGGATACCAGTATAAAGTTTTGGAAGTAGTTACTGAAATTGTGTAAGTTACAGGTTTTGAATCCTTTTAAATGCACATATTGTCAAAATGAATACAAAAAACAAGGACTGGTGTTTTATATGTTGGTATATTATACCAATAATCCCAATTATATAATAATGATATTGGTATAAAAGATCTGTCCAGTAGTTGGATTGGGTATTTTGGTCATACAGTAGTGAGAGTGAAATTTATTGACATGGTATCTAACAAAAAAGTTGGGTTATGGAAAAAGTTAAACATAAGGATTTGCCATTTATTAATAAGGTGTGGCAGAACATGGACTGATGAGCAGAGTTATCAGAGAAAATATTCAATTGATTTAAAATGAGACTTAGAAAATTAAGAGAAAAGAAGAGAGATCTAGAAGGTGCATAATACCTGTAACAGGAGTAATGGAAGAAAGAAAATTCACATTGAACGAATGTTTTGGAAGAAAGTGCTGGTTATCGCACTAGCATATAAGGCAAATATTACATTATACCATGGATTGCTTTACTGATGGTCAGTGGTCATGTATCACTCTGACAACATGTTATATACTCCTTCATGAAAGAGAGTTCGCTACTGAAATAAAATGTGCAGAGATATGAAAACATAAAAGAAATTAAAGATTTCTAAATGACAAAGACCTCAATCAAACCTAGAAATGAGACTTTATCTATGTATTCAGATGTCTTAACCATGATTGTAAAGTGTTTTTGTCTATAATGGCTAAAAGAGTGACAAAGGTGTTGCCAAAATTGAAAGATATGAATCAGTGTGGATTTTGTGGATGGGGAGGTGAACATTTGACAACATTAACAGAACAAAGATGATGATATAGAGGCAAGCAGAATGTATGAAGATACCATTGTTGTTGGTAAGTCTTGATGCATAGAAAGCATTCGTTAGAGTAAGCTGGAATTTTGAATAGGGCAATGGAAGCATTTGCTGTATCTCACACAATAATAAGGTTAATTAATAGGATATGTGAGGGAATGGAGGCAAAAATTTAAGTGGGAGGGTTCCTCAGACAGGTTGAGTCTGAACAGAGGGGAACAGGCAGGGTGTCCTCTTTCCCGTTTATGTGCTTTATATTTAGAGCCATTGACAAAGAAAATAAGGGACTCAGAAATTCAAGGATATAATTGGTATGGTAGTCAAGAAAACTTCTTTATTTATAGATATTATTTTATTTATTTATTTGGCATTTACCGGGCAAGTCCAACTGGGTCATGCGGTACCGATTTTCATCATAAGCCCAGGGAAAAAAGCTCCAGATTGCTTTTGTACTTGATAAAACCAAAAAAAGACATCTCACTGTTGTGGAACATTCTAAGACTGTTTAAAGTCTCTTCAGGATATAAAATGAATGAAGATAAAACAAAGGCTGTAGCTGTAAAATATGTACTCATATGTGAATTGGTTCAGCAATACTTATAAGGACACGACAAAATGAAGTATTAAGCAGTATGGATTAAATGGATTCTGTTGTGGCAGCTAAGTGTTTGAGACACTGGATGTTGTTTTTTATGGATATGGACAGTAAGATACAAGCAGTGGAAATGTTATTACTTCTTTTAGTTTTATATAAAGTTTAGGCATATTTGCATCAACCGGAGGAGAAGTTGTGGACAGTAATAAAGAGTTGAAGTAATTCATGTGGGAGAGGAAGGAGGGAGGGGGCAAGTGGGATAAGATGATCCTTCTAATAGAACTAGGTGGTTTAGGATTACCTGATTTGAAGGGATATTTTAGAGCTACACAGTTAAGTTTCATATATATAACACAAGCAGAAAGCTACAGTTCACAGTGGAAAGGGATGATGGAGCAGTGTAAATTCAAGAAATAAGGAGAGAGTGTTATTTTGAATGCCGACCCTTAAGGAGAATAACACCTATGCAGAATATTATATTAATAAAGTAGAAAGTATTCTAAGAACCAAGCCGACTGAAGAATGGACAAAGGAGATTTTGGTGATAGGAATGACTGCAAATAATTTCAGAAGAGGTTTCCTATATGGAGATGAAAGCAGGTACCAGCAGTTATTCATATTCTTTCAATATTACAGAATTTTGTGAATAAAAGTTTTTTATTTTTTTTTAGTCATTCTGTGATATGACCTGGATATTCTTGTGGATTTTCAGGGATCGTTATCAGAGTATAGGCAGAGAGAAAAGGGATAGGGGAATCCTAATTGAAAGACCTGCTCTGGCTGAGTTTTTAATTGAATCTAGAAGAGAAGATGTTATAAAAGGGGTATATGGAGTATACTAATTAGTAGGGCATATAAAATATTGCACAATAACTACAGGAAATGATCAGAGGAGGTAAGAAGAGATTGGATAAGCAATTCAGAAGGAAACAATGGAAGGACATATGTATGGCTCCTAAATATGCAACAAAGTCAGGAGGTTTTAGAATGTTTGCTTGGAAGTGTTTGCATAGGTATTTTTATACCCCGAGCAGACTCAAAACAATTTGTTCTCAGGTAAATGCAAATATTGGAGCTGTGAAGGGAAAGAAAGAATTGAGTGGGAACATATGTTGTGAAACTGTAATGAGTTGACAGATTTAAAAAAATCCCTACAGAGTACTCTTTCCAAAATATTAGGTGAGCAAGTGGGTGTAACTAAGAAAATGAATTTTTGAGATGGGAAACGCAATCTGAATTGCCTAGGCATAGTGGGGTCTTGTTAAGTTTAATTCTAGTGGCTACCAAAAAACAGTTGATACAAAATGGATATCAGAGTCTAAACCAACTATATTTGAAGTACTGAATATTGTAACAGAGATAAAAGAAACTCCACTCCTTAGAAGCTCTCTTTACCCTAGAGAATGCTGATGTCTGTGTGGTCACTGAGACATGGTTTAAAACTGTGGAGACCACACCAGCAGTGCAAGGTTATAATGCCTTCCACACATTTAGGCCAGCTAATTCAGAGGCAGGGACTAAAGGTGGAGGTGTCTCTATTTACATCAAAGATAAATATACTTCAAGGCTGGTCAAACAGGACAATGCACTTGAGTTGCTCCATGTTCAAATCACCATAGGCAAAATCCAATACCACTTCCTTGCAAGCTACAGGTCCCCCTCTATGACCAAGGAAACCCAAACCATATATTTAAACTTACTAGAAACCGTAACCATCAAACCCAATGCCATATTCATGGGTGACTTTAATTACCCCACTGTTAACTGGGAGTTCTATATGACACCAAATGTATATGCACAGAGATTCCTGGATGTTGTAAACACAAGCTCCCTTGACCAGATATGCAGTACTCCAACCAGAGGTGCAACCCTGCTGGATCTGGTCCTCACTAATATGGGAGAGTGCTGCACACCCCCTACTGTAATGCATCCTTGGTAAGGTCCGACCACAGAATGGTTTCATTAGAAGTAAAAATAAAACCTGGACCCCCAGCTAAACCTGGAATATTCAGAAACTATTCTAAGGCTGATCTCCTGCTATTAAGTGAGAATCTGGCAAATAAACCCTGAGAATACTGCTGCCTATGCA
Source organism: Protopterus annectens (assembly GCF_019279795.1). Taxonomy (NCBI): domain Eukaryota; kingdom Metazoa; phylum Chordata; order Ceratodontiformes; family Protopteridae; genus Protopterus; species Protopterus annectens. Next base: position 52,235,841 of record NC_056743.1, on the reverse strand, counting down.
GAACTGTTCACAGAAACCCTGTACAAGCATGTTAATAGCTGCATAGAGGCAGCTGAACCCACCAGGAAGAAGTACAGAACTAACTCAAAAAAAAACAAGCCACCATGGTGGAATCACAAAATCAATAGGCTGTATAACAGGAGGAAGAAAATCATAGCAAAAATTAGGATGCAGCACCCAGCACGATAAAAGCACTCTCAGCAAACTAAACAAACAACTCAGAGAACAAATAGTCTACCAAAGCCAAATCTGAGGTAAGTTTGGCCTCCCAGACCAAGGAAAATCACAAAGCATTCTTTAGCTATGTCTGCAACCTCCAAGGCACACAATTGCGTGCAGAGCTCATTGTAAATGGAGCCACCTATACTGAGCCAGAAGACATAGCAAACCTCATGGCTGATAAATTTAGCTCCAACTTTACCCTTTTCTCCCTTTCAACCCACCCTCAGGAAATATCAAATTTAAGTCCCCCTGCTGTCACTAGGGAGCAGGTCCTTAATGCTCTCTCTAAAACAAAGAACACTGCATCAGTGGGCTCAGACAATATCTCAGGATGCCTTCTAAATAGCTCCCTCTGCACAAAGGTGGACCATCTACAGACCCTGGAAACTACAAACCCATAAGTCTCACTAGTCTTGTATGTAAAGCCATGGAAAGAATTATCATGGAGATGATCAATAGAGATGTAGCAAACCTCTAGTCGCTGGAACCAACCCAGTTTGGTTTTGTCAAGGACACATCATGCCTACACAACTTGGTGGACTTCTTTGAGAAGGTCACCAAAGCAATGGATGAGGGCAGAATTGTTCACACTGCCTACCTTGACCTGGCCAAGGCATTTGGCACAATACCCCACTTGGGCATTGTTGAAAAACTCAAGAGATTAGGTATAAACCCGTATGTCACCCAGTGGATAGCCAACTGGCTAACAGACAGGACCCAGGAAGTTAGAATTGGGGAGTCCACCTGTACAAAGAGGCCAGTCACAAGTGAAGTCCCTCAGGGATCAGTCCTTGGACCGGTCCTTTTTGGCATTTACTTCTCAGAAGTCAAGGCCAATGTCGGTGGTCTCTGGATGACTAAATTTGCAGATAGGAGCTGTCATTGAATCTCACACTGACACAAATGTTCTCCAGGAGGGGGTGACACAGACATACAGCTGGTGTTAGAGCCACGGACTAAAACTAAATGCGAAGAAATGCATAATAGTATCCTTTGGGAAGTCATCCATCCCTGGTAACTATCATATTAACAACACACCTCTTAGAGTTGACCCAGTAGTCAGGGACCTAGAAACACACATAGTAATCTAGCCTTTGACCATCATTTGTCTAAACTGGTGAGGAAATCATTCTATGTTGTGCAACTTATAAACAAAGGTATGGCATCTAAGTCCAAGGAAGTCATTATTCCACTGTATTAGGCATTGATCAGACCTATCATTGAGTACAGTGCCCCCTTTGGTATGTGCCTAACCATGCATATCCAACAATTGGAATGTCCACAGAGGTTCCTCACTAAAAGAATACAGGATGTAAGTAAAATGTCCTATGCAGACCGCATCAAGGTGCTATCCCTGTATTCTGTCTCCTACAGGCTTTTGAGAGGAGATCTATGTGTGGCATACAGGGCATTTTCAGACCCCACTCTGATGGACATCCTGCATATCCACAAAACAAACAGCACCAGAATTACCCGTTCTAAAGACTTAAGCCTTGCCTGTAATATAAATAGGACTTGCTGGAGAGATAGGTATGTATCTTGGAGACTACCTCATCTATGGAACAGGCTCCCCATCCATGTGAAGCAGAGTTTCTGCCTAATCCAACTCAAGTGCAACTTGGACAATTGGATGGGAAACCTGAAATTCATCCCTGGTTTGGCACCTATGTCTCAAATGGACATGGGTAACCTGTAAATGGTTCATCTCCCAGGCCAATGCTTACACTTATCAAGGGTATCAGAACCTGTCAGGGATTTGGGATGCATGGCTAGGCTTAAAAAGGCCCTTGTGGTCATTAGTCTAGTAAACATCTATGAAGCTATGAAGAACTGGAAATGAGATCCTTAAAAAGGGGTAGCAGTAAAATGCATTGAAACAATGGAAATTGTGATAACAGTGTATGCAGAATAATGTTCTGAAGGAGTGAGGTCTAGGGAAGGCAGGAATCAAACAATGTACGTAATGTTGGATTGATAATAGCTGTACAAAAGAATGCATGTGATGTCGAATGTTTGTAACTGGGACCATGTTCATATGGTTTGTTTTCTTTTGTATGAATCTGTGCTTGCCTATGTCTTAAGTGATAGTTTTTTTACCATCTTTATTGAATTATGTAGTCAGAAATCCACAGTATCTCTATCAGTAAAGAAAAGAATCAGACTATAACGGAACTGCACTGAGACAATATGGGGGGGTTGCAGATTCTGAGCACCCCCCTTCCCCAAGAGACAGTGACATGCAGATAGCTGCAGTTTGTAAATAGCCATCTGGCACACTTAGTTTTTGAAAACAAAGGATAAATTCCAAATACGGACACATTGAGTAAAAAGCAACAACAACACAGTTTTGAGAAATAAAATGTGCTGCTGTTCCTTTTTACTCAACGTGTCCGTATTTGGAATTTATCCTTTGTTTGCTATTTTTTATTCCAGCAGTTTACCTCAGTGCTGGTTTCTGTGACTGTTTTGTGCCCTTAGTTTTTGCACATATCAGAGCTCTAGAGCAGTTTCTAGGCTGAAAACCAAACTGTCACAAGTAATCATAGCATCACTCACACGGCTTTAAATAAGGAAAGAGAAAGAAACAAGGGCTTAAGTAATAGCAGATGTTTTATTTTAACAAAAAAAAAAAACTTGACGGGATATGCCTAATGCTGGAGTTGCCTATAGTTGATGAGGTTTATTCATGATGGCAAAGCCCAAGTTTTCAAACAAAAGTGAGTGTGTAGATCTAGCATTACCCACACACAGGTGTGTCTTATTGCTATTATATGATTTTTTAAGAAAACAGTTTCTTACAGCATGTATATTATGTCTTTGTATAAAGGAAGTTTACTGTTCTTCCATGGTCCTCCTAGGAAAATGACATCTAAGACACGTACTGCACATGGGTTCAGCTTGTACAAGCTGATTCTTGTACAGTATTCTAAGTAAAATACAGTCTCTGCCACTTTGTGAGAAAGTAAAAATGGCTTGCTCAATGGTAGTTAATGGAAATCACTTTATTAAAAAGGGTATTTACATTGACTGATGTTGGCAAGCCATTTCTGTTTCCATTTTTAGTCCTTTCTGGACTTTCTGTTGGTTTGATTTTTTTCAGTTTGGGAGTTGGGGGATTCAGATGCATCCTACTGTTGAATGCTTTTGGACTCTGAACATCTCCATTCTTTTAATAGCTGACTGAACTTGGAGATAAGGCAGGGCATCTGTAGATAATTAATTGTTTAAACTGCCCAACTTGAGTTCCCTTTCTTTGCTTTGCAGACATGAGCAGAGGATGACTGCAGCTATTTCTTTTGTTTCCCTGCCTGGACTTATTTCTTTTAGAAGAATTGCATCATTTGCTTGATTTGCATTGGGCACTCTGATTACATTGTCCAATAAGTGTGCATATGAGAGTTGATCTCTTCTTGACTTACAAAGCCATGTCTGACCCAGCTCTGTTAGAAATGCTACATCTAAAGAAATCCCAATCCCTCTGCACCACATGCTCCAGAGACCTTAGCCTCATTACCACGATCAATAGAACATGCTGGAGGGACAGGTTCCTCACCCAGAGACTGCCCACGCTATGGAATAGACTTACCATACATGTCAAGCAGAGCACCTCGTTGACCCTCTTCAAGAGAAATCTTGATGAGTGGATGGGTAATAGAAAGTTCACCCTGGGAATCACTCCAGGGCTGTACTTGACAGAGGCACTGAGAGCTAACGTCAGGGGGGCACGATGCCAGGCCACATCTGTGGGCTAGGCTTGTAAAGGCTCCAGGGCCATTAAACTAGTACACACTTATGAACCTATAAGATGTATGTGCTTTGTTGCTTTTTTGTTTCAGTCACCTTTCATACAGAGTACTTGTAAATGGAGGTGTACAAATACCAGTGAAATCGGTCAAACTGGGTATCCTGTTCTTTCATGACACATTTGAAATCAGCTGTTATCACCTGTTCTACTTATTTTACCGAATACAATAAGTGTAAACATTAAAAAAGTTAGACAATTATAGATTTGGAACCTATAGGTCATAAATGTGTATAGTAAAAATGTTTTTTTTTTCTAATGAGAAATGGATATTTAGGGATAAACTTTAGAACAGATAGGGGCATTGAGGAAGCGTGTCATGTGAATTCATATTTTTGAGGCATCTTTCAAATGTCTTGGCTTTAGAAAATGGTCTGTAAAAGATAAAACAGAATTGAAACATTTATTTGGCTAAATCAGAAGTAGTATATGATACAAGTAGTGCAATTTTTATAAGGGGATTTCTGAATGTATGGTATGGGGTGACTTGATTTGCATTATTGTAGTGTTTTTAGGTACTGCTGGTATTCTGTTTCTAAAGTATTTGGGTTCCAAAACATTAGGGAGGAGTTTGGGGGTTTTATGTTAAAGAATATGATATTTTTTTCACAAAATATTTAACTTGTGTTGCATAAAGAATACAATGGATTTAAAAGACAAGTTTTATAGAAAGCAGAAAAAGTGTGTGTGTGTGTGTGTGTGTGTGTGTGTGTGTGTGTGTGTGTGTGTGTGTGTGTGTGTGTGTGTGTATTTACCTAGGTTATTTTTGTCTTGCATACATGATTTATTATGAAGAAAGACACATGAACAGAAAGATTTGGTTAAACTTTTTCTTGTCCCTCTGCACTTGTCCATTTTCTTTGTCCTGATTCAGTTAAACTTTTGCTTGTCCATTTTTCTTGTTCTGAAGCCCCTCCACAATTCTGTCTGCTGTGGCCTTACCCTTTTACGCCAGGGCTCCCAACAGTGGGAGGTGTTCTGACCACACTTTATCCAGGGAGTGAGAGAGAGGCAAAGAGGATGTTATGGTGTCTTGATATGATATTATGTTGACAGTTCCCTTAACAGATTTCTTAGAGTGCTAAAGGAAAGGGAAACCTAACTTAACCACAGCATGCACCATCCGTTAGCTCCACAGTGTCAGACATGATGGCACATCATTACAGCGTGCAGTGTCAGCTAGCTGCAGCACCCCTCAATGTCAGACATGAGGATGTCACATCATCACAGAATGCAGTGTTAGCTAGCTACAATACCCCACAATGTCAGGCATGATGATGACATATCATCACAGTGTGCAGTGTCAGCTAGCTCCAGAACCCACACAGTGTCAGACCTGAAGTTACATCATCACAGCATGCAGTGTTGGCTAGCTCCAGCACCCATAGTGTCAGACATGATGCCATATCATCACAGCATGCTGTGCTAGCTAGGTCCAGCACCCTAATAATGTTAGGCATGATGATGTCACATCATCACTGTGTGCAGTGTCAGCTAGTTCCATCATCCCCACAGTGTAAGACATGTCACATCATCACATTGTACAGTGTCAGCTAGCTCCATCACCCATGCAATGTCAGATGAGATGGTCACATCATCGCAGCTTGCAGTGTCAGACATGATGTTACATCATCACAGTGTGCAGTATCAGATAGCTCCAGCACCCCCACAGTGTCAGACATGATGAAGTTACATCATCACAGCATGCAGCGTTAGCTAGCTACAGCACTCCCACAGTATTAGACATGATGCTGTCACTTCATCACAGTGTGCAGTGTCAGATAGTTCCAGCACCCCCACAATGTCAGACATGTCGCATCACAGCGTGCAGTGTCAGCTAGCTCCAGCATCCACACAGCATCGGACATGAAGATGGCACATCATCACAGCTTGCAGTGTCAGCTAGCTCCATCACCCCCCACAATGTCAGACATGATGATGTCACATCATCACAACGTGCAGTGTCAGTTGGCTCCAGCACCCCACAATGTCAGACTTGATTATATCACATCACCACAGTGTGCAGCATCAGCTAGCTTCAGCACCCTTACAGTGTCAGATTTAACAGTGATCTGCCAAGTGATCACCACCCTCTGCCACTGCATGCAGAATTACGCAGTTTAACTGTTAAACAACATCCTCCCTACTGGATCAGGCAGTCTGGCTGTTGCACTCATTACAATACCCCCCTGCCCAGCTGCTCTATCACCCGAGGTGCACAAGTCATCTGGGGTGTAGTCAGGACTGCATCACTGTATGCTACAAAAACAGTCCTGTTTAAAAAAGATAAACTTTTATCACTATTTAAACACTTGCAAAAGAAGAGGTAAAGTGAAATATAAAAAGTTTGCTGGAGAAATGAAAGAATTATAGAAGGTAAGTTGTAAAATGGACTCTGTTAATGTAAGGAGAAGAAGTAATGATATAAGAAATGTTTAAATGATTGCTACTGGGAAGGTTTGCTAGAGTAATATACATCTAGTGGAAAGGCTGAATGTTTTCTTGGAAGTTTTTATTTGAAGGCTGGCATGCAGGAAAACTCCAGCAGAAGTCCAAATAGCACGTACGTGTGTCAGTGAAGCAGAGTACTTTTGTGGATAATTTGAAATACAGGACCATATTTTTTAGGTGTAATAGAGTACATTTTTACATATTTTGTGTAAAAGAATAGTTGGATTTAAATCTGACATTGGAACTTTCACTTTTCACTATCAGATGAGGACATTATTCGTTTTGGGTATAGCCTGGACAACCTTTGGAGAAAAATGGGGCATTATATTATTTGAAACATTTGGATCTGTAGATATGGATCTGTTTTATGTAGTAATGCATGGAAAATGTTTACCTTTGTGCAGAAAGTAGTACTTTGATTCCATATTTTGATTGTGTTTTGTTTTATGATTATTAATAAAATACCCTACTGTTTCTAGTAACTGGCATGGGAACTTTAATATTCACTTGGAAGGAGACCAGGTCAAGTGTGAAAGTCCTCATTTTGCCTCTGAGCCAAAGAATATCTCCTCCCATGGTATGCTGCTATGTCAGTACTGGACCTTAAATCCGGCCTCCGGTTGATGGGGTTATAACCCACAACCTTCTGATTTCTCAGACACGAATTTGTGATTTTTTTTCTTTAACCACAGTAACAATGCTATGTAGACTGAAAGTAGTTAAAAACACTTTTGATACCTTTTTATGCAGTTGCACTCAATAACACACATGCCTCGATGGTTGATGTACTGAACGTACCTTGATGGCTAAAGGTACTGGAATAGCCACACTTCAGGCTTAAATAAAGGTGTGGTATGTTGTGTGATCTTACCTACCAGTCTTTCTGTTAAATTTGCCATGATTTCTTAAAAGTAGTATCAACATTTCCTCAGTGACATGCTTGTGTTTATAGAGTTTTACCTTAATACTGTGGTATTGCTTGCTGATTTGCTGCAGTGATGTTACTGCAGCTATCTAAATGTTTACTAATAAAAGTATTCTATTTAAAAAAAATGCCGGTTTGCATTATTTTGACTTTACTAACAAAGGATGCTTTCTAAGTAAGCAATCCCATGTTTATTTGATGAGAAGAGGAAACCATATAAAAGCTGTAAAAATGAAGATATGGTGTGGACACGGGTTACAGAGCTGGAAAAATGAAGATATGGTGTGGACATGGGTTACAGAGCTGGAAAAATGAAGATATGGTGTGGACACGGGTTACAGAGCTGGAAAATGAAGATATGGTGTGAACACGGGTTATAGAGCTGTAAAAATGAAGATATGGTGTGGACACGGGTTACAGAGCTGGAAAATGAAGATATGGTGTGGATACAGGTTACAGAGCTGTAAAAATGAAGATATGGTGTGGACATGGGTTACAGAGCTGGAAAATGAAGATATGGTGTGGATACGGGTTACAGAGCTGTAAAAATGAAGATATGGTGTGGACACTGGTTACAGAGCTGGAAAATGAAGATATGGTGTGGATACGGGTTACAGAGCTGTAAAAATGAAGATATGGTGTGGACACGGGTTACAGAGCTGGAAAATGAAGATATGGTGTGGATACGGGTTACAGAACTGTAAAAATGAAGATATGGTGTGGACACGGGTTACAGAGCTGTAAAAATGAAGATATGGTGTGGACACGGGTTACAAAGCTGTAAAAATGAAGATATGGTGTGGACACGGGTTACAGAGCTGGAAAATGAAGATATGGTGTGGATACGGGTTACAGAGCTGGAAAAATGAAGATATGGTGTGGACACGGGTTACAGAGCTGGAAAAATGAAGATATGGTATGGATACAGTTAACGAAGCTGCAAAAATTAAAGTGTGCCCTTAAATTTGTGCTGGTACTCACTGGGAGAGTGAAAGACATTGGAGTGGAGACTTCAGGAGCAGATCTGAACACAAAGATATGTCCACTAATAATGAGACCGGATGATGTCTTCTTGAAAGAGAAAAGAATTTTCAGATTTATGCATCATACTCTTAATTTCAACCAGATTACTAGTAACAATGCTGTTTCTGTGACGGATTATTTGGCTGGATGTGAAAATATAATGTGATACTACTTGACACACTGCTTGCTTGTAAAGTGTTAAATACTACGTTTGAATATAAAGGACACTTCACACTGATAGCAATTTTCTGAAGTTACTTTTGCTTTGTGACATCAGCTATAAAGGGCATTTTGGAGAAAAGCTTCAGGCATGCCTTTAGGCATTACTATAAATTAAGATAGCAAATTTCACAAATCAGAAATGAAAAAAGTTGGATGTGCAACTAGTACCCGGCACAAATCCACTCAATAAATATGACGAGATCCAAATGTGTGAAATGACCGAGCAGTTATTACTGCACTAGAGCAGTCTTACATTGAGATGAAAAGTTAAGATGACTGAGGACAATGAAACATCTGATTTAGAGGAATGCAGCACGACTTTGTATGTAAAAGAACTAACTTCAGATGCTGAGGTTCTTTTGGCAGAATCTTTTGGAGCATGTATGATGTTTTAACCCCTCCCCACAGGACTGGGCTCCGTGACTTAGTCAAGGCAGTCTGGATTTCATGGGCAAAGCAAGAGCCCTGCAACCCATTCATTCCTGTTTGGGAATCCTCACTGCAACACAGTTATAATGGTTAAGGTCTTTACCTCTCATCCACAATGTACAAAGTTTGACCTCAGACCAATGCCTCTGTGGAGTTTGCATCTTCTCCCTGTGTATCTGAATGTCCTCCAACTTAAAAGAGCTATGGGCATCAGCACAGACTTTAGGTGGCCCCTAGGGGTGAGGAGTTGGATAGACCAGCCTCTGCTAGCAACTGTGGTATGAAATATCCTGTAAATAGGAGAGCATGTGTTACAGATTGCAAGCCATGTCCAGGCTAGCCACTCAGTAGTATAAAAAATTGCTCTAGGTATTCTGGTCACATTGACTAATGTCTCCAAAAATGGGCATGGATATTTGCTAGTGCTAAATGGGCTGAGGGCCTGGCCTACTTCAACCTACACCAGGTAACCATGGTAGTGGTGCAAGGGGTCTGTCTGCCTGTCAGCCACTGTATGTCCACCATAAAATTCAGCAGCCCTGGGTCAGTAAGTCCAGTTACCCTGCTTCAGTTATATAGGATAGATCTGTTGAATGAAAGCTGGACGTAAAACCAGTCAACTTGCCAAACATGAGCTAAGGATTGCTACATTCCATATAGGGTCACCGACAGGGTGCAGCTTGGAAGTGGATGACACAATGGTAAGGACATCCTCTGTATTGATGAGATAAGATGGAAGGGCAGTCCAGCAAAGCCACTTGGCTTGGGATCAGGAGTCTGCTACTCAGGGAGAAGACAGACTAGAAATGGTATGGGAATTGTGAGGGAGAGGCTTTAGAAGGCAGTGAGGGATGTTATAAAAATTAGTGACAGACTCATGGCAGCCAGATTTCGATGTAAGACATTGCAGTATTTGTAACTTTACCTTGTTCCCCACAGCAGGGTTGTGATAGTGAGAAAATAATACATTCAGGCAGCAATTGCAGAACCTATTAGATAAAGCAGGGCAATATGAGTTGATAGTGGGGAACCTGAATGCTCATATCAGTGGAGACAGAACAGGATACGAGGACTGCCTAGATTCAAATGTCTGGGGCAACAGGAATAAAGGAAAGACCATTCTAGACTTCTGCCTAGCAAATGGATTGATGGTGGCCAATACATGCTTCAGCAAGAGAACATCACAAGATCATATAGAACAGTGGCTAGTATGCTGTTCAGGTAGACTTCCTCCTAGTAATGAAAGGCATTACAAACTCATCCCCAGCGAAACAGTCATCGCACGGAATAAAGCACTAATAACCACAGTCATCGGCAAGTAGTGGTCTGTGGGCTTTAAGGTCAATGGAGACTAGGTTGAATAAACTACTGGTAACCACAGTCAGCTCCAGGCAGTGGTCTTAGAGGGGCTTTATGGTTAACAGAGACTAGATTGAAGACCTGGAAGTTGATTGGAGCAAAAGCACAAGAATTGAAGGAAGTACTAAGAGCTCTATCACCTCAGGAAGAAGAAATATGTGGGGTTGAAGAATGGCAGCATCTCGAAACAAAACCACGGGAATTCCCAGTAAAGTACACTCATCAAAAACTAAATAACCAAAAAACAAAATTCTGTGCACAGACAAAGCAAGAACTGAATATGTAATTCAGAAAGTAAGCAGCATCCAGGAAGTCACTAAAGGAAAGTTTATTACTAAGTCACATTCGTTGAACAGTAGCTATCATCCATTAAGTACAAGTGGACTTCATCAGAACAAAAATAAAAGTACCAAGTTAAAAAATTCTTACATGGGTCATATGATCAGTAAGACCAATCCAAAACTAGTCAGTTAGAAATGGCACAGTTAATTAAACCCAATTAATTAAACCTAGCTTCCTGCTTTACTTAAAGAAGTAGACATGCATCATTTAGAAATAGTTAACAGTTGGTAGAGTATCGTACATCTTTTCTTGAAAAATGGTGTTAAAACGACATCAGAAGACATTTAACATAAATACCAATAATAAAAACTGGAGTTAAAAAAATTACAAAGTTAAAAACTGCATAACCTTTGGTAAACAAAGTAAGGTGTAATGCTAGAAATATTGTTATTGGATCTAAGAATGTTCCAATTCCTCCTTAATACTTCCTTTACTATATGTGATCTCTCATTATACTGTAATACTAATGGCCACTAAAATGAATCTACACTATCTTTTAAGAGCTGACCACTGTTGGAAAGGGAACTATTGGGTAACAATGAATCAAACTGATCAGTAATGTCCATACTTAGTCCTAAGGGAACATTTCCATCCTCTAACACCTTTCTGTTCAAACCACTATCGAGGAAGGGGACATATTTGTTACCCCAATCCCCTTATTCCTTAATAATGGACCTGGAGTAAACTCTGTGAATAAGCATGTCCACCAAAATACTCTTCTCTTCAAATCTATCCATTCTGGTCGACCCTTACACGTCGTCTTTGGGAAAAGTATGGCAATAAAGTGTAAATAAGCATTTGAAAAATGAGTTTTCTATAAACTGTAGCTAAAAAGCCCACATAATTTTTTATAAATAATAGTATCTAAAAATGAACACTACCCAAGCCAACTTGGTGTGTAAACCTCAAAAATGTGGTTGTATTGTTTTAGTACTGAAAAATCATTAATCACAGAGTATGTCCCATTGCAGAGAATAAAAATATCCAAATAATGCAAATAAAGTTTAATTCGGTGACTTCTTGGAGGCTGCTTATTTTTTGAATTACATCTTCAGGTTTTTGCTCTGTCTGTACATGGAGTTATGTTTATTCAGCCTCTCAAAATAAAACTGGTATGGAAATAAGGTACATAAGGAAAGTTGGTGGCAGATTGCAGAAGTTCAGGAAGTCATGAAAAGGCAGGTGGAGTTTAGGAAGAAGCTGGGTATAGAAAAGATGAACCAGGCTGGAAGGAATACTGGTTGGCTGACAGAAACTAAGAGAGCAGTCACAGTAGCAAAGAATAAGGCATTAGTGACACTCTAACAGCTTCTGGAAAGTGACTCAGTTGATGACACTAAGAAAGTCTCTTAGGTACCAAGACAAAGACAGAATGATAAATACATGCAGCAGGACATCAAAGGCAGATGGAAAGGAATACTTCCAACAGCTTCTCAATGAAGAAATCCCCACAGACGTTGTACTGTCCCAGACATTGCTTATAATGAAAGAAGAGGAGGAGCCCACCACAGAAGCAGTAGGATAGAAGAGGAGGAGCCCACCACCGAAGTAGTAGGATAGAAGAGGAGCCCACCACAGAAGCAGTAGGATAGAAGAGGAGGAGCCCACCACAGAAGTAGTAGAATAAAAGAGGAGGAGCCCACCACAGAAGAAGTAGGATCATCACTAAGGAAGGTGAAGTTGTTGGGGAAAGCAACAGGCAGATGTGATCAAGATGTGTAAGTTAGGGGAGAAATGGCCCCAGAGGGTACTCATAGCAGTATGGGTAGAGAAGCATATCCTAGATGGCTACAGAATTAACATTCTAGTGCCAGTGTACAAGAGCAAAGGGGGCATTCAGAACTATGGGCCTTATAGAGGTTTCAAACTCCTGTCAAACTACATAAAAATGTTGGAGTGGGTGGTTTGATAAATGAGTCCATAGAGTAGGAAAAAGCATGTGAAGAGGTCCCAAGAAAGATTAACTTTGCACAGTCCTTCATTGGTTTAGAGTCCTGATACATTGGTAGAATTAGTGCAGGCTATGTACAAGGACCCAGTGACACAAGTGTAAACCATGTTTGATCTCGCAGAGAGGTTCCCAGTGGGAGTAGATGTGCCTCAGGATTCAGCTTTGAGCCCGCTTCTGTTCCTTGTGGTGATGTACTACATTATCAAACAGGTTGGAGAAGACACATCAACAAAGCTGCTGTATGCATCCAATGCAGCATTACAGCCAGACCCTGAGCAAGGACTTCAGCAAAGGATAGAGGAATGGAACATGGGATGAAACCCAAGTGCAAATAAAATACTTGTAATGGCAGCAAATGGAGAAAATCAGAAGTAGCTGAAGTTTGAGGTAGAAGGGAAATGTAACAGGTTAATGGCTTCATGTTTCTGGGAGAGGTGGTTGAGGAACGAAGTCGTCTAGATAAGGTGATCAAAGCTTGAATCAGAGGGGCTGCAGCCAACTGGCACAGTGTAAAATCCACAGAAACTAAGCTCGGATGCAAGGTAAGGAAGCCAAAACACACTCTGTTAAGCTGTAAAAGCACTCTTTATTAACCAGCACACCACACGAAGAACCTGAAGAAGTCCTATATGGTGGATGAAACCTAGATAAACTCTGATTCTGCATTGTGATTGTGTGGTGTGCTGGTTAATAAAGTGTGCTATTACAGCTTAACAGAGTGTGTTTTGGCTTCCTTACCTTGCATCCGAGCTTGGTTTCTGTGGATTTTATTGGTTTTCCTTGGTTCCCTGTTTGTGAAGTCAACTGGCACAGTGTGTCAGGGGTAGTGTATAACAGAAAGAATGTCAACAAAGCCGAAACATAGGATGCACAAATAAGCAATGTGACCAGTACTACTGTATGGTGCAAAGACCTGAGACCAGTACTACTTATGGTACAAAGACCTGAGACCAGTACTACTTATGGTACAAAGACCTGAGACCAGTACTACTTATGGTACAAAGACCTGAGACCAGTACTACTTATGGTACAAAGACCTGAGACCAGTACTACTGTATGCTACAAAGACCCGAGACCAGTACTACTGTATGGTACAAAGACCCAAGACCAGTATTACTGTATGGTACAAAGACCTGAGCAGTGAAGGTACAAGAGTTGAGAAAACTAGAGGTGATGGAGTTGATGTGTCTGAGATGGGTCATAGTGTGCACACTGTGGGACAGGTGAGGAAATGAGGACATCAGTGCAGAAGCCCAAGTAGCTCTATTTGCAGAGAAGATCAAAGAGAACAGAGTTTGGTGATTTGGACACTTGCAGGAAAGAAGACAGTCTAGTGAAGAAGTTTTGGAGCAGATAGGAAAAAGGCAAGGTGTGAAGTAAGGGCATCCAGCAAAGAGATGGATGGATGGAGTGTGTGAGAGAAGACCTGTGATGGTCAAGCATAAATGCAGCAGAAGGGAGGAGAGTGGCAGTTGAGAGAATGGTAACAGCTGATGCAACATCCTGTCCCCATGTAGAAAATGGGGGAAAAGCAGTTGATGATGAATCCTCAGTGGGCTCATTCACTTGGGGTGAGGGTTGGATGGTAGGGTGTGAGCTAGATCGCTGGTCCTGTGGGGTAATGTAGTCTGTTCCCCAGCAGAGAACCCCCTCCCTTGAGGTTGGCTGTTGTGAGCTGCACTATAGCTACTTCAAGGACAAGTGTGCATCTGCACACTGAACTGTCTTCTGCTTGCTGTGTTACTTGTACATAATATAATGGGCTGGCTAGACTTGAGCTCTACAGAGTGAATATCTAGTGCTTCTGCTAAGCATTACCCATGCGGTGAACCAGAGCCTTATCTCTGTCCCCAGGACAGACCAGCAAACATTGGCCAATCACTCCCATACTTCCTAATCTGGGCTTTATCCATTTATCTGTCTGTGCCATGGAGTTGGTCTGGATCATCTACGACTGATTGACCAAGGCTGAGCCTGAAATTGGTCAGTAGTGATCAGTGGACTGCACTGGTTTAAAAAAAAAACAGTCACACACACACATAAATAAATGAATATATAAATAAATGACTAAATGAATGAATATTATGCACACACACACACACACACACACACACACACACTTTGCAGAGAAAAATGATTAAACAATTATGTTAGCGAACTGAGTCCATGTAAGGTGGGTAAGATATTGAAAGCAGATATGCCAAGTAAGAGTTTTTCATTTGGAAATGGAAAATTAGTACATTGATCCAAAAAATTTGAAAAGACCAGCAAAGAAAGGACAGGTTAGAAATTCTACTGAAACAGAAGTGATTCCATTTGAGATTCTCTTGTTGCTATGACATCTTTAAAAAGTGCAGAACTTTTCTGGATATGAAAAAGGACAAACCAGAGATATTTAGGCAACCAGTGACTCCTGCATTTGACAGCTCTGGATGTTATTGTGTCAGCAATACAAACAAAGATGTTAGAGAATGTCCTTGTGAGAATGAGGTCCTCCCTGCTTCAAAGAAGAAGCAGAACGTTGTACAAAAGCTACAGCTTCAGCTTGGGAGTGCCTTTTCAGAAATATTAGAGAATCTCCTAAATTGTTCTGGAACCAAAGATCATGAACGTATCACCATCCTGAAACAGATTAACAGTCGAGAGATTTGCCAGAAGTTTATTACCCCAAAGCCTATTGGCTTCCCTTTAGTCTTTGAGTACTATGTTTTTACATGACCTGGCACATGGTACCTTCACTAGCCTTCGAGTACTATGTTTCATTTGGCCACTTCACTGTTCATTTCACACTGAACTGATCGAAGAAAGGACACTGAGGAAACTCGGAGCTATAATGTATAACATTAAGTATCCTGTTTTTTTGTTTATTTTGTTCTTTATTTCTTTGTTATTTATAGCACTTTGTGTACTGTGTATGTTCTAGCTAGTTTCACTGTGTGTGAGGCATTAACTGGAAATTGTCCACTTTTATTAAGCATCTGTTGGGTTGTTTATTTCCGATAACTTGTTGCAGTTAAACTCTTTTTTTCTAGAGGCACCTTTAGCTGTTTAAAACTTTCATTTAAAGGCTCACTGCTGCTTTTCAGCTGTGAGAAACATTTCTGCAGTTTGTTCTAAGTAGTGGGGATATTTGTAGCATTTCCATATTCAGGCTTGTATATGGGCCTAGTGTTTGTGGAGGCTGTGTGTCTGAGCACATATTCAGGGACATCTTGGTTTAGCCAAAGCCATCAGGCATTTCAGTGAGAGAGAATTGAGGTCATTGGCTGACTGAGGTCACCTGGACTACAGCTTAGACTAAGCACCTCATTGGTTCTTTTGAGATTTCTTTCTTAAAAGCTGTCTCAGGTTTCAACTTTCTGTTACCTAAGAAATTCAGTTGCGAGTGTTCTGCCATTTCACACTGAACTGATCGAAGGAAGGACACTGAGGAAACTCGGAGCTATAATATATAACATTAAGTATCCTGATTTTTGTTTATTTTGTTCTTTATTTCTTTGTTATTTATAACACTTTGTGTACTGTGTATTTTTCTAGCTAGTTTCACTGTGTGTGAGGTATTAACTGGAAATTGTCCACTTTTATTAAGCATCTGTTGGGTTGTTTGTTTCTGATAACTTGTTGCAGTTGAACTCTTTTTTTTTCTAGAGGCTCCTTTAGCTGTTTAAAACTTTCATTTAAAGGCTCACTGCTGCTTTTCAGCTGTGAGAAACATTTCTGCAGTTTGTTTCTCACCCTCCCTCCCTATTGGTATAGTGTTTTTATAGTTGGTGGCTTTGCAGTTGCCCGCCCCTAGTGTAAAATTTGATCTGGGACCCTCCTCCCAGTCTAGTGTCATTATCTCATTCTACCCAGTACAGGGAGAACATTTGAGAAGGCCAATCAACTTAGTTTCTGCTACTCCTTTCTCTCTCTCCACTTAAAAAAAAACATTTTTATCTGCTTTTACTGCATTTGTGTTCTTCCTACTTTATTTTGCTTTTGCGTCATCTTAAAAGTACTCAATTGTACTTATTACTGCTTGGTGTAACTCATTCTAAGCCTTTTAGTTTAAGCACTTGGGCTTCAGACCAGTTGTTTTACATTAAGAAGGTTTGTGGTCTGCACTGTAGTAGCAGAACAGGTAGCTTACATCCTTCTAAGTTGGGAACTGCTGATTGAGGGCTCAGTGTCTGTTATTCTAAAAGTGTATTAATTCTGGTTTAAGCACTTGGGCTTCAGGCCAGTTATTTTACATTAAGAGGGTTCGTGGTCTGCACTCTTGTGGGAGGAGAGGCTGGACTCTGCCCTTCTGAGCTGGGAATTTCTGGTTAAAGGCTTATAGTGCCTGCATATTTGAACTGCTTCTTACTGAAATTGGTACACCTTGTTTGCTGTAGCATAGACTAGATCCAGGCCTGCTGAATCTAGCTTTGTTTGTATGCTTGTTGTTTGTTTGCTTATTTCCCTGAAATGCTAATTCCACCTAAAACACGGCTTTTCAGCGCTTCTGTGGATCCCTAGTGATATCTGCATTGCTTACTGTACTTATTTCCTTGTTTCACTTGAAAGAAAGTTACTGTTTGTCGTCTTTGCATTTAAGTTACCTGTAACACATTGCATTTAAGTTACCTGGCACTTGCTCACTAAAGCAATTATATGTCAGCACTAAAAAATTGAAAGCACTACACCCTCACAAACTCCCCTTGAGTACCTTGTTCCCCATTGGCCCTTTTTTTCAATTATAAAGGAATTCCCAATACTATTCTAGCTTGTCCAAAGGTCAGTTGTCAATCTCCTCTTCAGTCCAGCTGGTGAATCTGGGAATCTTGAGGCAATGTTACAACTGCCTCATGTACACAGACAACCCTCTCCTCCTCCCAACAAATTCCAACACATGTGAGAGATGTAACCATATAGCCAAACTGGAGGCTAAGCTCTCTCAACTCAGTACTGGCGTAACCAGTCAGGAGGAGAAGGAAACCACACTCACTACAATTCCAGACTCACATAGACCTGCCACGACAGCAAACCAAACACATAAGCACACAAAAACATACTCGGAGGCTCTAAATAAAAATCTGCCTAAGCAGCAGAGACCTCCAAAGCAGACACCCAAGCAACCGCTACCCCAAAACAAAACACGTGCAACACATAGCTCACAAAGCCAGTGTGCCGAACCGTCACAGCCCTTAAGGCTAAACAACACACCGGATACACTTGTAATAGGTGACTCTATCGTCATTCACACTGATGTCCCGCTCACCAGACTGAACAAGGAGAAGGTCACGGTGAGCTGTCTGTCGGGTGCTAGGATCCACCACATAACACAAGCACTCAGGTCACTCCAAGGCAAGTGCAAATATGACTCAGTCATTGTCCATGCTGGTGTGAATGACCTGAGATGTACCTCCCTGGACTACATGAAAAGAGACATAGAGGAGCTCTCTGAGCATGTAGCCCAGGCCGGTATGACCCTGACCTTGCTTAGCATCATACCCTCACCAAGAATGATGCCACAATATGAAGACAAGATGATCAATTTCAACAATTGGCTTAAGTATTGGTGTCATTCAAAGGGGATCCAATGCCTGTCAGCCTGGGATGACATGCTCGACAAGCCACGGTGCTTCGCTAGGGATGGCTTGCACCTGTCACCCCTGGGCTTTCGGATATTGGCAAAGGCTCTTGCTACCCCCATAGTGCCTTTTTTAGGCAAGGCTCAAAAGACAAACCCACCTCAATAGGTATCACAAGGGATAAGAAACTAAGAGTAATGCTACTCAACGCCAGAAGTCTAAACCTCAAGATGCATGCACTCGAAACTCTCCTTAGCATGGAGAACATCGATATCTGTTCAAGGCTCCCGAGAGCACCCCAGCACTACCTCATACCATGCTTTTCGGCCCCAAAACTTGGACCGAACCACAAAAGGAGGGGGAGTATCAATATTCGTCAAAGATAACCACACCTCCAGGTTGGTGGCACAGCACGAAGCATCAGGGACTATCCATGTGCAACTAACAGTGGGTAAAACTGCCTTCCAGTTTATAGCCTGCAACAAACCACCCTCCCAAACCCAGGAATCCCACTCAGCCTTCCTGAGAACACTAGAAAATATGAAGGTCTCTCCAAACACCATTATATTGGGCGACTTCAACTACCCAAACATAGACTGGGAGCATTACTCTAGCTCCAACACCCTAGCCCAAAGGTTCCTAGAATTTATAAACTCAAATGCTATGGAGCAACTTGTTACCATTCCCACAAGAGGGGAAAATATACTGGACCTGATCATCACCAACATGGGGACTCTATGCTCCAGACCAGAAGTGTATCCCTCACTGGTAAGATCAGACCATAAACTAATCTCACTGGATATTCACATCCCGACCCCACCCCCTGCCCAGAAAACCACAGTGAAAAACTTCTCTAAAGCAAATTTCACACTCCTCAAAGCCGAGGTGGAATCCTTCAAAGCCCCCGGGCCTGTGGAAAATACGGCCCAGACCGCAGAATCCTTTATAAACGCATTCTATGAACACCTTCAGGAATGCATGGATCATGCAATCCCAAATAAAACCAAGACCCAATCCTCCAAAGGCAGGCGTCCTGTCTGGTAGACCCCAGCCATAAACAAACTATACAATAGAAGGAGGAAGCTACTACATGATAGAGCAAAATCCAAAAAAGGGAAGGCATCTCTGATCAGTATTAGCAAAAAACTACGGGCACTCATAAAATCATCTAAGGCCAGCTTCGAGAGAAAAATTGCACAGGACACTAAGGATAATCACAAGGCTTTCTTTAGTTATGTTAGGAACCTGGGTGGGAATTCCCAGATATGCTCAGAATTAGTCCAAAATGACAAAAAATACACCGAACCCACAGACATTGCCAACATCCTAGCTGACAGGTTCAGCGCAAACATCCCCCCCCCCCCCAAAGGGCAAATATCTATCCCAGCAGAGTGCTGCCCCCCTGACATCTCAGATGCTCAGGTAAGAGCCGCCCTCTCCAAAGCAAAAAAACACAGCATCAATGGGACCAGATGGTGCCCCGGGCTGCATCCTACATGAACTCCAAGAAGAGCTAAACCCAAACCTAAAACTACTGTTCAATCTCAGCCTTACTACAGGATATTTACCCAAAGAGCAACAGCAACAGTGGTCCCTCTCCACAAAGGTGGTGCCTCAATGGATCCTGGAAACTATTGCCCCATAAGCCTGACTAGCTTGGTCTGCAAAGCTATGGAAAGGATCATCATGGACCTCATAAATAAAGATATTGGGGACCTACAGACACTGGATCCTACCCAGTTCGGCTTTAAGGGCAGATCCTGCCTCTTAAACCTGGTCGATTTCTTTGAAACAGTCACCAAGGCCATTGATGAGGGAAAGGTGGTCCATGCAGCCTACCTGGACCTCGCAAAAGCCTTCGATACAATACCCCACTCGGGCATTATAGATAAGCTCACCAGCTGAAATATAAACCCCTTTGTCACTAGATGGGTTGCAAACTGGCTCAAGGACAGAACCCAAATGGTTAGAATTGCTGGAGCCATGTCAGACTCCAAACCAGTTACAAGTGGCATCCCACAAGGCTCAGTCCTGGGACTTCTCTTGTTCGGTATATATTTCTCGGAGGTTCAGGCCAACACGGAAGGACTGTGGCTGACCAAGTTCGCAGATGACTGCAAACTGGGTGCCATAATATACTCTCCAGCCGACACAAGCATCCTCCAAAAGGGCCTCATAGAAACAGACAACTGGTGCCAGAGCCATGGCCTCAAGCTAAACGCCAAAAAGTGTATAGTCATCCCATTTGGCAAAAATAAAGTGCCCATAAATTACCACATAGATGGTAATCCATTAAGTACAGAAGAAGTAATTAGGGACCTGGGGACCCAAGTTGATAGCAATCTCTCATTTGACAACCACGTGGCCAAAGTGGTTAGAAAAACATTTTATATAACCCACCTAATCATGAAGGGATTCACATCTATATCAGGGGAGGTCATCATGCCTCTTTACTCATCACTCATCAGGCCCATAATTGAGTACAATGCCCCTTTTGGGATGTACCTTACCAGACACCTGCAGCAACTGGAAAGACCCCAAAAGTACCTCACCAAGAGGATCAAAGGGCTCAAACAGATGCCATATGCTGCCCGGTTAAAGAAACTCCAGCTCTACTCAGTGGCATACTGCCTGCTCAAAGGCGATCTGTGCCTGACGTATAAAGCCATGTCCAACCCGGAATTAATGGACACGCTGCACCTCAGAAAATCCAAATCCCATCGAGCTACGCGCTCGAGGGACTTGAACCTCGGCACTGAAATAAATAGGACATGCTGGAGGGACAGATTCATAACCCATAGGCTCCTTTCACTCTGGAATAAAATCCCAGTCCAGGTTAGGCAGAGTCCCTCACTGACTCTCTTCAAGAGGAATCTTGATGAGTGGATGGGAGATCGTAGGTTTACAAAAACCAGTAATCCAAAAGTCGAAGACCACCAACAGAAGCAATAATCCAACCAGCGTAGTATAAAACAATTTATTCATACACTTTTAAAATCAGCAACAGACCAGTGAGACAAGCGCTTTCGCCTGGTGTGTTCCAGGCTTTATCAAGTCGATACATTAAGCCAGTTGCACCAATGTGTTTAAATATTTTAAATTAATTGATTAATTAAATAGCAAATTGGTATTTTGTGCTTTAACTGCTTAACCCTAAACAAACCCAAAAGAATCAAGAACTTTATGGAAGCAAACTACAACAACTTGCATTTGAGGTAACCAGTTGGTTTCTGGTGAATAATTTACAATTAGTGTGTTTACAAAAATCAAGTGTGACATGACAGTCTGAATAATTCACTTAAAGATGTTTGTAAAAATAATATATACTACTATTAACTACCAAATAATACAAATAACCCTAAACTTGCAAAATTAAAATAACAAATGAACAACTAATTTTGATACTTGTGCTGGTAAAAAATATGTATATATCAGCAAAAAATACATACAATCTAAAAATTAAAAAAACATAAAAACAGTGACAAATATCATTCCATTGCGATCAGCTATAATCTGGCCCTTCTTAGCCTAAGTAATGAGCCTATACTAAGTGAACCATTAAGTCCTGGTGGTTTACCTACATTCAGTCTTAGCTGCCAAATTAATTCCCTAAACTCAAGTGTAGATTCCCAATCCCCCCCTCTAATGTGTGGGTTGAGCTGTTCTAGCACCATAAAGGACAGTTTGAAGTTAGGGCATTCAAGAGAATGCTTAAAGAAGGCATTACTTTCTTTTTTGTTGTCAATGTCATATGCATGCTCGTACAACCTCTTCCTGAATTCACGCTCAGTTTTTCCCACGTAAAAACTTCCGCAGGTAGAGCATAACCCAATATAGACAACACCTTTGGTGGCACAAGAAAAATGCCCAATTGGTTTGATGTTAATGTGACGTGCCCTTAAGTAAATGTGATTGTCATTTATAATCAGGGAGCACTGTTTACAGGCACCACATCTATAAGTGCCATTAACCTTGCCATGTTTCCCAGTTTTTACATTATGTCTTTTCTCAAAAATGGCCTTCAAATTCTGCCCTCTTTTTCTAACAAAACTAGGCTTGTTTGGTATAATTTGTTTTAACTCTTCATTGTTTTGTAACACAAACCAGAATTTTTTGATTATGTTTCCAATCTGAAAAGAATCATTTGAAAATGTGTAAACAAAATTTTCACTTTTAATAGTAGAATGAATAACTGTGTCTCTATTTTGAGAGAGGTTAGTTTCTGTCAAACCTAATAAAGGGGGGTATAAAGAGTTCCTCTTTGCCAAAACCTCTTTGGTGATGGATTGTATAAGTTCACCGGGGTAAGCCCTTTCAGTAAACATTTGGTGAAGAGTTTCAATCTCTTTCAAAAACTCTTCCAAATTACTACACATTCTCGAGGCTCTAATCAATTGCCCCTTGAGAATGCCTTTCTTTTGATGAAAGGGGTGTTGACTTTCAAAATGCAGTATAGAATTTGAAAAAGTTGGTTTCCTAAAGACCTTTGAGTGTAGTTCCCCAGTTTTCCAGTCTTTAAAGATGGTTACATCCAAATAATGAAGTTCATTCTCACTAATATTGTGGGTAAAACTAAGAAAATTAGTTGTTGAATTAATGTACTGTAGAAATTCTATCAGTTGTTCTTTAGTGCCATTCCATATAAGGCAGATGTCATCCAAATATCTACAGTAAAAAATAAGATGTTGCACCCAGTTTGTTTGGAAAATGTATGCCTGTTCCCACCTGTGTAGTACAATGTTTGCATAGATGGTAGCGCAAGAGGCGCCCATCGCTACACCTTTGAGCTGTTTAAACAATTCACCATTGAACAACATGAAGTTGTTCTCCAAAACTACACCCATCATCTCGGTAACTAAGAAAAATCAGGAAACTGGATAGAGACCTGCATGAATATAGGGATGGTCTAGCATACCCATTCCATAATAAAACCCCACATAATGCAAGAACTTTTAGTGTAGTAGATAATGGTGGGGATGATGTTTTCCACAAAAATTTTAATGAACCCCCTCGTAGAAGCGAGCGACTAGCTGAAAAAGACAGAAGGCAAAGAAACCAGGATTTACCTCAACGCCCCGGGAGACCGGGGGCTTTTGCACACAAACAGCAGAGGACAGGGGGGAGGTGGAACTACAGCTAGATAGTGGGTTAAACCCACCTACACACTTTTTGCCAATAACCAACTTGGATTCTGACTTGTTAGTTGAAGGCATTTTGCATCAAAAAACAATTACAGTTACAGAAAAGTCTAATTGTAAATTGTTTAAAATGGATAATTTTACTATTTACAATTACACTGACATTGAGTTGGATTTCACAGCCTTCAACATTTTCACTAAGGGGCTTCATTTTGTGCCAACAAAAAACTTAGATTTGGCCAACCTATTGGTGGAACTTAAATTATTCACCAGGGGTTTAAACCTGAGGCATTTTTTCAAAGGAAATGATTATCAAATCCAGAGCCTGCAAAGGAAAAGTATTTTTAATCCCCCTATGCATCCACTTATCAGGTTATATGAGGAACTAGTTGAAAACGAATTACGTTGCATAGAGCATACTGGACCCAACCAGACCAATATGAGTAATAATGAGCTGAAATTCATCACCAAGTTAAGGAAGGAAGGTATTAGGGCAATGAAGCCAGACAAAGGGGGTGGTATTGTGCTCATGTATGATTCGAATTATGAATCACATATGCATAATTTGTTACATGACCCAAGTCAATACGAACTTACTTCTCGTAATGAGCACAATATTGCTATAGCTAAAATTAATTACACCCTCTATGATTACCTAATGCAAGGGTTCATCAATGAGAAACTATTTAACTTCCTTAAAGTGAGCAAACCCAAGACCCCTGTCATCTTCGGGATACCCAAAATTCACAAGGGTATTGATCCTGTACTGTTCAGGCCTATAGTATCAGGTGCAGGTGGAACAACAGAACCAATAGCTAAGTTCATAGACTATATTATGAAAAAACATACTTCTGCCCTGACCAATGTTTGTAAAGACTCCTGGGAATTTTTAAAGAACTTTCCCAAAGACAAAATTAGTGTTTCAACACTAATGGTAACTGTGGATGTGAAGGATCTTTTTCCCAGCATTCCACACACCATTGGCTTAGAATGGTTTTTGGATTTTCTAAGGTTAGAAACTAACCTAAGTAACAATTTTGTCAACTTAGTTACCGAGATGATGGGTGTAGTTTTGGAGAACAACTTCATGTTGTTCAATGGTGAATTGTTTAAACAGCTCAAAGGTGTAGCGATGGGCGCCTCTTGCGCTACCATCTATGCAAACATTGTACTACACAGGTGGGAACAGGCATACATTTTCCAAACAAACTGGGTGCAACATCTTATTTTTTACTGTAGATATTTGGATGACATCTGCCTTATATGGAATGGCACTAAAGAACAACTGATAGAATTTCTACAGTACATTAATTCAACAACTAATTTTCTTAGTTTTACCCACAATATTAGTGAGAATGAACTTCATTATTTGGATGTAACCATCTTTAAAGACTGGAAAACTGGGGAACTACACTCAAAGGTCTTTAGGAAACCAACTTTTTCAAATTCTATACTGCATTTTGAAAGTCAACACCCCTTTCATCAAAAGAAAGGCATTCTCAAGGGGCAATTGATTAGAGCCTCGAGAATGTGTAGTAATTTGGAAGAGTTTTTGAAAGAGATTGAAACTCTTCACCAAATGTTTACTGAAAGGGCTTACCCCGGTGAACTTATACAATCCATCACCAAAGAGGTTTTGGCAAAGAGGAACTCTTTATACCCCCCTTTATTAGGTTTGACAGAAACTAACCTCTCTCAAAATAGAGACACAGTTATTCATTCTACTATTAAAAGTGAAAATTTTGTTTACACATTTTCAAATGATTCTTTTCAGATTGAAAACATAATCAAAAAATTCTGGTTTGTGTTACAAAACAATGAAGAGTTAAAACAAATTATACCAAACAAGCCTAGTTTTGTTAGAAAAAGAGGGCAGAATTTGAAGGCCATTTTTGAGAAAAGACATAATGTAAAAACTGGGAAACATGGCAAGGTTAATGGCACTTATAGATGTGGTGCCTGTAAACAGTGCTCCCTGATTATAAATGACAATCACATTTACTTAAGGGCACGTCACATTAACATCAAACCAATTGGGCATTTTTCTTGTGCCACCAAAGGTGTTGTCTATATTGGGTTATGCTCTACCTGCGGAAGTTTTTACGTGGGAAAAACTGAGCGTGAATTCAGGAAGAGGTTGTACGAGCATGCATATGACATTGACAACAAAAAAGAAAGTAATGCCTTCTTTAAGCATTCTCTTGAATGCCCTAACTTCAAACTGTCCTTTATGGTGCTAGAACAGCTCAACCCACACATTAGAGGGGGGGATTGGGAATCTACACTTGAGTTTAGGGAATTAATTTGGCAGCTAAGACTGAATGCAGGTAAACCACCAGGACTTAATGGTTCACTTAGTATAGGCTCATTACCTAGGCTAAGAAGGGCCAGATTATAGCTGATCGCAATGGAATGATATTTGTCACTGTTTTTTAATTTTTAGATTGTATGTATTTTTTGCTGATATATACATATTTTTTACCAGCACAAGTATCAAAATTAGTTGTTCATTTGTTATTTTAATTTTGCAAGTTTAGGGTTATTTGTATTATTTGGTAGTTAATAGTAGTATATATTATTTTTACAAACATCTTTAAGTGAATTATTCAGACTGTCATGTCACACTTGATTTTTGTAAACACACTAATTGTAAATTATTCACCAGAAACCAACTGGTTACCTCAAATGCAAGTTGTTGTAGTTTGCTTCCATAAAGTTCTTGATTTTTTTGGGTTTGTTTAGGGTTAAGCAGTTAACAAAGCACAAAATACCAATTTGCTATTTAATTAATCAATTAATTTAAAATATTTAAACACATTGGTGCAACTGGCTTAATGTATCGACTTGATAAAGCCTGGAACACACCAGGCGAAACCGCTTGTCTCACTGGTCTGTTGCTGATTTTAAAAGTGTATGAATAAATTGTTTTATACTACGCTGGTTGGATTATTGCTTCTGTTGGTGGTCTTCGACTTTTGGATTACTGGTTTTTGTTGTCTGCTAAAGTTTTTGGTTTGCTGTAGATCGTAGGTTTACCCCGGGTATCACTTCTGTGTCACTGTTGGACAGAGGCACAGTATACTAACCTCGAAAGAGGGCATAGCAAAATTAATTTAAAATGGGTGGCGAAAGCCAAACACACTCTGGCTAGGCTTATAAATGCCCTAGGGCAGATAGCCTAGTATGAACCTATGAACCTATGTTTTAACATGACCTGGCACATGGTACCTTCAGCAGCCTTCGAGTACTATGTTTTTACATGACCTGACACATGGTACCTTCACTAGCCTTAGAGTACTATGTTTTTACATGACCTGGCACATGGTACCTTCACTAGCCTTCGAGTACTATGTTTTTACATGACTTGGCACATGGTGCCTTCACTAGCCCTCGAGTACTATGTTTTTACATGACCTGGCACATGGTACCTTCACTAGCCCTCGAGTACTATGTTTTTACATGACCTGGCACATGGTACCTTCACTAGCCTTCGAGTACTATGTTTTTACATGACTTGGCACATGGTGCCTTCACTAGCCCTCAAGTACTATGTTTTCACATGACCTGGCACATGGTACCTTCACTAGCCTTCGAGTACTATGTTTTCACATGACCTGGCACATGGAACTTGTTTAACTTGCTTACTTATGTAATCTCTGTAAATAATCTGTTTGTAATATGTAATGCTGGTATTATGTAATGCTGTATCTGCTTACCCTTGGAGCTTTTCTCCCCGGGCCTCTGCTGAAAATGGACATGCATCCAGTCGGACTATCCCGGTCAACAAATGTAAAATAAATAAAATAAAATAAATAACTAAATAAATAAATGGTACCTTCACTAGCCTTTGAGTGCTATGTTTTTACATAACATGGCACATGGTACTTTCACTAGCCTTCAAGTACTATGTTTTCACATGACCTGGCACATGGTACCTTCACGTCTTTGATCACTTTACATAATTAAGTAATAAGCGCATTACAAATGCAAAGAAACTCCCTGAAGTGGAGAAAAAACTGTTTGTTGCTGTGTAAATAAACACAGTGCCTCCCCCCCCCCCCATAAGCTGTATGATAGCACTGGCAGAGAATTTAATAACTGATGCAGTTAGGGTTGCAACAGATGACTTTAATATTAAAAAAGTGACCACGGCTGTGTATAGTGGGGCTGTGTGGGGGGGTCTGAGAAAGATGCAATCAGATGCTTACAGAAATAGTATAAAATCAAAAAAATGATATATGTGACTGGGAAACAGCACTGGACTAGGGTGTGATGGCAAATAATAGCATGCATAATGCCTGTTGTTGCAGTCCCTTTGTTTGGTCAAAATCCAATTCTTCCTTCTGTTTTAGCTGATAAATTAGAAGATACTACCAGTAACATGGCAACGGGAGAACATACATTAGCACCACGTGCATCAAGGAGAGCATTCACTGAGAGCTGGTGTTCTGCCAGAATTCAGAGCGCACCATAGAAACAATTTCTTTCCATGATTGGAAATTGGCAGTTAGTGCAGCAGACCAAGCATCTTGACTGTTAACCAGCTGTTCCTTAACTAGACATTGCTTCTGGGAGTTTGGGAAGTTGTTAGAGTCCTTAATAGTCTCCTGGACCTCATGCTTAGTAACTATCTATAAACAAAAACAAGTGAGGAAAAGACCTTTCTGGTCCAAAGCTGAGAACACAGTACAAGCGTGATAATACGGTACAAATGCCAGTCTCTTAAAATTGAGAACCAAAAGCTGTAAAATGCAGACAAATTAAATATTAAAGCTCCAAAATGGTCTTGAAACATCCAAGTTCGAACATGCCGACTGCTTTATTAAACCAACACCACAAACAAGAAAATGTTCACAAGCGCTTTCGCCCGGTCTTACCGGGCTTTTTCAAATGTAACAGATTTAAAACCCAGTACAGATTTTTATAGCGCGAGTGCGCTACTCTGATTAGTTGATTACTAATAACGTCACCAACCTTGTGGTGAACGCCTAAACAGCTTCAACATATAGAGAATATAAATAAAAACAATGACAATGAATAATAAATACATTGCTCCAATATAAGAAATAGTAATATGTTAAAAATCATTCTTTAAAAAACATTGTTTAAAAATCATTATTGAGAATCAAGCAATTTTTTGCGAACAACAAATTCTTTGTGTGTGAAATGCAGTAAGTAAAACTAGTAGACAAGTCAAAACAAAACATCCTACTGAACGTACAAAATGAACAACCTGTATGTTTAGAAAAATACTACAAGTGCTGAGTAGGGAAAAAGGAATGCTTTGAAAATCCTGTATGAACCTGTCTAAACCAACCCCTAAAAATGCTTAATAAAACTTAGTGCAAGTGTAGTAAAATGTTAATTACTAATGTAGAATAAATACAATTGAAGCAAAAGTTAGGCAAACTGTAAATTAACCTTCCCCAATTCATTTGCCTAAACTAAAATAAATGTGAGTTAAAGTGCATTTCTTTTCTTTTTTAATATGGGGACAAGACTGGTGTTGTCATTCAACCCTGGGTACTTAGTGGCATTCAATTTTAACTGCCAATTGAGCTCCCTAATACCCAGCAAGGTTTCCCAGTCGCCCCCCTTCTGGTCCTGTTGTATTTTTTCAATAATGAAAAACTTGATAGACATTTGCGGACAAATCAGGGAATGCTTATAAAAAGCATTTGTTTCTTTCTTTTTACTAATGTCGTACAAGTGTTCGTAAATTCTGCTCTTGAAAGCCCTGTCAGTTTTGCCAACATAAAAAGCTGGACAAAACTGACAAAGGCCAATATACACCACCCCTGTGGTGTTGCAGGAAAAATGACCCTTTGCATGTAAAGTGATGTTCCGTGCTTCAATGCATATGCGGCCACCTTGCAAAACATATGGGCATTGATTGCATTTGCCACATTTAAAAATCCCTGTTTGTCTAGTAAATCTACCCCCAGAAGATGACAATTCAATAGTCAAGTTTTTCTCAAATATACCCTTAAGATTGGTATCCCTTTTTCTGACAAAACTAATCTTTGTGGGAACTAATCCAGAGATCTCTTCTTGCATAGTGGCCATCGGCCATAAATTCTTTATAGTACTCTCTATAATATTAGAATCTTGCGTGTATGTGTAAACAAAGTTTTTTCTAATATTGGTGTCAGTTGCTACTTCTCTTCTAAAAGTTTTAACTTGTGTACCAAGTAAAGGAGAGTATAACTCATTTCTTTTTGATATAATTTCAGCTAGCACAGTTTGAAATAGACTCAATGGATAACCCCGTTCCAAAAATAATTTCCTAAGAAAATCCACTTCCTCAAAAAATAGCTGAGTCGTGCTACACATTCTTGATGCTCTGATGAGCTGCCCCTTAATAATACCTTTTTTTATATACGGGGGGGAGCCCACTTTCAAAGTGTAAGAAGGTGTTAGAATAAGTATCCTTACGATAAATGTGGGATACAAATCCAAATCCAGCAGGATCCTTGTTTAATTTGACATCCAAATAATGCAATTCGCTACTACTTATTTCATAAGTGAAGGTGAGGAAGTTAGTTGACCCATTTAAATGATCCATAAAATCCAAAAGTTGTTGTTCAGAACCTTCCCAAAGAATACAGATATCGTCTAAAAATCTTCTGTAATGTTTGATATACTGTTTCCAAGTTGTTGAATGGATATAAGCCATCTCCCATTTATGTAACACTATATTGGTGTATGCTGTGGCACAAGGTGCACCCATCGCCACTCCACTTTTTTTGTCTAAAAAATTCTCCATTACAAAAAATGAAATTGTTGTGCAAAATAGTGTCCATAAATTCAATAATAAGGTTAATCAGGTTGTTGTTTAACTCAGTTTCAGTAGCAATCATCTGAGTAAACCATTCCATGCCTTGCGCGTGAGGAATACTCGGGAAAAGTTCTGCTATGTCTATAGTTATCATCAAAAAATTTGAATTATTTATGTCCATTGGTAAAGTGCTAAGGAATTCCCATGAGTCCTTACAAACATGTGGGAGGGTGGCAGTGTATTCTTTCAAATGCTGGTCCACAAATTTACTGAGGGGTTCTGTTATACCTCCCGCTCCCGCAACAATAAGGCAGAATTTTAAAGGGTTTAGTCCTTTGTGGACCTTAGGTATACCAAATAAAATAGGTGTTCTTGGTTTGGGTACCAACTTAGGGAGCTCAATTGGCAGTTAAAATTGAATGCCACTAAGTACCCAGGGTTGAATGACAACACCAGTCTTGTCCCCATATTAAAAAAGAAAAGAAATGCACTTTAACTCACATTTATTTTAGTTTAGGCAAATGAATTGGGGAAGGTTAATTTACAGTTTGCCTAACTTTTGCTTCAATTGTATTTATTCTACATTAGTAATTAACATTTTACTACACTTGCACTAAGTTTTATTAAGCATTTTTAGGGGTTGGTTTAGACAGGTTCATACAGGATTTTCAAAGCATTCCTTTTTCCCTACTCAGCACTTGTAGTATTTTTCTAAACGTACAGGTTGTTCATTTTGTACGTTCAGTAGGATGTTTTGTTTTGACTTGTCTACTAGTTTTACTTACTGCATTTCACACACAAAGAATTTGTTGTTCGCAAAAAATTGCTTGATTCTCAATAATGATTTTTAAACAATGTTTTTTAAAGAATGATTTTAACATATTACTATTTCTTATATTGGAGCAATGTATTTATTATTCATTGTCATTGTTTTTATTTATATTCTCTATACGTTGAAGCTGTTTAGGCGTTCACCACAAGGTTGGTGACGTTATTAGTAATCAACTAATCAGAGTAGCGCACTCGCGCTATAAAAATCTGTACTGGGTTTTAAATCTGTTACACTTGAAAAAACCCTGTAAGACCGAGCGAAAGCGCTTGTGAACATTTTCTTGTTTGTGGTGTTGGTTTAATAAAGCAGTCGGCTTGTTCGAACTTGGATGTTTCAAGACCATTTTGGAGCTTTAATATTTAATTTTTCTGCATTTTACAGCTTTTGGTTCTCAATTTTAAGAGACTGGCATTTGTACCGTATTATCACGCTTGTACTGTGTTCTCAGCTTTGGACCAGAAAGGTCTTTTCCTCACTTGTTCCTGGTTTGAAACTTTTCAGTATTCAATTGGTTGAACTACCTATAAAGCCTTTAGATGTTTGAAATGGGTGATGCAGTGTACTGGAGTTGTGCTGTGTGTGTAAGATTTCATCATTCCAGGCCGCGTAAAGGGAATATTGAAGATGAGGAGGAACATGTCAATAAAAATAATGACAGTCAGGTAGAAACTTACTGGAGATGATGCAAGATAGCTGAGACAGAAAAACTGAACATAAGATGGAACATTTTGAAGTCAGTTTAAAAGACGCTAATACTGACAGAGTTGAGCAGCTTTGTGTGAAGCAGCAAATTAGTAATCTCGGTTCCCAAAAAGGACAAGTAACAAGATCTGATGATTATTTTCATCTGATTCAAAAATTTTGAGTCTGATCTGACTCTCATCCGGTCTTGGCATCTTCGAATTTGTGGATCCAGAGCACTGACTCCTCCCCGGCCCATAATCCCCCTTTTCTACCCTGCTGAAGAACTCCGATCTCGTTAGCTTCCTGTATTAAACGGTTTTATGAATCCAGGGCTGTGAACTCCATTTGTTTGTTTTTGGTGTGGTCTTATCTGTCTACCTACCCTTATAGCTGCACACTGCTTTTATCACCAATTAAAAAAAATAGATAGCTAGATTGCATTCCTTTGAGATCTTTTTAGTGCTGAAAAACTTATAATTTACATTGTGTTGTCATTGGTAATAAGTAGATATTTTAGGCTTTGTGTTTGTATTACCAGTAGTAGTACTTGTATACTGCTAGAGACACACTGGATAAAGGTCCACCTGTAGATGCATGGTCATGACAGTGGTCATCAAGAAAAAACTCTCAGAAGAGAAGATGTCTGTCCACCCCCCAGTAAGGAATCTTGGGCCGTAGATTTGGGAAGTGGACTTGTGCTTCAGCGACCTTTTTCTGAGAGTGTTGAATTATCTTGCCCACATGACATGCTTCCAGAGGGAATTGACCAAAGCGCTCACCAGTTCTTTATTCAGTAACCTGCCATCAGATAACCAAAAAAACTGTGGAATCCCAGCTATTTACCTTACATTCTATTTTGAACATTTCCACGTGTCCAGTACAGCTGATGGAACAGCTAGGGCAGCAGGCACCAACATTGCCATAAGCCATCGTGCTTGGATGCACTTATGTGACTTTGCAGAAGGCTTTAAGATGTCCTTAAAGATGTTTGATAGTTCCACCTTGTTTGGACAGAATGTTATGGAAACTCTCACCAGGAGTGAACAGGATGGTAAGACCCTGTCTGCAGTAGGAATCCATTTCTCCACTCTTCAGATGATCTCAAGGAGTCGGAGAGACGAAAGAAAATGTGGTTAAAAAAAATCACAGGGTTTTAATCCTGATGCTCCTGCAGTCAGACCCTCCTGTGGCAGAGGAGGGGCCAGTTTTAATGGGCATTGCCCAGGAGACAAGAGGCAATCTGCATAACCAGGGATTTCTTGGGCGCTTTTATAAGAAATCTTTCCAGTGCTAAAGAAAGGTTGCCAGCTGATGCACTCTGAAGGCAGTTAGGTGGGGTACTTATCCCTACACCCTCAAACCTGGCAGGCCATCACCCCCGACTCATGGGTGTTAAGGATAATCACCAGTGGATGCATCTTCTCCTCCTCGGATAAAGGCAAGGGTTTCATTTGTGGCACCCAGCCAAGTGGAATCCATGGTAGCAGAAGTCAAAAAGCTGCTAGAAAGAGTCATTCATCAGGTCCCACCAGACCATTTAGGATCTGGAGTCTCTTTTAGGTTTGTTTTAGTTCCAAAAAAGACAGGAGAGCTAAGTCATCTAAACCAGTTTTTGTAAAACACAAAAACTGTAGATGGTCACAATTCAGTCTGTTTTGCCTCTGCAGAGAAAGGAAGATTGGATGTGCTTAACAGATCTCCAGGATATCTCAGACTGCAGAGGTTCTGAGTAATCCTTTACTTAAGGCAATTGGCACCTCACCACATTCACCAAGTACCTACTAGTTCAGCAGAGGGAACATTTGCTCCAGTTACTTAACTTGGGAGTCACAGTGAATCTAACCAAGATCCAGTTTGAGTCTCAATCAATAGGATTTATTGGATGACACCTAGACATGACAAAACAGATAGCCAGCTTACCACTGTCAAGAGTTCTTTTTCTCTGACTAAAGGCCAGTCAAATCTTGCAACATCCCTCACCTTCTGCAAAGCTAATCCTAAAACTTTTAAGTCTTATATCTTCTACATTCACATTGACTCCCTTTGTCAAGGTATCGCATATCGATAGTTCTTCAGTGGAATTTTTCATTCATATGGTCTCAAGTTTTCAACCATTGAGTACCCCCATCTGACTGAACCCTATATACAAGACACACATCAGGTGGTGGATTAAATCTCTGGTGATATTAGAGGACCACCCCTTCTGTTTCACACTTCTGATAGCAGCAGTTACCATGGACGCTTCTCTTTTAGGGTTGAGAGGGGTGTGCTGAAGGGAAGACTGTTCAAGGTTCTTAAATGCCATTAGAGCCCAAACTTCACATCAACATTCTGGAGATGAGAGCAGAACACTGTAGACTTTCCAAGACTGTCTTCCAGAAGGTGTGATCTCAGTCCAAACAAACAATGTAATGGTAATCCGGTACATCAACAAACAAGGGGGAACCTAATAATATCCTTTGTCAGGAAACCATGAGAGTGTAGTAATGGGTAATATCTTAACTCTCACTTTCTAATAGTAGAGCATATTCTGAAGACTTCCAGTTAGCAGACAAACTAGTCAGAAATATTCTCTTGCCTCATGAGTGGTCCCTCAATCAAGCAGTAGCAAACAAATTTTTCCACCGCTGGGTCCAGCCTTGCTGCTACCCTTTTGCTTCATACCTGAACAACAAGTGCAGCAGTTTCTTTACCTAAGCCTTCATCAAGTTCAGCCACTGGGGACTCTCTGGTCCACACTAACCCACAGTGTCTGCTGTACACTTTTCCCCTTTTCCCCTGATAACAAAATTCATTCAGAAAAACAAAGTGCAAGGCAAAAATGAATCCTCATTGCACATTATTGGCCATGATAAGTTTGGTACGTGTATCTTTAACCTCACTACATATGTCTTCTCTGGACACTGGGATATTACCCAGATTTCCTGTCTTATCCATCTGGACACCCTCTCTTGGATCTAGAGACCTTGAAGTTAACTGCATGGTTCCTCCAATTTTAATGATGTTCAGAGATGCCACACATTCACACAAAGTTCTACACATTTTTACTGCTTCTCAGAAATCAAGCACTAGGAAAGTATATCAAAGAAAAAGGAAAGGCTTTCTATTTGGGTTATAGGCGTAGGTTTAGATCCCTTTTTAGCACTCCTTACTTGCATTCTAGATGTTTTTGTCCGAACAGTTCCAGAAAGGTTCCAGCTTTTCCACTGTAAAGGTACAACTCTAGTGGCCATTTCTAACTTTCATATTGGTCATACTCAGAATCCCATTAAGAGTCTCATAGCCTTTCTGAAAGGGACCTTTCTACTTTCACCTCCTATAGGAGCCCTAGTCTCTCCACATGATGTTACAGAGATGCTTTAAGCCCTTATGCAGCCTTTCTTCGAACCTGCAACTTCTACAGATCTAAAATTTTAATCATGGAAAACAAATTTTCTAGTGGCTGTTACCTCTGCATAGAAAATTTTAGAGTTGTAGGCCCTTTCATGCGAACCAACACACCTGTTTTTTTTTTTTATAAATAGAAGTTTTTTTTCTAAAACCAAACCCTTCCTTTATCCCAAAGGTGGCATTCAAAGCCAGTATTAATCAGTCCATAAACTTTCCAGTTTACTTACAAAATTTTATGGTCATAGGTTCATAACAGGTTGCTAGGCTAACAGCCCTAGAGCCCTTACAAACCTAGCCATATCTGTTCTGGATTACCCCAGCTTTTGGTGGTTAGGTGAGTGAAGTTTGCAGAGGTAAGGGGCTATGGTAGTTAATACAGAATTCTTCTGTCCAGGAGGGACATGGGTGCCACTTTTGAACAAAGGAAAGTTTACTTTGCATTGGCTTGATGTTCACAGACAACTTAGCATCCTTCTCCATAGAACTAAAGGTTTCAGAAAATTGGACCAGTTATTTGCTGTTTTTGCCAAAGCTAAGCTGGGACATAACACCTCCAAAGTGACTCTGTTCAGATGGCCCTCAGACTGCATTATGTTCGTGTATGACAAGTTAGGCTTATCGTTAAGCAAAAAAAAAACAGCTCACTCTGCAAGATTTGTAGCAACTTCCACTGCCTTCCTATTGATGACATTTGTGCTCCTACCACTTGGTCTACAGTTCAATCCTTTGTTTCTCATTACAAAATGGATGTACAGTTTAGAGCCTGTACTTCTTTTGGCTCCATTTTCAGGAACATTATTCAGTGATGTTGCCCAGGTGCTTAGTAGCTAGGGAATCTGCCCCAAGAGCTGAATCGGATAAAAATAGACATCAGATACAAAAGTTATGTACTTGCTATAATGATAAATCTCTGTTTTCCTATTTTTGTCTAATTCAACATCCCTCCCTCCTTCATCCTTCTAAATTGTCACCCTTTGTACCTTGAAGAACTAACGGTACTCTAGGGGGATCTTGCTATTCCTTCCCACAGCTGGTAGAATGCCTTTTTTTCACATGGATTCATTATCTTCCTTGTGGTACTTTTTTATAAAAATTTCAGGAAATGGAGAAAGTTTTTATTCTGACAGACAAATTGAATCCGAGGTATTCGGAGGACGAGAGAGAGGTTGAGTAATGGGTAGGGGAGGAGTCAGAGTTTTGGATCCGCAAGTGTGAAAGTGCCAAGACTGACTCAGAGCTGGATCCAAATCTGACATTATGTATGTAATAATGATAGACGTGGATCTGTTATTAAAACAAAACAGTGTAAGAAACTTCTCTGTGTGGAAGATTTTCAGTCCATATATATCTAGTTAATTAATGTATATTAAACAGCTCAGATAATGGTAGTAGAATTAGTGAACTTAAACTTGTCGTAAGTCATAAAAATAATAAAAAAGAGTTCTTAGCATGTAAAAACTTTAATGTCCTTCTATTCTGATGTTGCAGTATTCATAACAGTAGGGAGATGCTACTTGCAGCGCCACCATCCGGCCAGTATACCAAAGTCTTACACCAGGAGGGTACATGTGACATCAGTTACCAGGGCCAAAAACCGACGTTTTGTATAAAAGTGACGTCTGCACATACCTTAATCAGAATTTTTCTGCCGCAGTGATCATCTGACGCCCTTTTGCCAGTTCCACTTCTGCATCGCTCTTCTTCAGATGACCGCATTCCAGATCGTTAAAGACCAGACGACCATTTTTGACCATTACAGATAAGTGCCCGGTGGGATTTTCTTGCTTATTTTGCTTAATGTTTAGACTTTCATGTCAGCTAGGAAAGGGAAGTATACTTGTGGGAGACAGATTCCTCAGAAGGACACACACGATAAGTGTGATTTATGTCTAAGCAAGGCCCACGACCATACATCCTGTTAAATCTGTAAGTCGTTCATCTTCAAGACCCTACGTAGCCGATTAGCGGCTTTAAATCTTTATCTTGAGAACCAAAAACTCAGACGCATGGCATTGGGCATGGAAGGAGGAGTAGGCCCTTCCGACGAGCCACCAAGGAAGAAGGCGAAAAATTTTAGGCCCAAATCCCAGGCTGCACCTCAGGTGTCCGAACAGACTCTAGAGGCGATTGAAGACCTGGAGTCTGTTCAGATGACTGTTACCAAAGCAGGCTGGTAAACTGAACTACAGGAAATTCCTCTGATTCTCAGTAGGTTCCTGGCATTTTCAATTCCCTGCATTGCCTTTTGATCTATCCATTGCCCCAAGAGTGTTTACAAAGTGCCTAACCCACTTCATTGCCCATTGCAGGACCCAGGGTATACAAATATACCCATACCTAGATGACCTACTCATCCTGCATCAAGACCAACAACTCCTATTCCTCCATCTACAACAGGTGTCGAACATGCTCTCCCTTCTGGGGTTCACGATAAATGTAGAAAAATCTCACCTGACTTCCTCACAGGACACGATTTTCCTGGGGTGCAGACTCCACACAGACTGCATATGAAGGCTTTCATCCCAGCACAAAGGATACAGAAACTCTGTCTGTACCTCAATCAGACCTTTGCCAAAACCACCCTAACAGCTCTGGAATTCCTGAGACTTAGGCCACATGGCATCCCTTATACCCATGCTGCCTTTGGCAAGGCTCCACATGCGCAAAATTCAATGGGAGTTAAAAAAAAAAACTTATGGACCCGACATTCACAACCCTTGAACTCACCACTTCCACTTCTATGCCTAAAAAAGGAGATCCACTGATGGATATCTGCAATGCAGACCAACCCGGGGACCCACCTTCAAATCCCAGCACCACTACAACAGCTATCCACAGATGCTTCAGATCTGGACTGGGGTGCAGTTTTACAAACAAATCAACACCTTTCGGTACAAGGAAAGTGGTCTACTCTAAGAGTAAAAGACCACATCAGCATCAAGGGAATGAGAGCCCTGCTGTTAACCCTTCTAACAGTCATGCCTTCTATCCTACCAGGAACCCTAAATGTAATTGCAGACAATATGACTGTCCTGTGGTATATAAACAAACAAAGGGGAACCAGGTCCTACTCACTATGCAGCCTGGCCATCCAGACTTGGAATCTAGCAGCTTCCCTCCGGGTCCCCTTATTAGCCATGTATATCCCCTCAGAACAGAATGTTATGGCAGACACACTCAGCAGAACTGTAGCCCCCTCTCGTGAATGGATGCTTCACAGAGAGGTTTTCCTAGATTTGATAAGAGGTTTTCTTAGATTTGATATACAGGTGGGGGTATTCCTCAACCGGACCTATTTGCCTCCCCAGTCAACAGGCAGATGCCCAACGTCTGCACAAGGAACCCACATCCACAAGCTTGGAAGGTGGACGCCTTCTCCTTTTCACTCTAATCCAGAAAGTTGTCCTAAAAATTCAGAAGGACAAACCAAAAATCCTACTGGTGATCCCCTATTGGCCAAGACAGCATTGGCTTCCCCTCCTATTTTCTCTAGCCAAGGGCAATCACCACAAGTTACCCTACCATCTAGACCTGCTCACACAGAACAAGAGGTCCCTGCTATACTCACAGGTAAACAACCTAAAATTGACCTTATGGTTGATAGAATTCTGATCCCTTACAGACACCTTTATTCAGAGGACATACCCAATGTTCTGCAGGAGGCAAGAAAACCTACTAGGAGAAACTATGTAGCTAAATGGCTTAGATTCTCCAACTGTGTCATAAGAACAGCCAGGACCCCCTAACTATATCCATTCCAAGGGTCCTATCCTACTTGTGAGTTACTCCAAACAGGACTAACATATTCCTCAATCAAAGTCCATTTATCTGCCATTTCTGCCTGTCTACCCGTTTCACCACCCCTGACTGGAAGTCAAACTTTTTTTAAAGGGAATCCTCCATATCAAACCCCCACAGAAACCCATCCCTCGACCATGGGATCTAAACTATGTATTAGAAAATCTAACCTTGCTCCCCTTTGAGACAGCACAT
This sequence comes from Protopterus annectens, assembly GCF_019279795.1. Classification (NCBI taxonomy): domain Eukaryota; kingdom Metazoa; phylum Chordata; order Ceratodontiformes; family Protopteridae; genus Protopterus; species Protopterus annectens. The sequence continues at coordinate 52,196,742 of NC_056743.1, read as the reverse complement.
TCTGTTCCCTTGAAACTTTGCATATTGAAAGCAATACCCTCAGTTGCCCTCGCCTATTTCCTTCCATCCCAGAACCCTAGGGAAAGCTGTATCTAAGCAGACCATTGCCTCCTGAATCTCTAAGTCAATTTCTTTGTGCTACTCCCACCATGGAAAATCCTTACAAGGTAATATTAAGCCCTACTCCACCAGAGCAGCTGCTTCCTCTGCTGCCTTCTTCAAAGGCATATATTCCTCTTCTATTTTAGAAGCAGCTACTTAGACCTCAGTACACACCTTCACCAAACACTAGAAGCTGGACATAGCATCCCGTGCTAGAGCGAGATTTGCCAGGGCTATCCTATAGGGTCTCCTTGACCACAGGAGCCTCCTTCCAGGTTCATACTTAAAGCTCTGGTACTCACCCTAATGTTATGAATACTGCAACATCAGAATAGGAGGACATAGAATAGTTGTGTAAGAACTTACCATAACCTTAGATGTCCTTCTCTTCTATGTTGCAGTATTCAGTCCCACCCACCTACCCCCTTTCTCTTTCCAATATCTATCTCGGGTATCTCCTGATGGCACATTACCATTATCCCCCCTGGTCTCTACCTACACAGCCATCCTACTGCCCTGGGTCTGGCCTACATGTAAGTCTAAGGGTCCCAGATTAAGACCCTCCTGGTCAAACCTCATAGGCACTACTGTATGCAGCAAAACAATTCTGATGAGGGTACGTGCAGATGTCACTTTTATACCTAACGTCGGTTTATGGCCCTGGTAACCGATGTCACACGTACCCTCCTGGACTAAGACTTTGGTATATTGGCCGGACGATGACGCTGCAAGCAGCATCTCCCTACTGTTAATGAATACTGCAACATAGAAGAGGACGACATCTAAGGTTATGGCAAGTTCTTACACAACTATTCTATCTCTGCTTTTATTCACAAATGGACTTCTTCAGAATAAAACAACTTACTACTAAATAATATCTATATATATATATATATATATATATATATATATATATATATATATATATATATATATATATAGCGTTTCTCCCCGGGCCTCCACTGAAAACAGGATCTGTGAAACCTAGTCGGACTTTCCTGGTCAACAAATGTTAAATAAAATAAAAAATAAATAAAAATAATATATATATATATACACACACACACACACACGTTTGACTAGTCATATAATTAACAAAATTCCAACATCAATTAATGCATAAAACATAAAAATTGTATAAAGCAATAACATTAGTTATTTTAAAATTTTTAACCTTCTGTCTTTTAAAAAACATTTAATGTTGATGGACCCATTCAAGCCAGGAGATAAACCTGCTCCTAGCTTTAACTGCCAAAGAGTTTCCCTTTTTTTCCACTCTGTTTTTAAAGTCACCACTCCTTCTATCTAAAGATACTTATTCAACTACTGTAACCCAAAGCTTGTGCCCAACAACATTCTAAGGAATGTTTATATAATGCATTCCTATCGTTTTTATTTTTAACTGCATAAAGATGTTCCTTAACTCTTACTTCCAAAGTTGTATTGGTCATGCCAACATAATAGGCATTACATCCACTGCATGTACAAATGTTAACCGCTCTTTGGATTTGCGATTAAATGTTCCTGAAATTAGAATGGTATAATTTAAGTGTTCCAAAAATAAAAAAAGGACCTTCTGCAATAAATCTACAAATAGAGCACTGGCCATTGGTCTAGAACCTAGGAATCTAGAATTATCAAAATTAATATTATCCCATTGTAAAATATTCTTTAAATTATAAGTTTTTCTAAAAACAAATCTAGGCTGGGTTTCAACACTCTTAAATAACTCTAAATTTCCTTCCAATAATTTCCAATTATTTTTGATTACTGAACAAATATTCAACCTGTCAGTCGTATCTATATTACATATAGCTTTATTTTTTATCAAAATTACTTCCGAAGGCCAACTTTTGAAAACGTTTCATCAAAATTGGAGGAAAGAAAATCTTTTCTCTGTAGTGTAATTTCTTCAGCTGTTTTTGAAGCATGTTGGCATCATACCCCCTCAATTTAAACAACTCCACAATATATATAATATGTCTTCCTTGAATTCCCTGTCATCAGACTTCATCCTAGAGTCTCTAATTAACTGTCCCTAGGAATGTTGCCCTTAATAACTTAGGATGATTACTTAGATAACTTAAATAGTTGTTGCTGAATGTGTTTTTTCTAAAAATCCTACTATCAAACTTATCTGTTAGTGTATTCCATTTCAGATACACATCTAGAAAAGCCAGTTCAAGTCCACATTCACCTTTAGTGAACTTCAGAAAATCGGAAGTTATACTCATCTCATTAATCAAGGCAACTACTTTTTCACTTCCCTCCAAATCCAAAAGCAGGTTATCTACGAATCTGTTAAAATAAAAAAGGAAAAAAAACTCATGCTCCCACCAGCCTAGCACTAAATTTGCAAAGGCCAGGGCGACTGCTGACCCCATGGCTACACCTTTGATTTGTTTATAAATTTGTTTATTAAATAAAAAATAGTTATTATTCAACAGCAAGTCAAGTAACTCGCAATATAAATTGATTTCATTCTCACTGTAATTAGAAGACAAACTCAGAAAATGCTTCACATATTCAATCCCCTGTTTCTGAGGAATGCACGTAAAAAGAGAACAGATATCAATGGTTACACAAATATTTTTACCTGCATTGAATTTATAACTCTGACTAAACATCCAAATTTTATCTAAAAAATCCCAAGAATCTCTCATATAGGAGTCTAATTTTTTAACCAACGGGTTAAATACATCAATCCAAAAATAATGAAATACCTTCAGTAACATATTGAGGGCCTGACACAACTGGCCAAAATTGTGTATTATTTGGGTCCTTATGGACCTTTGGTATACCACAGTACACCTAAACAAGAGTTTTCTACTATTAGGAACTCGTATAATTCTAAACCAATATTACCCTCCATTAACTGATCATATAAAAAAGAAGCTATATTTTTGTAGCTCTTTTGATACTTGAGCCATATTGAATTTCAAATATTCATCGCAGTTAGCAAACATACATTCAGTCTTTTCTACATAGTTGACCTGATCCATAATTACCAAGCCTCCACCCTTATCAGCCTTCATAAATTGCAAGTCATCTTTGCTTTTCATCTCATTTAATATTTTAAACTGTTATTTGGTTAAATTAAAATAATCATTTTTAACTTTGCAGTCTAACAACTTACGTAAGTCGTTCTCACAGGCCCTTTCAAACACTTTTAAAGTACTATTTAAATTAGGATTGAATACATAAGGTTTAAAAAAACTTTATCCAACAAATTCACTCCTTGTAGCAAATAATTAAGATTTAAGGCTTGTGTAAACTTTTTTTAAGGAAAGTAGCGTGTGACTAATGTCTGCCCTCCTAGTAGTTATATATTTTAAGCCTAATTGCAGTAATTTCATCTGTTCGCTAGAAAAGGTATAACTAGACAAATTAAAACTCTAGTAGAATACCTTAATTCATTAATGAGTCCATTGTCTTCCTTCTCTTCATCGCAGGCACTTGACTGTATAAGGGCCCCTTTTCCTAGTTTCTGTTCGAGTATTTGAAATGAGTCCTTAACAAATTAATAACATTCTCAGTTGTTTCACTTGAATTAGATGTCAATTCCCTTTCCGTTTTGGTTCCTTCCACTTCGTTGTTTTTTTTTTCAGCTGTTTTGTGTTCAACTGATGCAGCTCCCACTGCTCCTGCTATAATTCCCTCTACAGAATCCATTTCCTCATTAACTAGAGTGTCATCACTTCCATATTCAGGATCTCTATCCCGATTGGCTAAACAATTACTGTCGTTCTCTCTTAAGATGGTTCATCAGTAGCTTTTTTTTCTACTTTGTTGTCATGGTAGCCAGGATCAAAAAACACACGAGCAACATTCTTTTCATAATCGTTTCTGTCTGGTGATCTTTTAAGTTTTCCATTGCACAATCGCTTGTTCAAATTTCTCAACGTTATATAAAACAGACTCATAATCTTTCATCATATCAGGTAGATCATTTAAGGACCTCTGAATCTTTCGGTCCATCTTAATCATTTTTGAGTGAATTTCTTGTATTAATGCATTGTTATGCTGAAGTAAAAAATCAAGTCCACAGTTATTGAAGAAATCAGTAAGGGTATGAAAATTTCACACCATTGGGGCATTTAAAGAATCATAGCCCCTTTGGTACCATTTTTAGGCTAATGCATCTCTCGAACTATTTATTTTCTACTACAAGTGCTAAATATTTATTTAAGCACTTTTCAAGTTCACCCAGATCTTTTCTTAGTTCATTAGCCGTAAAAAAGTAGGTTTAAGATGAATAGTGTTACCAAATAGATCACTTTCAGAAGCAGTACTGTTTGTATGTCCGTAAACCGCAAGCTGGTTGTAGCAGTTTCATTCTCTTCCTCTACTAACGAACTAGATAACAGACCCTTTACTTCCTTTATCAGGACGAAAAAATGGTTTGATAGAGGTTTTAATGTTCACTTGTTCAGCAAGCAATGTAATGGACTTCTTATAGATTCAACCAACATTTTCAGCAACTGGTTATCGCCACTGTTTGAAGTACAGTGAAGAGCAAGTTCAAAAAGCTTGTCCTGGAATGTGTTCTCCATGGTATACAGCAATGCAAAAACCAACGGATATGAAGAGTAAGTTCAAAAAGCTTGTCCTGTAAAGTGTTCTCCATGGTATACAGCAATGCAAAAACCAACGGATATGAAGAGTAAGTTCAAAAAGCTTGTCCTGGAATGTGTTCTCCATGGTATACAGCAATGCAAAAACCAACGGATATGAAGAGTAAGTTCAAAAAGCTTGTCCTGTAAAGTGTTCTCCATGGTATACAGCAATGCAAAACCAATGGATATGAAGAGTAAGTTCAAAAAGCTTGTCCTGTAAAGTGTTCTCCATGGTATACAGCAATGCAAAAACCAACGGATGAAACCACAAGTGGAAAAGACACAGCAATTAATCCAAAGATATCCACTGAACACTGAAAGAGCAACAACAAGTTCGAAGCCTGTAAAAACGTTACTCTCCAAAGGAGTCAGAGCTTTAGATCCACAAGTTTGAAGGTGCCAAGACTGGCTCTGATTTGGATCCAAATCCCAAAGGTTGGAACTGACATTATGTACTTAATAACTGTAGACCTGGATCTATTGTTATTAAAACAAAACCATGTAAGACACTTCTCTGTGTGGAAGATTTTCAATCCAGATATATCTAGTTAATCACTGTATATTAATCAGATCAGACAATGGTAGTAGAAGTAGCGAACTTAAACTCGTCCCAAGTCAAAAAATAATAAATATATAATTTGAAATACTATACAGAATTACTAAGTATTCAAAAGTAATCGAAGCAGGATACTTTGAAAATCTTCCACACAGAGAAGTTTCTTACACTGTTTTGTTTTTGGATCCACTATACTCAATTAGTGGGTTCTTTGAGACTTTGGGGATACCACTGAGATTACTTGTATTTTGATCTATTGTTATTAGGTACATAACTTTTGTTTCTATGTACAGAAACAGACGTGTGCAGCATGCAGCTGAAATTTTAACATGAGCTGACAAAGCTAAAGGAAAAAAACAAGAATTGGTGTAATTTGCGGTTTTAAAACCCACTTGATGTTGCAGACACAAAAGGGCATATTGACATATGTGTAGGTCATATTCACACTGAACCAGCAGCTGGTAAGATACCTCTTTCCGTTGTCAGTGTGGAATGTGATGCATTTCTTATAAAGGAAGTATCAGTTGATCAGCAAAACATATAACTGGAAATGTAATGAATATTTGAAGAGAGAAAATGTTGGCTAAAAATGCATCTCCACTAAGTTGATGTCTACCCCCATAGACAGACCCTAGACCCCCAGACAGACTAATATATAGAGCACAACTTGAGGTGAGGTTTGAAGAACTTTACTGGAAAGGTCTTGGAGAGATGTTCTGACATATGCTTCAAAGCATTGTTGTTTTTCTCTGTCTGTATGTTATATTAGGTCTGCATGTTTGCAAGGTATGGAACTTTCTTTTTTAATTGCATCTGTCTACTTACATCAAGATGTGTAGAATGACTATGGAAACTCGTGCAGTGTGTGAAATGCATCATTATTAAGGTCAGGTGAGAGCATTTCACGCATAGGATCTACAGTGTTCAGCTGACTATATTGGGGCAGTAGCATTGCTAGAATGGTTCCTTACCATGTAGGTGATAGTTATTGATTGGTTTTGTTTACTGAAGAAGTTCAGCTGGGCACATGATCCATTTTCAAAGGACACCTCGTTAGAAAGGCCCCGATGTATAAATAACAGTAACAGACTGACACTAACATTTGAAAGGCAATAGTACTAGCTTTTACAACATTTTTGAAAAGAAGTGCATTTCAGATTTGGTAAAGTACACAGACAGCCATATTCTTGGTATTTTCAAAAGAAAGCAACATGTCTTACAAAAGGTATAATGATGAGTGAACCAAAGTTGAGAAATAGAAGACAAAGGTAGTTGAGGGTGAAGGAGTACAACAAAAGGAAAAAAGAAAGTGTGTATTGGTAGGAAAAGGGCATGGAGGGAGCTGAGCAGGGATGAAGGGAGCTGTGCAGGGATGAGAGTATGGAGGAAGTTGAGCAGGATGAGGGTATGGAGGGAGCTGAACAAGGATGACAGTATGCAGGGAGCCGAGCAGGGCTGAGGGTATGGAGGGAGCTGAGCGAGGATGAGAGTAGGCAGGGAGCCTAGCAGTGATGATTGTATGCAGGGAGCCGAGCAGTGATGATTGTATGTAGGGAGCCGAGCAAGGATGATTGTATGCAGGGAGCCGAGCAGGGATGATTATATGCAGGGAGCCGAGCGAGGATGAGAGTAGGCAGGGAGCCGAGCAGGGATAATTGTATGCAGGGAGCCGAGCCAGGGATGATTGTATGCAGGGAGCCGAGCAGGGATGATTGTATGCAGGGAGCTGAGCAGGGATGAATTTATGCAGGGAGCTGAGCAGGGATGAATTTATGCAGGGAGCTGAGCAGGGATGATTGTATGCAGGGAGCCGAGCAGGGATGATTGTATGCAGGCTGCTGAGCAGGGATGAGGTGATGGAGGGAGCCGAGCAGGGATGAAGGTGAGGAGGAGAGATGTGCTAATCTGATGAAGTGCATTTGAAGGGCCAGGAGTTGAGTTAAGGAGTGTGACATTAGCTTCATTATGAGTGGCATTAGAAGGCAATCCTATCTTACTGTTAGGGGATGGGGTTCCAGGTTTTTGGCACTTGATAGAAGTAGGTGGAACACCTGCAGAGTTATTAGGTTTTGATACATGTAGAATGGCTTTGTCAGAAGAGTGCAAGCTTCTGGGTGGGATGTATGGTTGTACCAAGGTTGACTAGAAATGGACAGTTCATAACTTTGACCACAGCATTCGGTCTCATGGCTATCAAGGAGCATTGATTCCTTAAGAAATAGTTGACAGGCTTTGTTGCCAGCACAAATTTCTAAGTACCTCCTTATTGAGATTGGGATTTTATTCCATAGTTTGGTGATTTTGACTGTAGCATTTGAATTCCTAGTATGAAATCTTATTACTTTGGATACAAATTTCATAGAGTGTCTGAATGTCTTTGGACAGTTAAAGACTTGTATGTTGTACATTAGTTGTAAAACAGGGTTGTTAAATATGTTCTGTGCCAGTATTAATTTACCACAAATGTGCCTGCAGCAGAAAGACAACTGTTTTAAATACTTACATTTTGTAATCTAAGTGACTTAGTGAAAGAATTTTCTAGCATATTTCCTCTTGAAACTTTCTAAAACTTTTAATTGACTTTAAGTGCAAAATGTGTTATACTCACTAATGGCTCTGATGTAAGTTATATACATCATAACCAAACATTTTCAGCTCTAGTTTAAAGATTTTTTAATAAGTAACCCATATATTTCATTGCTTTGGGTAAACATAAATCAGATGTAATAGTAATGCCAAGATATTTATATTCCTTGGCCTCTTCTAGTAATAAACTCATCAAATAGATAATTTTGACAAATACATAATTTTATATCCGATATATGTTGTAGTATAAAACCAGTTTTACAGTCATCAGCATGCTTTTGGATCCTGAATTTTATGTTCCCTGGAATACTAGAAAAAAATAATAAACAGCACTGGGTCCAAATCTATCCTTGAACACATTATTGCAGGCAGAAAATCTGAATGAGCTTTATGTATCTTCACACAATACCATTTGTCAGTTAATCAGTTCATAAATCCACAGAGTCAGGGTTTATTGTCTTGTCATTAACCAGGAACCAAACCCAGGTCTCCCACATGTCAGACAAGAATTCTACCACTGGACCACTTTTTTTTTTAAATGAACACCTCTACCAAGTTTTGAACCTGGTCCCCTCTCACCTACAGCCCCACTGCATTAAACCACCACACTACACAGATCTTAAAACCAAGGGCTTCTCCTGGATTTGAACCTGGGACTTCCTCACACCCACAGGAAGAATCATATCGCTAGACCACTAATTCTTCTTTTGGACTTAAAGTGGTATTTGAGTTTACTTTAAGCCAAACTATCCATCTCACAGTTTTCTTTCCTGAATATAAGCATGAGGGTGAAAGTATACTCCATAGCTTGGATGTTCGCAGGCAATTCAGCCACTGTGTTGACATAACTAAATATTTCAGCTGTTAGGATCAATTGTTCTTTTCTTGTGAAGGTAAGAAGGGACAATCTGTGTCAAAACATAGTGTTTCCCAATGGTTATCTGAGGCTGTGTTACTGTGTTATCCTCCCCATAACAAACCTATTGCAGACAGAGTCAGGGCCCTGGCTTCATCTATGGTTTTTTGGAAAGGATTGGATTCTAGAAGCAGCAACTTAGTCCTTTATACATATGTTTACAAGGTATTACAAGCTTGATTCCTTCTCCAGATCAGGCTTTGCTAGGACCATTCTCCAGGGGCTCCTGGACATTGACCCTTCCCCTTCCATGGTAGTAAGCTAGGGCAGTGTTTCCTGAAACTGTGGTCCGTGGACCCCTGGGGGTCCATATGATACATTCTAGGGGTCCGTGGCAAAAGACAAGTTGCTCCACTCACCATCAAGTTATATGAGCAAAAAGAAAAGAAAGACTTTCGTCTAAGCAGCTGCTTGCGAGTTTTTAGACAAGGAACAAGGAACAACTTACACCTTTGCAGCTGACACTGAGCAGCTGCTCACTTGCCCTGTATTTTTTGTCTGGCAGTTAGAACTTGGAGGGAAATTTAAACAACTGATCTGAAGTAGGGACTTCATTTATCAGCAACCTTTGGGTCTTGGATCCGACTTCGGATCTGAGCCGGCAACTTATTTTACAGCTTATGGATCTGAGCTCCTAGCTCCTCCCCTTACCCATAATCCCCTGCCAACCCTGATTGACCTCAGATCTAGTTTGCCGCTCTTAGAAGAGACAGCTGGATTTTATAGCTCCTGGCGACTTACCAGATAAGTCTTCAAAACTTGTCAAAGTAGAATTTTTTTTGGTTTAATTGAACAGTGTGTGTGGTTTAGGATCCCTTTTTGTTAATTTTATTAATTTTTAGTGTAATTCCTCCCCTCGCTGGTTCGTAGAGTGTGTGTGTGTTGCTTGTGTTTTTGGGGCCTGGTGTGTTTGTGTAGTTTACTTTATTTTTTCTAATGTCGGAGGCCCCAAAATCCATTTTTTCTAAGTGCACCGAGTGTGGCCATAAGCTTTCACCGGTGGATGGCCACACTCTGTGTGTTCGATGCCTTGGGGTTGAACACCTGTCCTCTGGGTGTTCCATTTGTGCAGCGTTCAACCCCAGGGCACTGAAAGAGCGGAGGTCGAAGCTGGTTCTGGCGGGACATTTGCCCCTGGATTCGGCTTCGGCCTCCAGTACTCCCGTGGCTCCTCCTCAATCCTCGGTGGTAGCCACTCCTGCCCCCCTTCCCCCGGCCGGGACTCAAACTCCCACTAAGATGCCGGAGGAAAGGGAGGCCAGGAGGGAGAAAAGGAGGGAGAAGCACCACAAGCGGCGTGCCGAGGCCTTCGCTTCGGCCCCCCCCCCCCCCAGCTAAGCGGGCTTCTCCCTCCACGGCTTCCAGGTCCCCTCCTCCTCGGATCTGATCCCCTTGCTTTTCCCCGGGACCCGAGGAGGAGGAGACCCGATCTCCGTCGAGGTCATCGAGGCGGCATTCCCGGCCTGCCTTGGTGGCCTCGTCGAGATCTAATTACAGTCTTTCTGATGCAGACTTGGTCCAGATGATGAGAAGGTTCATACAGGCCCAGCTGCAGATGGGAGTGCTCTTGCCTCCCCCCCTTCGGGGGGGGAGCTCGACACCTTTTTTTGCCCCGATAGCTCCTTCTCCGACCTGCTTCCCGGGTTCGGAGCCGGGCAGCGTTGGAGCCAGGGGTGGGTCGGCGCCGACAGTACTGGGTACTTCGGATCTGACCCTGCCCTCGAGTCTGTCGGGACCGTCGTCGGATCCGACCTCTTGGAGCCGTGGGCCGAGCTTCGGATCCGAGGGATTCAGTGTGCCTTGAGCTCCGTCCAGGCCGGAGCACACGGGTCCTTCGGATCCGATGGCCTCTGTGCTGGTTCCGATCCCTTCATTGGATCCGAGTGGGAGTCTGCTTTCAGACCCCAGGGAGATCGGCTCCCCCACGGCCTTTGATGCAGTGGAGAGGGCTCTGTTGAGAGCATCCAGACCCCCGGTCCTTGCATCGGCTCCACCCTGCACTCCCTGTCTGCTGGGTCAGGCTTCCATCATCCGGCCCCGGGACAGCCTGCTTCAATGTCCCAGGCTGTTCCACTGGAACAGGATATTGCTGGTGAGACCTCCTCGGACAGTCCCCCCGAGGAAGTGCCTCGCAAGCATAAGTGTAAGAGGAGACACGTGGACTCCCCCGATTCCTTAACAGAGGACACAGACTTGGATGAAGGGGAAGGCTCCCCAAGGTCACCCCCCGAGGATGTCTCCTTTGGAGACATCATGAAAATGCTCAGGATCGGGGGGGGTGGTCTGCCCCCAAGGCTTCCTCCGACGAGTCCGTGTTCCTGGAGGCATTCGAAGCAGGCCCGTCTACCTCTTGGGTGTCCCCTCCGGCCGACCCTCTGGTGGACCTTATCACCACCAGGGCATGGAAGGAGCCGGACACTGTGGAGCCAGTCCCCAAATGCACAGATAGAATTTTGAGTCCCATTGGAGCAAGGGTCCCCTTGTAGATGCCATGTTGATGGTGGCAGCCACCAAGAAGGAATTAGCTCAGGAGAGCCCCTCAGTCCATCCACCGAGCAAGGTGTCCCGCTCGATGGATCACCTCGGGAAGCGGGTATTTAGTTCAGCGACTTTCTCAGTAAGGTCCCTGAACTACATGGCACATGTCATCAGGATGCAGCGAGATCTTATCAAAGACTATGCCCCCCCCCCCCAGAGTCCATGTCGGCAGAGGACAAGCAGTTGTACTCCACTCGTATGGTCACTCTAAGATCTGTTTCAAATACCTCTATGCAGCTTTTGTCCCACTCCACAGAGGGAGCTGCTAGAGCCAGCGGAGCGGGTCTAGTCATGAGACGTCAGGCCTGGCTCCGACATTGTGACTTTGCGGCGCCCTTTAAGGTGCCCTTTGCGAATGCCCCCTTTGATGGTTCTGCCTTGTTTGGCAAGACCGTTCCCGAGACACTTGTCCAGAGCGAAAAGGATGGGAAGACATTGTTTGTCATCGGAGTCCACTTCTCTGCTCCCCAGAGGTCCTTCTCCAAGAACCAAAAGGGACAGAAGAAGATGTGGTTCCGGAAATCGCAACATTCCCATCCTGCTCCAGACAACCAGTCCTTCCATGGCAGAGGAGGACAGGGACGACGCTGCCCTAGAGGCAGAGGGGCCTTGAAAAATTTGGGGTCCAGAGAAACCTTCTCTGATCAGCCCATGCAGCAGCCCTGAGGGGTTGCCCGACTGCTCCACTCTGGAGGCAGTCAGGGGGCGCTTCTCGAAGCACCTGGCAGCTTAGGAGTCCATTATGTCAGATCGCTGGGTGGTTCGTATCATATCCAGAGGTTACAAAATTCCACTGCACCATGTCCCCAGACTCAAAAACCTCCCTGATGTACCACCCGATCAGAGGGAGGCGGCAGCTGCAGAAATTCAGCAGCTGCTAGAAAAAAGAGCCATCCAGCCCGTCCCCCCAGATCAGCTCGGATTAGGGTTTTACTCCAGGTTCTATCCGGTGCCAAAAAAGACGGGGGACTTGAGACCGATTCCCGTCCTTTCACTCTTGAACCTGTCAGTAACCAAAGAAAAATTCCGGATGGTCACCCTTCAATCCATTCTCCCCCTCTTGTGGGAGAGTGACTGGATGTGCTCAATAGACTTCAAGGATGCGTACTACCACATTTTAATGGACAGACGATCCAGGAAGTTTCACCGCTTCCGGCTGGGAGCCAGTCACTATCAGTTCAGGGTCCTTCCCTTTGGTCTCAACACAACCCCCAGGGTGTTTACCAAAGTGTTAGCAGTGATAGAGGCCCACCCGAGACTCCAGGTAATGCAGGTCTTCCCGTACCTGGATGACTGGCTCCTGTCCGCCCCAACAAGGCATCTACTCTGCGCAGCCAGAAATTACTTTCTCCGGCTAGCTCCCCAACTAGGCATTACGATCAACATGGACAAATCCTCCCTTTCTCCAACACAAGTGATAGAGTTCTTAGGGGCCAAACTAGATACAAGAAGTCCGCGAGCATTCCTCACTTCGGAGCAACTTCAAAACCTGAGGCTTCATGTGCGGGCCATCCTCCAATCAAAAGCCCCACCGGCAGAATTGGTCCTGAGGGCGCTAGGCTCCATGGTGGCAGCAATAACCCTTCTTCCATGCGCTTGTATAAATATGAGGGTGCTACAGTGGACCCTTTTAGTCCAATGGTCCTTACAGTTTCTTCCCCTCAGTCACCCTATCTCACTCAGCAGGGCTTGCAGGAGGGCCCTCTTATGGTGGCTCCAGTCCACGGACCTCCATACGGGACGACCCTTCTGCACACCGCTCCCCTCGCCACAGTGACCACGGACGCCTCTCGCCTCGGGTGGGTGGGCATTGCTCAGGCAGAACGGTCCAAGGCACATGGAACGACACAGAGAACTCCATGCATATCAATGTTCTGGAGATGAGGGTGGTGCTGTTGGCGTTGCAAGCACTTCAGAACCTTCTCCCCATAGGAACTATTGCGATACAGATGGACAACATGTCATTTGTCTGGTACATCAACAAACAGGGGGGAACCAGGTCCTACCCTCTCTGTCGAGAGGCCATGAGGGTGTGGGAATGGGCGATCTCCACCAACCGCTTCCTTATTGCAACGCACATTCCGGGACAGTCAAACATTCTGGCGGACAAGCTCAGCCGCACTATTGTTTCCCCTTACGAGTGGTCTCTCAATTCCCAGGTAGCAAAGCGGATTTTTGCCGAATGGGGGCAACCCTGCTGCGATCTTTTGCCACTCCCTCAAATACGAAATGCTCCAGCTTCTTCGCTCTGATTTCCCCCCTCGGGGAAACCCCGAGAGACGCTCTAATGCATGCTTGGCCTCCCGGTCTACTTTATGCCTATCCTCCTCTACCCCTGATGCTGAAACTTATACAGAAAGCCTCTCGGTTGGGGAGCAGAATGATCCTCATTGCCCCATTTTGGCCTCGTCAAACTTGGTTCCCTTACCTGTGGTCTCATCTGGTGAATCCTCCCTGGATTCTGGATCCCATTCCGGATCTAATATCCCATCCCTTAGGTCTACCATCCCTTAATCTGGACAACCTGAAGCTGACAGCTTGGCTGCTCCAGTTCCACTCTGTCAGGACTCCCGGCATCACTTCACCAGTTAAAGCCATCTTGGTGGCAGCACATAAACCTTCCACTAGAAAGGTCTATCGCAGTAAATGGAAGCGTTTTTCCATCTGGGCGGAACACCATAACATAGATCCCTTCACGGCTTTGTTACCATCCGTCTTGGATTTCCTCACTGGACTTTTTCAGTGGGGAGCTAGCTGTTCTACGGTCAAAGTTCAATTGGCAGCCATTTCTCATTACCATGTGGGACACGAGACAGGTCCCTTGATGACTGCGAAATTATGTAAAACCTTCCTCAAGGGTACTTTCCTGCTCAGGCCTCCTGTCAAGGAAGCTGTACCCCCTTGGGATCTATCACTAGTCCTTCAAGCCTTGACTGCCCCTCCCTTTGAACCAGCTGCCTCGGCCGAACTTAAATACCTTTCCTGGAAAATGGCGTTCCTTGTCGCCATCACTTCAACGAAAAGAGTTTCCGAACTTCAGGCCCTTTGTGCGAAACCTCCCTACTTGATTTTTCATCAGGATAGAGTATACCTCAGGACCAATCCCTCCTTTCTTCCTAAGGTGGCCTCAGAAACCAGTATCAATCAGTCCATTAACCTGCCAGTTTTCTTCCTTAAGTACCAGAATAAAGGAGAATACAAGCTGCATTCCTTAGACGTGCACAGACAACTGCGCTTCTACATTCATAGGACTGCTGGTCACAGACAATCCGATCAGTTGTTCATTTCCTTTGCCAAATTCAATTTGAGTAAAGCTATTTCTAAGGTCACCTTATCATGATGGATTTCACAGTGTATTCTTCTGGCCTATGAAACTTCTGGGAGGCCCGCACCTCAGGGCGTACGGGCGCATTCTACTCGCTCCATATCTACTTCTGCTGCCTTTAGATCTAGAGTATCTTTGGATGATATTTGCTCTGCAGCCACTTGGGCCTCATCTCATACCTTTATCAACCATTATAAGCTGGACGTTATTTCCAGAGGGAGAGCATCCTTTGGCTCCGCAGTGCTCTGGAACATCCTTCCATGATGGCCGCCCAAGATTCAGGTAGCTGGGGACTCTGTCCCAAAGGTTGCTGACAAATGAAGTCCCTACTTCAGATTAAGAAGTTATGTACTCACCATAACGTTCCATCTGTGTAGGTGACTTAATTTGTCTGCAACCACCCCCCCTCCTTCCCCCTGGCCTTCAGAAGTTAAGTCTTGAATGTCCTTTCTTGGTCCCTTTCGGGACGCTTTTGGTCTGAATTTTGGTATAAGGGCAAACTTGATCTGAGGTCAATCAGGGTTGGCAGGGGATTATGGGTAAGGGGAGGAGCTAGGAGCTCGGATCCATAAGCTGTAAAATAAGTTGCCGGCTCGGATCCGAAGTCTGATCCAAGACCCAAAGGTTGCAGACAAATGAAGTCACCTACTCAGATGGAACGTTATGGTGAGTACATAACTTCTTATTCTGTTCCCTCCAAGTAAGGTCAGCTACTTGGTGCAGGGACACAAAGCAATGGGTTCAGAGAGAGTGAGTGCTGGAGCACTTGGTTTGGACACTCGGCTGAGGACCTAACCCTACAGCTGTACCAGTGCAGAGTCTTATTGTGGACCTGGAAGGAGACAGATATAGTGTGTGTTCCCTGTGTACTCTTAAGGGAAATTGTGTTTGATACAGAGAGATCTGCATCTCTAAATACTAAGTGTATCCATTTGTATTCCAAGTGCATGCGCACGTTCCTCTCCAGTGCCAGTGATGAATATTCAGGATCCTTGATTACTGGCCCAACGTGGGGATGTCGTGTATTGGTGGCAGTGGTGGGACCATCACATGCTCACATATTGGTGAGCAGTGGTGTGGATATTGAATTTCTGTAGCCTGTAAGCAGTTGTCACTAAAGAAGGTGTTTGTACTCTCAAGCAGCCACAAAGTAGACATTCAGAGTTTCATATCACAATAGTTTTATTTATTTACTTTTTGTTAGCATATTTAGTCAGGGAGAGCAGGCAAGGGTGTCAGCTGAGGATTATGGCAAACTGACAAGGAACCACTTGGTCGAGGTATGCCAAGCCAAAGGACTGGGGCATGTCAACTTGACTAAAGGGGAAATGATTGCAGCCATAATCACAGCTGCAGCACAGACCAGCAACCACGAGGATAACCAGATTGGTGATGGGAATTTGCAGCCCTCAGAAAAAGGACAGATGTTCATCGTGCATACAGCTGCAGTCATAACAGATGGGTTATCCTGCCATCAGGTGGGTCCTCGGTCGGCCGAATTCCAAAGTCTAGGTCCGGCGTCGGTTGTCGTCGCTTCTTCCCTGACGTCAGTGCGGCAGGGGTATAAAAGAGGCAGCCAACGCCATTTTCTCCAGTCTTTCTTGCCGCGCGGTGCCCGAAGCAGAAGCAGTTCACAAGTGCCGGTCGGCCAGCTCCTGAGATTTACGAAAGTATTTCAGCCGAAGTCTTCTTGAAAGCTAAGTACCCCGTTGGGGAAACTTTTCTTGCCTCAGACCGATGTCAGACAAAGTTAATAATTGCATTTCATGTGGGAAGCAAATACTGCATAAGGATTTCCACTCTTTCTGTATACCTTGTTTTAGGTCCAGTCCACGACGTCTCGGCCTGCTGTTTTAGTGCTAGATTCAACAAGCGCACTATTAAGCGTCGGGCGGAGTTCGCCCTCCACTTTATATTATGTTTTCGGATACTCCGACTCCAGTTTTGAGCAAAAAACGCAAAGATAAGGACCGACATACGAGGTCCGCACCACCTACTGAAACCACGCTAAGGCCGACTACCGGTTCTCCAGTACTCAGCGAGGTGCCTACGCAGCCCCTGAGTACCGATGACAATGCATTACTGGTGTCTTCAGTACCCGAGGTCGCAGGCTCCTTGGCCCCCATTCCTACTACAGATACAGACGCCACTCCTGGCGGGGAAACTCCGAATTTAGACAGGCCTGCCATTTCTCAAGGGGTTTTCAGGCCTTCCTCCTTCTCTATTAAAGCCTTCACTAAATCTAAAGCAGCCATGAAAACCAAAAAAAAGGTTCCTCAGACCCCCTCTCAAGGCACCATGCCTAAAAAACAGATGCTTAAAATGGCTGAGGATTTGATTACTCTTATCAGGGGTTCTCAACCACCCTCTGACAAAAGGCCCAGATTAGAGAAAGACTACCCTTCCTCAGATCAAGCTTCTATTACCTCAGAACTATCTGAGGACCAGAATTGTGCCTGTTCTCCATTCGAAGATTCTGATGCAGAGGAGTCTATCCCCTCTGTCCCCCCCCCCCCCTGAGGACTTCTCTTTTGGGGAAACCCTGCATACATTGAGGGAACACTTTCACTGGGAAGGCCAAGATTACTCAGATTCCAAGAAAAGGCTCAGGGAATTTCTTCTGCTCCCCCAGCATAGGCCTCTGGCTATCCCTCCTGTTTTAGATATATTGGATGATGTGTACACAGAAGCCAGCCTTAATCCTGATTCTTTGCCTCCAGCTCCTGTTAAACCAGACAGGTATTACCGGGTTCCTGATTCTCACCAGTTCCTATATAAAAGCCATACTGCTGACCCAGAAACAATTTCACAGGGTCCCAAGGGAATTAAGGCCTCTGCTGCTAAAAACCCATTACCTTCAGAGAGAGATTCCAGAGCTTTAGAAAGGTGGGGGAAAAAGGTGTACACCTCGGCCACTTTAACCATGAGGGCATTAAACTGTCAGTTCCATATGTTAAAGTATCAACAGTTTTTGATATCTCAGCTGAAAAGCAAGATGACACAGCCAGAACAACCAGATTTAAAACAGTTGCAGGATTTGTTGCATGGTGCAGAGCAAGTGGGTAAACATACCTTGCAGTGTGGTTTTGATGCTTTAGAGGCCTCATGTAGAGCTGCTGTTACGGGGTCTGTTATATGTAGGCATGCTTGGCTCAAAGAGCAAACCTTACCAGATCATGTCAAAGCTAAATTATTAGATGCACCTCTTCAAAAAGATGTATTGTTTGGTGTTAAAGCTGAGGAGGTGCTAAAGAAAATGGAGGAAAAAGCGAAATCAATGCAAACAGTGAAAGATTTCCTGCAGGTATAGCCTCCACGTTTCAGCAGAAACTGGCCTTCAAAAAATTGGTCCTTTCCAGCCACGGACAGACCTCAAAGGGGCAGATACAGGCGTCCAAGGGGTAGAGGGCAACCTCAAGGATCTTTCAGAGCCAAACAGTGGCAAGCACCAACCCCAAGAGGTGTAGAAGATAGATCACAGTATTTTAGAAAACAGACACAATGACTTCCCCCTACACCTGCCAAGCAAAGCTTTAATGGCAGCACCTTTGGGCGGTAAACTGACATTATTCTAAAAAAATTGGCATATTGTTACAAAAGACAAATGGATTCTGGACATTATAGACAGAGGCTACAAGTTCCACTTTCACACCCTTCCAAAAATGAGAGGCATGCCAAACCTGCCACAAAACCAAAGAGCAGAGGCACAAAAACAAATTTCAGCTCTCATGGACATGAAAGCAATTCAAGAGGTACCTGCAAAAGAACAAGGTCAAGGGTTTTATTCCAGACTATTCCTGGTACCAAGGAAAGACAAAGATTGGAGACCTATCTTAGACCTATCCATCCTAAACACATATCTACAGGTGCCAAAATTCAAGATGCTCACATTACAGCAGCTTCTTCCCATGCTGGGCAAGGAGTCGTGGCTGGTAACATTGGACCTCAAGGAGGCATACCTGCATGTCCCTATCAGACAAGATTGCAGAAAGATACCTCAGATTTCTTGCAGGTTCAACCCATTACCAATTCTCTGCATTGCCCTTTGGCTTATCTACTGTGCCCAGAGTGTTTACGAAATGCCAAGCATCAAACACACAAGGGAAACGAAACCCACGTTGACACTCAAAAGATTTAATGAAGTTAGCGCTTTTGGAAAAAACGATCAGTGCCTTTCCTTCTTCAGACAGTTACACAAACACAATCACATGGTTTTTAAAACATTTGAATTAATTAGTTAATTGCTCAATAAGCAAAATTCACACATCAATTAATGCCCAATAATATTACGCAAAAATTTAAAAAAACAACAACATACATAAGTCTTGTTTCTAGCCAAGGCACAAATAAACTTTCTGTAAAAGGAATATAAAATCCTAAAAAATCATAATAGCAAAAAATGCAATATAAAAAATGCAATATAAAAAACCTGTTTGGAATTTAACGAAATAAAGGCACGTAGGACATGTCAAATTCAAGCCAAAGCATTAAAACTGCTTGTGCCTTAAACAACCCATATTCCTTAAAAAACAAAAATCATTGCAAAGGGCAAACACTATCTTTTGAGGGCTAAGAGTTTAAGTAAACATTTTATAGAAATCATTTCATTTAAACCTGGGGGGGTGTACGAAGCTGTCCTGATTTGCCATTTTAACTCCTCCACTTCCAGGTTTAATTGCCAAGGACCCCCTCTTACATCTTTTGTAACCTGATGCAATACGGAAAACTTAAAGAAATGCTCAGGAAATTCACTCAAATGCCTAGTTTTTTATAGAAGGATCCATTGATTTGGACTTGTTTAATTTTTAACTATGCCAGCTCCCAGACTCGCATCCTTTTTTGGTATACCTAAAATCCACAAAAAGGTCATTGACCTTTTTAGACCCATAGTGGATGGGCGCGGCTCTGTTACGTATGGATGTGCAAAGTACGTTGACAGTATTCTCAAACCCCTTGTTCAAAATGAACCCCAAATCTGTAAGGATTCTTGGGTTTTTTTAACAGAACTTAAAACCATTCCCTTTAAAGAAGAGTATTCATTCCTGACCGTAGATATAAGGGATCTTTACACGGTCATTCCTCAAACATTAGGAGTTGAATGGATAAGGGAATTTCTTCATGCAAGGGGTATTGACAACAACATGGTTTATGTCATTGAGACATTATTAGAAGTAGTTTTGTCAAACATTTTTTTCTGGTTTGAAGGAAACTTTTATTTGCAAACATCAGGAATTGCTATGGGGTCTCCCTGTGGGGGCAGTTTTGCCAACTGCGTCCTTGCCCACTGGGAGACTACCATGCTCTTCCAGAACTCCTTCTTTAAAACCAATGTCGCCTGGTACACACGTTACCAGGACGACATGTTTATGCTATGGAAGGGCTCTATAACTGAAGTGCAGGACTTTATTTCTTCTATCACTAGTCTTACTGATTTTTTAGAATTTACTTTTACTGTTAATAACGACAGCATCAGTTTTTTGGATATCTTGTTAAGTAAGGATGTTATTAGGAAAAGGTTTAAGAGCTCCATTTACAGGAAACCAACCTATTCCAACTCCTTCCTTCATTTTACTAGTTCTCATCCGTACCATCAGAAGAAAGGAGTTAAGGGTCAGCTTGTTAGAGCAGCCCGAATGGTATCAGAAGAGGATGATTTCTTGGAAGAGTGTAGGCTGTTAGAGACCATGTTTTTAAAGAGGGGGTATCCTGCCTCTCTTTTTGAAGCCATTTCTCTTGAGGTTATAAACAAAAGGCAATCTGGTCATTTTAAACCCTTGTTGGTCAAAATTGATGATGAGGTTTTGTCATTTAGTAACGAAATTAATGTTAACTCTAAAAATAAAATCACGAAAGACCACGATAATAGTACTAGATTTCTTTGCACCTTCAATATTGATGCCCCGTTCATTAGGGAGACCATTTACAAAAATTGGGCAGTCATCCAGGAGGACTCGGCCTTACATAAAATTTTAGGTGATATACCTAGTATAACCTTTAGACGAGGTAAAAACTTGAAGTCATTATTACAGTATTCAAACATCCCCAACACCAACAAAATAAAGGGAATGGCCAAATGTGGTAGATGTAAACAATGTAGCTTTTTGAGCTTGGGGAATCAAATAGTTATAAGGAATACAAAGTATAGAATACAAAAATTTTTTTCCTGTGATTCAGAAGGAGTAGTCTATTGTGCTAGCTGTCAGTTATGTAATTCATTTTACATCGGAAAAACGGAAAGAAAACTCAGAAAACGCATTTATGAACATCTTTATGCCATAGATAGGAAAGATCAGAATAATGCGTTAGCTAGGCATTTGAGTGAATTTCCTGAGCATTTCTTTAAGTTTTCCGTATTGCATCAGGTTACAAAAGATGTAAGAGGGGGTCCTTGGCAATTAAACCTGGAAGTGGAGGAGTTAAAATGGCAAATCAGGACAGCTTCGTACACCCCCCCAGGTTTAAATGAAATGATTTCTATAAAATGTTTACTTAAACTCTTAGCCCTCAAAAGATAATGTTTGCCCTTTGCAATGATTTTTGTTTTTTAAGGAATTATGGGTTGTTTAAGGCACAAGCAGTTTTAATGCTTTGGCTTGAATTTGACATGTCCTACGTGCCTTTATTTAGTTAAATTCCAAACAGGTTTTTTATATTGCATTTTTTATATTGCATTTTTTGCTATTATAGTTTAATAACTGATTTTTTAGGATTTTATATTCCTTTTACAGAAAGTTTATTTGTGCCTTGGCTAGAAGCAAGACTTTTATGTATGTTGTTGTTTTTTTACATTTTTGCGTAATATTATTGGGCATTAATTGATGTGTGAATTTTGCTTATTGAGCAATTAACTAATTAATTCAAATGTTTTAAAAACCATGTGATTGTGTTTGTGTAACTGTCTGAAGAAGGAAAGGCACTGATCGTTTTTTTCCGAAAGCGCTAACTTCATTAAATCTTTTGAGTGTCAACGTGGGTTTCGTTTCCCTTGTGTGTTTGTTTCTCAGTTATCCAGTTTTGAGTTTTTGTGTCTTCAACGAAATGCCTGGCATCAGTAATCGCCTTCTGCAGACTACAAGGGATACAAATCTACCCATATCTGGACGACTGCTTGATCCAAGTGGACAACAAGGACATACTACTGAAACACCTGGCGTTTGTAATAAAACTGTTGAACTTCTTGGGATACACAGTCAACAAAAAGAAATCAAAACTAATACCCTCTCAACAAATAATTTTCCTGGGTGCCAGCTTGGATACAACCACCCAGATGGCCTACCTCACGCCAGACAAGCAAGGGCAACTGTCTCAATTCTTCAGAAAAATGGCAACTTACACCAGGCTAACTGCAAGGAAAGTCCTGCAGGCTCTGGGATTCATGGCATCTTGCATCCTACTAATCCCATGTGCAAAGCTGCATATGAGGAAACTTCAATGGTACCTAAAACCTTATGGTCTCAACACAGCCACAGCTTGGAAGCAATTATACCACTCATTCCATGCCTTCAAAAGAAATTTATGTGGTGGGCTCAAGCTTGCCAAAGAAACACAGGTCTTCCTTTCTGTGTACCTCAAGCAACTCAAATCATCACAACAGACGCCTCAGACTATGCCTGGGGAGCACACGTAACAGATCAGTGCATTCAGGGAAAATGGACCCGAAAAGAGAAGCACCTTCACATCAACCAAAAGGAAATGCTAGCCGTGCAAAAGGCTATTATGACCTTCAAAGACCTACTGCATCCAGGCCAGCTATTGATAAGGACAGACAACACCACAGTGATGTGGTACATAAACAAACAGGGGGGAACTCATTCATACCCCCTGTGCAGGCAAGCCATGACCCTATGGAACACAGCACTGGAATTGCAAATTCAACTGCAGGCACAATTCCTGCCAGGGAAGGAAAACACACTGGCAGACAGCCTAAGCAGAAATATGACAGATCCACATGAATGGAAGTTGCATCCTCAAGTTTTCACAAAGATAACTCAGGCATGGGGACAGCCAGACATAGATCTCTTTGCTACCCACAGAAATTGCCAGTTGAAAAAATTTTGTTCAAGGACCTATCATCCACAGGCCTGGAAAGTGGATGCACTATTCCTTCAATTGGGCAACATTGACAGTCTATGCCTTCCCGCCTCTTCCTCTGCTGCCCAAAGTTCTATTAAAAGCCAGAGCAGAGAGGCCGAAAATGATTCTCATTGCTCCAGACTGGCCAAGACAACACTGGTATCCGCTCCTGAAGAGCCTGACACATTCCCCACCATGGATCCTACCTCTAGTCCTTCTTCTGTTGTCCCAGAACAACTACAAAACCCTTCACAGCCATCTCAAAGCTCTAAATCTAGCTGCATGGAGAATTCCTTGATTTCCCAACAGTTTCTCTCCTCCAAGGAGGTGCAGGATGTCATCTTGAAGGCCAGAAGACCTTCTACTAGAAAGGCCTACTCCGCCAAATGAAAACGATTTTGTGCCTGGAATCAAGAAAAGGGACAGAATCCCTTGGGTAATGAATATACCTCAAATTTTACAGTACCTAGCTGAGATGTTAAACAATGGACTTTCCTTCTCCTCCATCAAGATCCACACTTCAGCCATTTCTGCACAATACAACACAGATCCTCCTTTATTCTCTCATCCTCTCTTAAGGCAGTTCCTCAGAGGGGCAAAGAATATAAAACCCCCAAGGAAACCACCAGTCCCTGCTTGGGACCTCAACTTCGTATTGGAAAAGCTGACCCTTCCTCCCTTCGAGCCAGCTTTTTCAACAGAGTTTTACAGTACTTGTCATGGAAAACAGCCTTTCTTCTGGCTATCACCTCAGCTCGCAGGGTTTCGGAGCTACAGGCCCTCATGGCTGTGTAACCATTCATAATTTTCCATCAGGACAGAGTTTCCTTACGAACCAACCCTACCTTTATGCCAAAGGTAGTATCCAGTGTAGCTTTGAATCAGACTATCCACTTACCTACCTTTTATCCTAATCCACAAAACAAAGGGGAAAGACTACTACATTCCTTGGACATTCACAGACAACTTTGTTACTATTTGAACAGGACAAAGCCATTCAGAAAATCTGAGCAACTCTTTGTGTCCTATGCTGCAGGTGCTCAAGGAAAGGCTATTTCCAAACAGACAATTTCAAAATCGATAGCCCACTGCATACACTTTTGTTACTCATTTCATGGAAAAACTGTGCCTGCATGCATCAGATCCCACTCCACCAGAGCCACAGCTACCTCTGCAGATTTCCTCAGGGGGGTCCCTACCAATTACATTTTGGAAGCAGCCACCTGGAGTTCAGTGCACACTTTCTCCAAGCACTATCACCTCCCACTATACTCAAAATCTAGAGCGGGCTTTGCCACAGCAGTCCTGCAGGGCATCCTAGCCCCTCCTAGTTCCACTTAGTGCCTACCACCCTTACTTAGCTTTGGGATTCTACCCGTCTGTTATGACTGCAGCTGTATGCACGATGAACATAGTACAGTTTTGTACCTACCATAAATGTAGATGTTCGAGTGCTCATACAGCTGCAGTCCAGGTTACCCTCCCTCCATCCCCTCTTAGGACAGGCCTTATGACAAACACTTTTCATATAAACTTTTTGGGGTATTCTTTTATGGTGTGTTTGCTTGCAACTACTGTTTTTGATTTATCAACATTGCATCTTTGCATAACATTATGTTTAAGAAAATGGCGTCGGCTGCCTCTTTTATACCTCTGCTTCACTGACGTCAGGGAAGAAGTGACGACAACCGACGCCGGACCTAGCCTTTGGAATTCGGCCGACCGAGGACCCGCCTGACGGCAGGATAACCCATCTGTTATGACTACAGCTGTATGAGCACTCGAACATCTACATTTATGGTAGGTACAAAACTGTATTTTCAACCTTTCCTCAGAGGACTTAAAAAATCCATCTAGAGTTAAACTTGAACTGGAGGCCAAACATTTGAAACTAGAATCATCAGCGAGACTGCAGCACCTGGAGACTGAAGAAAATGAGAGACTGCAGCACCTGGAGACTGAAGAAAATGAGAGACTGCAGCATTTGGAGGCTGAAGATAATGAGAGACTGCAGCATTTGGGGGTAGAAGAAAAGGACAAGCAGCATCAACATGAGAGGGAGATGCTGATTCTTTGCCAGGATCATGGGGAAGAGAATAACCCTAACCCAGAAGCAATAAAAGTCAATAAATCTCTTACACAATTTACAGAGGATAATAATTTTCATAGTTTTCTTCATATATTTGAAAGGGTTTGTAAATAGTATAATGCTGACCAAGAGCTGTAGGTATGGTTCCTGACCCCCTTACTCCATGGTAAGGCTGTAACTGCTGTTTCTAAATTGTCTGATGTTTAGATTATGGTAAATTTAAGCATTGTTTATTACAATGTTTTAAGTAAACCCCAGAAGCTTACAGAAAAAAGTTTCATGAGCATAGCCACAAGGCAGATGAAAGTGTATGTGATTATATTATTGAACTAAGCACTTATTTTCATAGGTAGGTGAGTGGGTGTCAGGTTACCACTTTTCAAGGGCTTGTAGACCTTTTGGTCAGGGAACAAGCCATTAGCACTTTGCATGAGGACAGGAGAATCTGGCTGGCATACAGGGAATACAACTCTGCAGATGAGCTGGGGAAAAAAGGAGACCTATACCTAGCAACGAGGGCATCACTGCACAGGAAAGGGATACTCAGTGCTGCACATGGATATAAGGGAACCCATAGTTGGCAGCCTAACAGAGTCCGCCAGTAACAGGGGAAGCCACTAGTTCAGGTAGATGGCCAGAATCAAGAGTTAAATGTTTTAAATGTAACCAGTGGGGCCAGGTAGCATATAAATGTCCACTGAGGTAAGGTAGAGAACAAAAGGTAGGGGAGCCAGCAAGTGAAAATAACACAATTCCAGTCATAAGTTGTCTGGAGACAACAGGGGTACCAAACTATCACTGGAATTTGTATCCTATCTTAGTGGATGGAAGACAGACCACTGCTAAAAGAGACGCAGCCTCTGACATAACTATTGTGAAGCCTCAAGTATTTAAAGAGGAGCAGTACTTGCTTGAGCAGTCCACTCCAGTTAGAACTTTAGAAGGGATCTCATTCCAAATGCCTTTGGCCAGGGTTCACCTTGAGTGGGAGGGTGGAAAAGGAAGCAAGCAAGTAGATGTGTTGAGGTTATCCCTGCAGATGTCTTGATAGGGAATGATTTTGATAATGCAGTACGTTGTGTGCATGTAGTGACATGCAGTCAGCCTTGGAGACGGGCTTGTGGGTCTGGTAGCCTATGGGAGACCCAGACAGACTGCACACCTGAAGCCAGGACTGGTGATGTGGTTACTTCAGGGAGGGAGCTACACTGTAGCAGTGAGATTGAAGGTGAGCCACAGCTGCTGGTGGGTATTGATGTTCCCTTGGACAGAGTGACTGCAAGGGCTGAGGTGAGTAGTAGCGCCCAGGCTGACAGTGAGGCACTGCTGTCAGAGGACACTAGACTTCCTGTGAAAGGGGAACTGGGAAGAGTTGCAAAGAGTTAATGCAGGTTTAGCTCTCAGAAACTACATTATAAGGCTTGAGGGAGGTAACTAGGGAGATACCGGATTCTTAAGGAAATGGGGAGTCTGCATACTGGAACAAAAAGTTACTGTATAGAGAGTAGATCCCTGAGGGAGGGATAGAAGTTGAGGTAATACAGCAGTTGGTAATCCCCAGAGCCTACTCTCTGACAGTTCTGGCCATAGCCCATGACGTGCCTTTTGCAGATCAAATGGAGGTGGATATTCTCTTGTTGTAACAATACTTTGAATCTTGCAATTTAAATATGTACTTCTATTGTGTATTGGAGCTTTTCTCCTCGGGCCTCTACTGAAAACGGATATGTATCCAGTTAGACCAGCCCGGTTAACAAATGTAAAATAAATAAATAATAAATAAATATTGGCATAGAATCATCAGTGTATTGGATGAGATTTTGGATTAGGGGTGTTTTGTGCAGGTCATCGATAAAGATTTTAAACAGTAGTGGACCTAAAATGGATCCTTGTGGCACCCCTATATTGTTAGATTGATAACTGGATTGTACATTAAGCCACCTTACTGATTGTTTTATTTTGTAGGTAAGAGATAAATGAGGGATTTTGGGGAGCAACCTAGTTTTGACTCTGGAAAGAGATGTTGGAACTGGGAGTAATACAGGAGTCCAGCAGTCCCTGGACCTCCCCAGTGATGCTGGTACAAAAGAAGGATGGCAACCCCGGGATGTGTATGGACTGCAGGAAACTAACTAGTTAGAGTCAGGTGCTTACCCCATGCCTAGGTCATATGAAGCCCTAGAAAGCAGTTGGGTGGGGCTAAGTATCTGAGCACTACTGACCTTACCAAGGGCTACTGGCAGAAGCCAGTGACTTCCAACGCTAGAGAGATGTCAACTTTTACGGCTCCTTTAAGCTTGTATGAGTTCATGAATATGCCCATTGCGATGAGAAATGCCCCAGCGACTTTCCAGAGGCAGGTTGATTGTATCCTAGCAGGAGATTATGTCCTTGCTTACCCAGATGATATTACCAGTTATGGCCGTTCCTGGCAAGAGCACTTTCAGCATGTCAGGGAGGTCCTGGGTAGACTGAAAAGGGCAGGGTTGACCATTAAGCCCAGTAAGTGTTGAGTGGGTATGGCAGAGGTCTCCTATCTAGGGCATAGAGTGGGGAGTGGTAAGATCAGGCCAAAACATGTCAAAGTGGAAGCCATTCAGGCATGGCCTGCCCCTGTTACTAACAAGCAGGTGAGGGCATTCTTAGGGACAGCAGGCTACTATTGAAAGTTTGTCCTCAATTATAGTATTTTAGCTGATCTCCTCACAGACCTGACAAGGAAAAACAGGCCAGATAAGATAGTGTGGACCACTGCATGTGAACATGTATTCCAAAAGCTTAAAGGAGCTTTGGGAGGACCCCCTGTATTAGCCAGTCCAGGTTACAGCAAAGAATTTATTGTTGCAGGTGGATGCTTCAAACTATGGGGTGGGGGCTGTATTTAGCCAGGTTTCCTCAGAGGGGGAGAAGAGCACCCAGTGATACATCTCTGCTGCAGGCTCCAACCAGGGAGGAATGTTATGCAGCTATAGAAAAGGAATGTCTAGCCATAGTATGGGCACTGCAGAAACTTCAGCCTTATTTGTATGGAAGGAAATTC
Organism: Protopterus annectens; assembly: GCF_019279795.1. NCBI lineage: Eukaryota > Metazoa > Chordata > Ceratodontiformes > Protopteridae > Protopterus > Protopterus annectens. The sequence continues at coordinate 52,168,901 of NC_056743.1, read as the reverse complement.
ACTGTAGTTACAGACCACAATCCCTCAGCATGACTACATAGAGCCAGCCAGCAAAATGCCAAGATAAGGCGGAGCTTAGGACTGCAGGCATATGACATAAAAGCACAGCACCATAGTGGGGTCAGTAATGCCAACACAGATGGGCTGTCAAGACAGGAAATGGGGTAACATATTCCCAGACAGGCTTATTTCTCTCAAGCCATGTTTCTCAAGGGTCACTTGAAAAACTAGCTTGAGTCTTCGGGGGGGGGGGTGTGATGATATGGGGAAGTGCCTGCCTAGGCAGCTGGAGTTTTGTAAAGAATGCTATGTCCTTTGAATATCAAACTGATTTATACAAGATGCTTGTGTTACAAATATATTAGAACTGTATGTCATTTGTATATCAAACTGATTTGCACAGATGCTTGTGCTGAAAAATGTGTTTGTGAGCTTTTCTTCGGTTAAAGTGCATCAACAGTGCACCCTGCTGGAATGAAAAAGATTGTACATGTATTAATGCAACTGAATTAAATGTACCAGCTAGCTTACTTTAAGAAAAATAAGGGGAAATGTAAATGAGCTGTTAAACCATTAAAACGGCACCCCACAGTGCTGAATAGGACCAAATGGTGCTAGGTCTGGGGAAAAAAGCCTTTGTTCATTAGCTCAGTAAAAAGAGAGGAAGCCCCTGACACTGTCATAAATATTTAGATGTGTATTGTAGCCATCTGTGCTAGATTCCTGACTGAGCTTCAAAGGGGAATACTGTTAGAACCTCGAGTCAGGTGACCAGATAAGGTCATTCTGCCAGCCCTCTTGGAAATTATATTTTAGATATTACAAAGAGAAATCTCATAGTATTGCGTATTTTGCTTGGAGGCCTGATTAGAAAGACTGCTCACATATTTCATATTGCCTTGCCCAAGTAAGTTATTAGTAACAGTAAGTTCTTTTTGATTCAGTCAGGAACATAGCGACACTTATTTGTATGAGTCTGTCCATTGCTGTTAATTTCATTATTTTCTGTGCTTTACTGTAAATATATATTCAATATTTTCATGTTATATTATTATTTATTATTAAATATATTTAGAACTTTTATTGTGGCTGGTCCTTGTAGAAAGTAGCCTTTGAGAGTACTTATATTTATTTGGTGACACTGTGTGGGCCACTCCAGAATGTCTATCTATCTTGGTCAACTGCTGTCATTTGTATTAATATCAACTTCACTCAGCATAATTATATACCCTTTTAAGAGCCTTATAGTAACTGACTGGTGGTAGTAAATCTACCTTATTGTCTGGGCCAAGTTGGTAGAGCGGGTTATCTGTGCCAGTGTTTCCCAGGTGTGTGTGTGTGGGTGGGTGAGTGTAAAAATTAAATCTTAGAGTGTGTGTGCCAGCTGCTTGGAGCAATGGGACTAAGCACTGAGTTCACAGAGAGGTTATTGGAGAACTTGGCTTGGACACTCTGCTAAGGACCTAACTCTGCAGCTGTACCAGTGGGGAGTCTTACTGAGGACCTGGAGAGAGACATATAGAGAAATACAGGCCCTGGGCTGAGTGTGTTCACTGTGTGCTCTTAAGGGAAATTGTTTGATGCAGAGTGGTCTGCATCTGGAAATACTGAGTATGTTGTTGTGTCTTTTGGCTTTTCCCGGTTAGGAGTCGCCACAGCGGAACTCCGGTCTGCTAATGATTGGCAGTAGATTTTTACGTGCTGCGTTGCCGGCCCTGACATACAACCTTCAATGAAGGTACACCCATTCACGCATGTCTCCACACAGAAGACGCTCTAACTGAGAATCGAACAGAACAACGTCTTACTGTGAGGCAACAACGCTACCGCAGCACCACCTCTGCATATACCCATTTGTATTCCAAGTACATGTCCCTCTCCATGTCAGTGGTGAGGATTCAGGCTGTGTGATTACTGGCCCAACATGGGGACATCACATATTGGTGGCAGTGGTGGGCATCACATATTTAATCTTCTTCTTTTGGCTTTTCCTGGTTAGGGGTGTTGCCACAACAGAACAACGGTCCACAGAATGATTGGCAGTGGATCACATATGATGTAATAAATAATAAAAGAACATGAAATTATGAAATATTTACTTACAGTAAACACCAGAGTTTCAATCACATGAATATTAAAAATAACACAGCTGGAAAGATTCACACTGTTATAGAAAAACAGTACATAACTATTCTCACTATATTTTCATAACTGATTTAGAGAATTACTATCCCTGGTCACTTACTAGCAGAAGGCAAGATGAAATGGGTGAATGGTTGTCCTCTTTTGTCAAGTTCCAAAAACAGACTGACCCCCCCCCCCAGTCTGAGAGAATTCTCAATATAATATCACTTCATAGTGGATTACACAGTGCCATCACATCTGGTCATCTGACTCTGTTTTCCACACTCACCAACACAAGAAGCTGCCAGGATTTTAGCACCTACATGTCCATGATGCGCACACAAGAGCATTGCTCAGATATGGTGCAGCTACTGGAAGTCATAAAACAATTACAAACTTCTGTTCCTAAGAGACTAGCAAGCCATGCTTCTTACAGACATTGCATCTCTGGCTTCATTCAAAACTGCGAGATAACATCAGTATGCCTAGGCTCAGTATTTAATTTCTTTACTTTTTTAAGTTTGAGATTAATCTATTCTCTTCCAGTATCCTTGGTTACAATATATACATTTAAACAGTTACAATATTTCATGTACATTTCTTTGCTTTCCAGAAGGGCACACTGTTGATACATTTCAACACAAGCAGCTTCACAAATACATTTCCAACACAAGCATCTGTATAAATCAGTTTGATATGCAGATTACATATTTACAAAATTCCAGCTAGCTTTGCTGGCATATGTTACACATCCACTGCCCTACTTCTGTCATAGCTGGCAGTACTTCTATCGTCAAAGGGGACATGATAAAATTAAGTATTTAGGAGTATGAGATAATATAAAAGATGAAAGAATATGAGAATACAAAAACTGAGATGATGGAAGCTCTGTTATATGGATATCAGTAGTAAGATACAAGCAGTTAAAATGTTTTTAGTCCCTTTAGTTTTATACACAGGCCAGGCATATATTTATTAACCAGGGGAGTTGTGGCTAGCAAATAAAGAGCTGAAGGATTTTATCTGGGAGGGGAAGATGGCAAGAGTCAAGTGGGATAAGCTTATTCTTCCAACAGAACAGGACGGATTGGGATTACTCAATTTGAAGTGGTATTTCAGACCAACACAGTTAAGGCTCCTGTACATAGCACAAGCAGAAAACTATAATTCAAAGTGGAAAGAGATGATAATGAAACAGGGGAAGCTCAAGAAACAAGGAGAGAATGGGATTTTGGCCACAGACCTTTAAGGAGAATAACAGTAATCATGAATATTGTATTCATAAAGTAGCAGAAAGTATTCTAAGAACTACACCAACAGGGGAATGGAGAAAGGAGATTCTGCCGATAGTAATGACTGCAATTAGGGATACAGAGAATATGCGGGGGGGGGTGGCATTTATTGGAGAAAGCTATCAAAGGAATCAAGGTATTAGGAGCAAATAACTAGAGAGGGAAAAGTAATCGAATGGGAAGACACCAAGAACTTATTTTGACTGCAGGTGAGAGATTGCCTTCCCTATCAGGGATTGATATCAGAGTATAGGCAAAGAGAAAGGAATGGGGGGAACCCTATGAAAGACCAGTACTGGTAGAGTTTCTAGTAGAATCTAGAACAGAAGTTGCTGTTAAGAAAGGAATAATTAGTAGAGCATACAAAATATTGCATAACAATAAGAAATCAATCAGAGTAGGTTAGAAAGGGTTGGGAACAGAGACTGGATAAGCTATTCACAAAGAAACAATGGGGGAGATAATATGTATGTCTCCCAAATATGCAATAAAGTCGAGAAGATTTAGGATCTTTGCTTGGAAGTGTTTACATGGGTATTTTTATACTTCAAGTAGACTCCAAAGAATGTTTCCTGAGGTAGATAGCAAATGTTGGAGTTGTGATGGGAAAGAGAGGTAACTGGGAGTATATTTTCTGAGAGTGTAATGAGTTGGCAGACTTTAAAGATTCCCTGCAGACTGCTCTGTCAAAGATGCTGGGTGAGCATATTGGTGTAAAATAAGAAAATTTTTTTTTTTTAGCTATAATAAATAATCGTAATTGTGTAGACATAGTAAGGCCTTGCTGTGTCTAGTTATGATGGCTGCCAAAAAAGCAATTACTAGAAAATGGAAATCAAAGTCTAAACCAACTTTGCAAGAAGTAGCAAAGATAGTAACAGAAATAAAACTGGAATTTGGATCTTTAGGAAAGGGGAGGGGCAAATTACGTACGAAACATGGGAAGTGTGGAATTAATACATGCAGAGGAGGAGCAAGGTTTAAAAGAAGGCAGGAATTGAATGAGCCGTGTAATGGTAGAGTGATAATGACTGGATATATTATAAGTAATGTATGATGTTTGCAGCTACAATTGTGTCAGCATGTTCTGTAATGTATGTTTGCAACTGAGAGTGTATTCGTATGGTTTATTTTAATTTGTATAAATGTAAGTTTGTCATAAATGATAATTTAATAAAGATATTTCTTTAAAATAAAGCTGCACTTAGCATTTAATTTGAGCCTATTGACAAATGTAATTTTTTTCTGAATGGTTTTGGCATTGTAGGGGGCTTGTCAGTGATTCCCAATTTACATTCTCGTGTAAACTTGGCCACCCAGAGAGGTCTTGGTTCATGGTCTGAAGATCTGAAAAGTAAATGATAGACAAAAAAGGCACCAGCACTGACCCTACTAGGCAGCACTGGTTGCCTTCATACTCTGTGATAGAGCACCAGCTACCCACACCCTTCATACTCAGTGATAGGGCATCAGCTTACCCACACCATGTACCAAATGACAGCTAGTTCATCCTGGCTAACACTGTGCTGAAAAGCAAATAAACTGTCTGTGCAATCCAGTAATAAAAGTTGTGTTAAAATCCAGAATTTAATGAAAAGAATGAAATAAAATAAGAACAAAAATAATAAAAATTAAGTCCCTTGTCCAACGGTAAGCACTTTCGAATAGTTCTTCAGATCGTATAATCAAATGGGACATTCATCTGGATTGGCTGGAACCTTGGTATTGATATACTCATTGGGTGAATAGTTTTGACTGGCTTATATATACAGATTAATGTCCCATTTGATTATACGATCTGTTTTATTTCATTCTTTTCATTAAATTCTGGATTTTAACAGAACTTTTATTACTGGATTGCACAGACAGTTTATTTGCTTTTTAGCACAGTGTTAGCCTGGGTGAACTAGCTGTCTTTTGGTTTGTGGATTATTTATTGGACAGTTCACCACAGTAAAAGAGAATATCTCTTCATTTTTTTTAGCTACCCACACCCTTCATACTCTGTGATAGGGCACCAGCTACCCACATCCTTCATACTCTGTGATAGGGCACCAGCTACCCACATCCTTCATACTCTGTGATAGGGCACCAGCTACCCACACCTTTCATACTGTGTGATAGGGCACCAGCTACCCACACCGTTCATACTCTGTGATGGGGCACCAGCTACTCACACCATGTGGATTCTCTCTTTTAGCTAATTATCTGTCCATCTTGTAATGCATTAAGCTCCTTAGCTGTGCTAGTAATGGGGGAGGTGTTAAACTCTTTGGCCAGGGCAGGGTACACTGTGTGGACTGCAGTTAACACTGTCAACAGCCTGCGTTTCCCTTTAGGAGAAGTTAACCAGTTTCATTGTAAAGGATATACCTTTCACAAAGCCAAATTCTTGTGGGTCTAGTCTGATGAGATTTTTAATATTATAGTTTATCAGGTCAGATATAATACGTTCTGTGGCTTTACAAATATGACTTGTCAGGCTGGTGGGCTACAGTTCTTGGGGACAGTGGTGGGATCACCCTTGTTAGAGTGGCATCACTACAGCTCTACACCAAACTTCGGGGACACAGCCCGTGGCTACACTCACTCAGGTTAAAAAGTTTGAGTCTGCCAGGGTTTGTTTAGAATTGTTTATTAATCAGCCAGGGGTGCTGTAAGGTCTCATTGAGGAAGTTTTTTTTTATTTTTGAAGAGCACTTTCAGGACATTTTCTTTAGTAATTAGAGCACTGTTTGGTGTTATTTTGTAGCTAAAAAAGGATTTGTAATTGTCCCTAACTTCAGATGGTAACCTGCATTCATGGGCTGCTTTAGTAGAAGTAATAGTTTTTAGTCAATTTTTTGATATCCTTGATATGATTTTCTTTAGATCTGCTATATACATTAAACAGTATTTTTTTTTATTGTAAAGTTTATTTATGTTGGTGGACCACTGGGGTGGTTTGTTTTTAAATTTCCAAATACTTTTAAATGTTGTTGGGATTTCCAGTTCTATACATCTATCCAAATGGGTGTGCAACATTTTGTGACGCTACCTGCTATGGCAGCATCGGGATGATGCTGCTGTAAGTAAATTTTGACACTTCAGCATAGAATTCTCTGATATACGTATGTTTGAAATCTTTGAATTATAAGATACTGGATTCAGTGGCTTTAGATATTTGGAAATTGAAGGTAACTAGTTTATAATCTGATGTAACCAGAAAAGGAGACACTAGGGGAATAGTACACAAAGAATGTATATTCATAAGGACTGGGTCAATACTTTTATGTTCTGTAATGGGTTTAACACATTAATCCAAGCTTTTTTTTTTTATTTTATTCAATCTAAGAACATCTGGGCATGTCCTACATTGTAGGTACAGGTACTCTAGTTTACTGATGAGTCGTTCTAGTCTCCCAAAATGGAATTCTTGTAAATATAGATGTCATTAAGCACATTTAGGAACCTTACATGATTTTCTGGGGAGATGTGTGTTCTGTAACAGGCTCTAAGCTTATAGTTGGTCCTGTGTGGAGTGATTTGGAGTTCAGAGAGTTCTTTTTGTGGGTCTCTGGGGATCTGTCTTGAGGTGATATGGTGTCTATCAAATATGAAGACCCCACCGCAGTAGCCATCAGTTCTGAAGTCATGGTAGGTACAAAACTCAGACATGGAGAGAGAGCGATTTCTGGGCATTTAAACCAAGTTTCAGTAATTATGCAGGTATGGATATGTTTCAAGTGAAAGATGAAGTCTTAAGGTCAGGCAGTTTGTTGTTGAGACATCTGGCATTAAGCAGAGACACCTTAATGTGATCCTGTTTTAATCTGAAATGTTAGTTAGTTGAGATGTCCATTAGTTGGACTCTACTTAAAAAGGCACTATAGGTGTACCAAGGGCTTCACCCAGTACATAGGAGTCTTGGAACAAGAGGTGCAGGACATCCTTTGCAAAGCAAGTAGGACTGTTGAGCATCTCATCCCATGCGTACACTACCTACTAAGCCAGTTGCTGAAGGCAGTTTTCTTTTCTTTTTTTTTATATCTAGGCACAATTCTTGTGCAATGAATGATTCCACGCTGGACAAGAGCCTTGCATGCATTTGTAACATGGAGAGTTCTGATATGTTTCTCTACATATCTGTCAGAGTTTTACATCACACGTCATAGTTGTATTTGTTTGGTGAAAGGGTCTTAAGGGCCCTTGAGATATTGCTAATCCTGGCACCTGAAGGACAACTAAGCATTACACTGTCTTTGCTGAGCCTAGTGCAAGGAAGAGTCAATGTGCCTGACTATATAGTCACTGGTCACTAAATATTTGTTTGCAGAGCAGTTTGGTGTCCTGGATTTGAGTTAATTTGACATTTGTTAACTCTCTGTTTTTGTGTGTGTGTGTGTGTGTGTGTGTGTGTGTGTGTGTGTGTGTGTGTGTGTGTGTGTGTGTGTGTGTGTGTGTGTGTGTGTGTAGATACTCTTGTTTGGTCTGGGAGGCTTTGGCAGTGATTTTTTTCTTTTTCTTTTACAATGTCAGCATAAGACATGTTAGTGTTGGATGGTGAATAATGTGACAGTTGTGTGTCGCTCACAGTCTGTTCTTTTTGTGAGAGTGAGGCCTCCATATTTGTTAAATATTTGTAACTCTCACAAAAAGAGTTCATTATCTGCAAGTATAAGGCAGTTGCTACAACCTGAATGCACAACTGGAAGTGGTCAAAACTTTCTCAGATGATATTAGAATGTCATTTGGTCTTTATAAATGTGCAGAAGTAACCTTTGAAACAGGAAAGCTGCAGCCCAAAGGAAATATCAGTTTGGGACAGGAATGTGATATTAAAGAAACTTGAGCAGGAGGGAGTGTGTAAATGTTTGGGCATTAATGAAGGATCGACAATAAAATGTGAACAAAACTCAGTAAGGAATATTTTAGAAGACTAACATTAATAGTGAAAACAATCTTGACAACTACAAGCAAAGTCAACGTTATAAACCAAGTTGCTCTTCCTGTTCTAACTTATTTTGGGGTGATTGACTGGCCCCAAGTGGTGTTGGATCAGTTGGACAGGAAAAGAAGAAAAATGCTTCACGCTTATCAAATGATTTATAAAAGAGTGTATATTAAGATTATATTCCTCATTCTGAAAGAAGTATGGGCCTCCTCACAATTGATTATATGTGTAAATCTGCAATCATAGGTCTGCATACATATCTGCTGACATTATCAGATCCAAACATAGAGTGAGTTTTGAAATATGAAGAGAACCTTGCTTAGCTTCCCAAGCAGATAAAAATCAGGCAGCAACTGAATGTGCCAAAAAAACAAAAGAAAGAATATAAGAAGGATCAGATAAGAAGGCAAGACATGTGGAAAAGGCATAAATATAGTTGCAAATACAGAAAGCTCCCAGAACAATATCATGTCGATCAAGATCTGAAGCAGGAATGGTTAAGGAGAGGTGAATTTAACCAAGAGATAATAGGCTAATATTGGCAGCCCAGGATAGTGGACTTACCTACATGTTGGTGTACAAAGTTCATTGAGCATGTGGGAGAAACAGACAAATGCAGGCTGTGTAAAACAGAACTGGAAACAGTCTTGCATCTTGTTGATGGGTGTGATATACTAATAGCAGAAAGCATGTATACTGAAAGGCATAATAATGTGGCAAGACTGTTGCATGCGGGATTGTGCAAACATTATAATATTGGAGTAGTTGAGAAGCACTGAAAATATGAACCACAGGAAATATGAACCACAAAGCATTATAGAGAATGAAGTTCATACCACATGGGATTACCACTTACCAACAGTTCAAAAAAATAGGTGCGAGAAAACCAGATACAGCAGTCAAACAGAAGACAAACGTAGCACTGATCATTGAAATTGCTACACCCAGTGATTAGTGTCTTATGTTCATAGAGATACAAAGTCATAAAATACCAAGATTTGCAGGCAGAAATGAGGGCATTGTGGAGGAAGGATACCCCAACAGTTTCAGTATTAGTAGGAGCAATGGGTCTCAAAAAGAATTTACAGTCATATGTAGATATGCTGCTGATGCATGTAATTCCATATGAATTGTAGAATGAGTCATTTCTAAGCTCACTGAGAGGACTGCGAAGAGCACTTTCGGCTAACATCAAAGATTGAAACAATACTAATTTTATGAAATTTAATCATACTTTGGCGTAAGAATGGGGTCCATTCCTGTCATGATATTAGAAACCCAAAAGACTTGGAGAAATTAAACCCAGGAATAGTAAGTGCTATGAGGCTAGCAGCTGATGGGTCATGATCACTTTTGCTAAGTGGGGTTGGACTTCATCACTACTGATGGAATTACTAGTTCAACAAAAACAAAAGAGCTGCATAGATCTTCATCATGTTGTCATTGGAACCTTCAAGGGCAGTTCAGTAAGTTACCTCTCTTATTGCAAATGAGATGGACTGAGTGTGGTTGAAAATAGGTTGAATTCTTTGGTTACTGAGCAAATTAGCCTTTGTGTTGTCTTTAGTTCTTCCTGTTAAGCATCCAGCACACAACATACTTCTGTTCTTATTATTTATGGAGCAAACAAAATTGTTTTCAAAATGCATTGCACAAAAGTAGTTTTAAAATTTCAGCCCCTGAGAATCCTTGAAATTAGTTGTCTTCAGTGATCCTTCACATAGAAGACAATTAATTGTCTTTATGTTTGAGTAAGGAAAATGGTTATCCCATTCCTGACAGAAAGAATCCAAAGGGATAGGGGATTGTACTATTATAAGGCCAACTGTTGCAATGTCAATGGCATTTATTGTGCACTTATTCATAGTATAATCTTCTCTGAGTTTGCAACTGCTAACCCATAATGTAGCATTCTTCAGATAAGTTATGCCACAAATTACTCCTGGATTGAGGCAATTAATTCTGCAAAGTTTGTTGTGTAAAAAGGCTTTGCTTGGAGATATGTGGAATAAAAGAGCTAATTCAGACTCATTCACCCTATCCTGTTTTCCTGTACCAAAAACAAATGACAGATAGTCTTACTAAAAAATATCAAGGTAGGCAGCAGTAATCTACCCTGGTGCTTGGGAAAGGATGGTGTATTGAGTTACTGTTCACTATACTTGTTTAAAAAGATGAAGAGGGAGAGATTTGAATTTGCCATGATTCCTTTCTGTTGTGGTTCTACTTGCATTTCATCAGGGCCATGGCTGCATTTCTTTGACAATTTCATGTTACAGCTGTTGTATGCTTGCTCATGTACTGTGGGAATGTTACTTGTAGTTACCTGTCTGTTTTCTAGTAAATGTTTTCTGTCTTTTTACCTGGTGCTATTGGTTCTGACACACTCAGCTTGAAGTTCAGACTGCACAACAGTGCAACTGAAGGAAATGCTGTTACTTTGAACTCAGTGTGCAGAAAACATATACTGATACCAATATCAATACAACAAATAAGACCTATACTAATGTTAATCCAACAATAACAACAGTAAGACATCTATGCAGTGCAGTAACGAGTACTATGACATGCACCAAGACTGTTCCACTTGCATGCCTCGATCATTACCCGAAATATTGCACAGATCAGAATCAGACGGATTTCAAATTGCACAAAATGCTAACTTTGTATATTGCACAGAATGTTAACTTGGCATCATTAATATTGCACATAAGGTATAATATTGTACTTTCATAAAGTTATTGCATATGTCTGTGAATTACTTCAACATTGTAACTCCAGACCAATATTACTGGAGTTCAGAAGTCTGATGGCTTGTGGAAAAATGCTTCTATTAAATCTGGTGATTTTGCAACGCAAGATTCAGTATCTCCTGCCTGAAGACAAACATGAGAACAAACCATAGGCAGGGTGAGTGCAGTCTTTGACTATTTTGGCTCTGCTGTGACATGGAACACAGTGCAAGTCCTGGATAGATGGGAGTGTGGACCTGATAGTTCTCTCAGCCACTTTCAGCACCCTCTGGAGAGATTTGGGATCTGAAACCATGCAGTTTCCATACCACACCAAGAGATTACTAGTCAGGATGCTTTTGATGGGTACCCCTGTAGAAGGCTGTGAAAACTGAAATAGGAAATACACCCCAGGATCACTTCTGTGTGTCTGCTCGACAGTGGCACAGGAAAATAACTTTCTTGGGTGGCGTAAGCCATGGAACCTTGCTGGCTAGGTGTACGTAGGCCCTTGGGCCGATAGCCTAGTACCTACCTATGATGGTAGTTTTGCTCTCCTCAACCTTCTTAGAAAGTGTAGATGCTGTTGTGTCTTCTTGACGATGTGATTAGTGTTTATTGACCAAGACAAGTCTTCAGCGACATTCACCCCCAGGAACTTGGTGTTCTTCAGCCTTTCCACTGTTTCTCCATTGATTATGAGTGGAGAATGTGTCTTGCATCTCTTCCTGAAGTCTAGTATTATCTCCTTTGTTTTATTTACATCGAGAGCCAGGTGGTTGTCATACCAGACACATCAGTTGGTTCACCTCCTCTCTGTAGGCTTTTTCATCATCATTGCTGATGAGACCCACCACTGTAGTATCATCCACAAATGTAATAATGTTTGTGTTGTACCTAGTGATGCAGTCATGTGCCAGCACTGTGAACAGCAGGGGACTCAGAACACATCCTTGAGATACTGTAGTGTTCAGTGTGATGCTCATCGAAGTGTTGCCTGTGCATAGGTTTTGTGGCCTGTCAGTAAAAAGTCCAGAATCCAGTTGCATAATGGAGTGCACCAGATCAACCAATTTCTCAATCAAGATGTTGGGGGATGACCGTGTTGTAGGCCTAACTGAAGTTGATAACTAACTTGCTGACATAGCAGTTTTTTTCTGCAAGTGTGCCAAGGATACGTGAAGTGCCAGTAAGATGGCATCTGCCATAGAGCGATTAGATCTATAAGCAAAATGGAGTGGGTCCAGTGTTGCAGGAAGACATGACGTTAAGAAGTCTTTGACCAGTCTCTCAAAGCACTTCATTACAATGGAGGTGAGAGCTACTGGGAGGTAGTCATTCAGGTTTGAGGGTGGAGACTTCTTGGGCAGTGGTATAATGGTTGTATTCTTGAAGCACTTGACTACTGTGGCCTGACACAGAGAGATGTTGAATATGTTGATGCGAACAGTAGTTAATTGGTCAGCACAGTCCCTGAGCACATGCCATAGAATATTGTCAGGACCAGATGACTTTCTTGGGTTTATCCATTGCAGCGCCCTTTGAACATCCACTGGGTGAAGGTAGAGAACTTCATCATCTTGGCTGGTGGGGAGTTTCATTGCCATTGTATTGTCTCCCTTCTCGAACCTGTAAAGAAGGTGTTTAGCTCACTGAGATTGAGAAACTCTGTTATCGCACTGAGAAGGTAGGAGCTTGTAATTTGATATAGATTGTATACCTTGCCACAGACGCCTGAAGTCTCTCGGGTCCGAGAAGTGACCCTGAATTTTCTGTCCATAGGCCCACTTAGCCTCTCTTATTCTTCTGCTTAGTTTCACTCTGGCTTCCCTAAGGGCATCTTTGTCTTTAGACATAAAAGCAGCATTGCATGCCCTCCAGAGCTTGTACACTCCACTTGTGAACCAAGGTTTCGGATTCGCTTGTGTGATGCTCTTGTTGAGTGTCACATCATCCACACACATTGATATATAGGCCATTATGGACTTTGTGTACTCATCCAGGTTAATTTTCTGGTCCAAAGTAGCTTTTTCTTTGAGTATATTCGAGTCCGTGCTTTTGAAGCAGTCCTGGGGTGCTGAGACTGCTCCCTCTGGCCACACCCTTATTTGTTTCCTGGATTCCAGTCCATGCTTTTGAAGCAGTCCTGGAGTGCTGAGACTGCTGTCTCTGGCCGCACCCTTATTTGTTTCCTGGATGGCTTTCCTCTGATTAACAATGGCTTATATGCTGGTGATAGCATAATGGAGAGATGATCTGAGTTACCTAGATGTGGATGAGGTACTGCCTTATATTCTAGTTTGACAATGGTGTTCATCTTATCCAGAATGTTCTCTCCCTTCGTTGCAAAGACCATATGTTGGAAGTAATGAGGTAGAACTGTTTTCAGATTTGCTTGATTAAAATCACCTCCTATTATGTGAGCAAACTCCAGATTCTGATTTTACAGCTGCCTGATTTGACTAGTAAAGTGCATTCAGTGCCTTGTTGGTATTGGCACGGGGGGGGGGGGGTGTACACCACTGTGATGCTCACAGAAATCCCTTGGCAGGTAGAAATGGCTGCATTTCAGTGACATAAACATGATATTTTTAGAGCAGTGTTTAGTAAACAACTCAGTTGGTGCACCAGTTATTGTTTAGATACAGACACACACCTTCCCCTTGATTTTCCGCAGAGTGCCTGGTTTCTGTCTGCTCTAAATAACGTAAGCTCTTCTACATAGACTGCATTATCATTTATATTATTGTTTAACCATGTCTCAGTAAGCATACTTACACAGCTGTTTCTCACCTTGCTAAGAGTGGTTAACTCAGTCTTATGTAGTCTATTTTGCTGTCCAAGGAGCTTACATTGGCCATTAGCAAGGATGGGAGTGCAGGCCTGTATGGATCGCCTTTTAACCTGGCAGAGAGTCCAGCACGAGATCCGAGCTTCATTGTTCTTCTACATGATGTTCATCGTGTTACCCTGCTGCAGTCATCACACTTGGGTTATCCTGTCGTCAGGCGGTCCCGCAGTCGGCCGGAATTCCAAAGTCTTGGTCCGGCGTCAGTTGCTGTCGCTTCTTCCCTGACGTCAGTGCGCCAGGGGTATATATAATGCATCTGACGCCATTTTCTTCAGTCTTTCTTACCGCGCGGTGCCCGAAGCAGTTCGCAAGTGCCGGTCAGCCAACTCCTAAGATTTTCGAAGTTGAATTTCAGATCCGAAGTCTTCAATAAAGCTAAGTACCCTGTTGGGGAATCTTTTCTTGCCTCAGACCAATGTCAGAAAAAGTTAACAATTGTATTTCTTGTGGGGGAAACAAATACCTCATAAGGATTTTCATTCTTACTGCATACCTTGCCTAGGCCCAGACCACGACGTCACTGGTTGTTGTTTTTGTCCTAGGTTTAATAAGCATACTATAAAAAGACGCTTTGATTTCGCACAACACTACTTCGGTAGAAAATTTAACTACACAATGCCATCAGAGCAACCGACTACCGGCGTGCACAAAAAGCGCAAGGATAAGGACAGGCAGCCTTGACCCAAGCCAGACTCCGAGACCTCGGCTGGACCGGTCTCCGGTCTTCAGTGAGGCTCCGACGCAGCCCCTGACTACCGTAGATCTGGAACCCGAGACCGCTTCGGAGCCTTTGGCGGAGAGTGCTAGGCCGACGCAGCCATTTTGTTTAGCCCCTACCGACGACACTGCAGAAAGAGATGTCAGTGCTGCAGAAATACGTTCGGTTTCTGAAGGCGTCTTCAGACAGACGACGCTCACTATAAAAACGTATCCTACGCTTAAGACTCCTATTAAACCTAAAAAGACTGCACTTCAGTCTCCAGTTCAAGGCCCCATGCCTAAGAAACAGATGCACAAAATGGCTGAAGATTTGATCTCTTTAATCAGGGGTTCCCAACCCCCACCCGAAAAAAGGCCTAGACAAGAGAAAGATTATGCCTCCTCTGATCAAGTGTCTATTTCCTCAGGCTCCTCTGAGGACCAAGATTACTCCTTTCCCCCTTATGAAGATTCTGATGCTGAGGATTCCATTCCCTCAGCTTCTCCCCCTGAAGACTACTCCTTTAGGGAAACTTTACACACTATGAGGGAACATTTTCACTGGGAAGGTCAGGACTACTTTGACTCAAAGAAAAGGCTCAGAGAGTTTCTTTTACTCCCCCAGCACAGACCACTTGCCATCCCCCCAGTTTTAGACATTGTGGATGATGTTTACTTAGAATCTAGTTTGAACCCAGATTCTCTGCCTCCTGCTCCAGCCAAACCTGACAGATACTATAGAGTGCCTGATCCCCACAAATTCCTTTATAAAAGCCCTGTTGCTGATCCAGAGACTATCTCCCAGGGTCCCAAAGGGGCTAAGGCTTCTATGGCAAAAAATCCTGTACCCTCTGAAAGGGACTCCAGAGCACTAGACAGGTGGGGGAAAAAGGTTTACACCTCAGCCACTCTAGCTATGAGAGCACTAAATTGCCAATTTCACATGCTAAAATATCAGCAATTTCTAATGTCTCAGTTAAAACAAAAAATGAGCACACTCCCTCAGCAGTCTGAATTGAAAGAAATGCAGGATCTGTTGCATGCAACTGAACAGGTGGGCAAACATACTTTACAATCTGGGTTTGATTCTTTGGAGGCTTCCTGCAGAGCAGCTGTCACTGGGTCTGTTATACGTAGGCATGCTTGGTTAAAGGAACAAACTCTGCCTGATCATGTTAAAGCAAAGCTTCTAGATGCTCCCTTACAGCAGGATGTTCTTTTTGGAGTTAAGAAGTCGTCTAAAATAAAATGGAGGATAAGGCAAAATCTATGCAGACAGTCAAAGATTTTCTACAGGTACAGCCCCCTCGCTTCAGCAGAAATTGGCCAACAAAAAATTGGTCCTTTCCAGCTACTGACAGACCACAGAGGGGTAAATACAGACGTCCAAGAGGCAGAGGACAACCACAAGCCCAATACAAACCTTGACAATGGGGCACTGCAACACAGAAGGGAGGAGAAGACGGGTCCCAAACTACCAGAAGGCAAACTCAATGACTTGCACCTCATCTGGCCAAGCAACACTCTCTTGGCAGCCCCCTTGGGAGGAAAACTCACACTTTTTTCAGACAACTGGCACATTGTCACAAAGGACAAATGGGTCCTAGACATAATTTCATGAGGATACAGATTCCATTTTCACACCTTGCCAATGAAAAGAGGAATGCCAAACCTGCCACAAAATCAATGGGCAGAGGCACAAAAACAAATTACAACTCTCATGGACATGAGAGCCATTCAACTTGTACCTACATGAGAGCAAGGCCAAGGATTTTACTCAAGACTCTTTCTAGTTCCCAGAAAGGACAATGCCTGGAGACCAATTCTGGACCTTTCAATTCTAAACACCTTCTTACAAGTACCCAAATTCAAGATGCTAACACTACAGCAGCTTCTTCCCATGTTTGGCAAGAAAGCATGGCTAGTAACGTTGGACCTCAAGGAGGCATACCTGCATGTCCCTATCGGACAAAGTTGCAGAAGATACCTCCATTTCATTGCAGGTTCAACCCATTACCAATTCTCTGCACTGCCCTTTGGTTATCAGCTGTGCCCAGGGTCTTCACAAAATGCCTAGCACCAGTAATTGCATACTGCAGACAAAGAGGAATTCAAATATACCCATACCTCATCCAAGCAGAAAGCAAGGACATTCTCTTACAACATCTGGCTTTTGTAAAACATCTTCTAAGTTGCCTGGGGTACACAGTAAACGAAAAGAAATCAAAACTAGTACCCTCACAAAATATGACATTCCTGGGTGCCAGCTTGAATACAACGGCCCAGAAGACTTATTTGACGCCAGACAAACAACTACAACTGACTCAGTATTTCAAAACAATGGCAACAAAGACCCAACTACCTGCAAGAAAAATTCTGCAGGCCTTGGGCTTCATGGCATCTTGCATACTACTAATACCATTTGCAAAGCTGCATATGAGGAAATTACAGTGGTACCTAAAAAGCGTATGGTCTCAACATAGCCACAGCTTGGACACAATGATATCTCTCATTCCCTGCCTACAACAGGAGTTTCTATGGTGGTCACAGGCATGTCACCTCAACAAGGGTCAGCCTTTCACCTTGCCCCCTGCCAGGCAAACTATGACAACAGATGCATCGGACTAAGCCTGGGGGGCACACATGGCAGGACGGTGCGTTCAAGGCATGTGGACTGCAGATCAAAGGAATCTGCACATCAATCAAAAAGAGATGCTAGCTGTACAGAATGCTCTGACAGCCTTCAAGAATCTATTACATCCAGGACAACTTACAATAAGGACGGACAACACCACAGTAATGTGATACATAAACAAACAAGGGGGTATACACTCCTACCCTCTATGCAGGCAAGCAATGACCTTCTGGAACACAGCTCTGGCTTACCAAGTTCAGTTACAAGCTCAATTCCTGCCAGGAAAAAAGAACACATTGGCAGACAACCTCAGTAGAAACATCATGGATCCCCATGAGTGGAAACTGGATCCACAAGTATTTGCAATAATAACTCAAAAATGGGGTCTTCCAGACATCGACCTATTTGCCAGTCCTCAAAACTATCAGCTAACAAAATTTTGTACAAGGACACTTCACCATCAAGCTTGGAAAGCGGACGCACTCTCATTCACTTGGAAAAACCTGACAGTATATGCCTTCCCTCCATTGCCTCTCATCACAAAGGTGCTTCTGAAAGTCAGAAAGGAGAGACCACGAATGATACTCCTAGCCCCAGACTGGCCACACCAGCACTGGTACCCACTATTGAGGAATATGGCCCAGGGCCCACCTTGGATTTTACCACAAATTGCCCACTTGCTCACACAGCAAAACAATCAGATTCTTCACAGCCAGCTCAAAACCTTAAATCTGGCTGCATGGCAAATCACCCAAGCATCCAGCCAGCAACTGTTTCCCAAGCAGTTATGGATGTTATTCTGGAAGCTAGGAGGCCCAGCACCAGGAAGGCCTACTCGGACAAATCGAAAAGGTTTTGCGCCTGGAACCAAGCCAAAGGCCAAAATACACTTCAGCCTCACATGCCTCAGATTCTACAGTATTTAACTGAGATGTTGCACAAAAGACTTTCTTTTTCTTCCGTTAAAATCCATCCATCAGCTATTTCAGCCCACTACAACACGGATCCACCCTTATTTTCACATCCACTTCTAAGGCAGTTCCTCAGAGGGGCAAAAAACATTAGGCCCCCCAGGAGAGCACCTACACCAACATGGGACCTCAATTTTGTTCTGGAAAAACTTACGCTACCTCCCTTTGAACCAGCTTTCTCTGCTGATCTACAGATGTTCGTCGTCTCCCATTGCTGCAGTCCTGACAAATGGGTACTCCGCTGCCCACCATCGGCCCGAATACCAAAGGGCTAGATCTGGCGTCGGTCATGGGCGCCCGAGACTGACGTAGTGTCAGTACAAATGCGCATGACCGACGCCATAACCCCAGTCTTTCTTGCCGCATGGTCCTAAGCAGAAGCAGAATTTGCAAGTGCCGTTCGGCGTTCTGGAATTGTCGGTTTTCGAGTTTCAGACCGGAGACCAAGTTGGGCTAAGTACCCCATTGGGGACATTTTATTGTCTTTTTCTTGCCTCAGTGTTGACGGATGTCAGAAAAAGTTAATAACTGTATTTCTTGTGGGAAACAGATTACTCATAGGGATTACCATTCACTCTGCATTCCTTGTTTAGGGCCTGAGCACGACATTGTTGGGTGTCGCTTTTGTGCTACTTTTAATAAGCGTACTATTAAACGTCGGTTGGACTGTGCTAGGCTGGTGTTTGGTAAACGTTGTAATTACAACATGCCGTCGGATTCTCCAACGACTGGCTCTTCTAAGAAGCGCAAAGAAAAGTCTTTGCGGTCCAAACAGGATGAGGCATCCACTCCGGACGTCGGTCCTGTAGAACCACTGGCTGCTTCAGTGGCTCTTTCTGACAGTGTACCAGAGTGTCAAGGGGAGCCTTTGTTACTACAGGGAGTGGCTTCTCCTGTGTTAGGCCAGGGTGAGGGTGCTCCTCTGTTGTCTGTGGCTCCCTCCCCTCATAGGGTGGTTAGGCCTCCTCCTTCTCAAGGCAAAGGCCATTCTAAGTCTAAGTCTGCCCCTGCGGGTGCTTTTCCCAGGGTCCAGCTCCTAGGAAGCACATGTTAAAGATGGCTGAAGATTTGATTACTTTAATTAGGGGTTCCATGCCTCCCCCTGAGAAGAGGCCCAGGGTAGAGACAGAGTTGGAGGGTTTGGTTCAGTCTTCCAATGAGTCAGATTCCTCTGTGGAAGACCTTCAGGATTTCCCTCCCTATTCTGATTCGGAGGCTGAGGATGCTTCTCCCTCTGCGCCCCTCCAGAAGATTTTTCTTTCTCTGAAACTTTGCATTCCATGAGGGAACATTTCAAATGGGAAGGCCAGGATTATTCTGATTCTCGTAAAAGGCTAAGAGAATTCTTGTTTTTGCCTCAGCACAGGCCCTTGGCTATTCCCCCTGTACTGGATGTTGTTCAGGATGTATTTTCTGAGGCTGCCCTTAACCCAGATTCTCTGCCTCCTGCCCCTATTAAACCAGATAGATACTACAGGGTTCCGGAAGCTCACAAGTACTTGTTTAAGAGCCCTAGGGCTGATCCAGAAACTATTTCTCAAGGCCCCAAAGGTGTTAAGGCTTCTGTGGTTAAGAATCCAGTTCCTCTGGACAAGGATGCTAGGGCCCTGGATAGGTGGGGTAAAAAAACTGTATACCTCTTCTACTTTGGCTATGAGGGCTTTAAATTGTCAGTTTCATATGCTCAGGTATCAGAATTATTTGTTAAGTCAATTGAAATGTAAAGTGGATGCTTTAGCTGAAGGTATTGACTGTAAGGAGCTTCAGGATTTAGTGCATGCTTCAGACCAGGTTGGTAAGCATTCTTTGCAGTGTGGTTTTGATGCTTTACAAGCTTCTTCCAGGGTGGCTGCTACTAGTTCTGTTGTTCGCAGACATGCCTGGCTTAAAGATCAGTCCTTGTCAGAGCATGTTAAAGCTCGAATTATGGATGCTCCTTTGCAATCTGGTGTTCTTTTGGCCCTCCAGTGGAATTAGTTTTAAAAAATGGAGGAAAAAGCTAAGTCTATGCAGACAGTTAAGGAATTTTACAGGTTCAGCCCCCTAAGTTCAATAGGAATTGGCCTGCTAAGGGATGGTCTTTTCCCTCTTCGGATTTTCATTCTAGGGGCAGGTCGAGGCGTGGTAGAGGTAGGGCTTCCTTTCAGGGCCCTGTTACTTCTAGGTCTTTGAGTTCTTCTACCCCTTCTGCTGGGGAGGGCAGGGGTCAGTCCTTTCGGAAGCAGACCCAATGACCTGTGTCTTCAGCTGCCGGACTCTGCTTTGCTGGCAGCTCCTCTAGGCGGAAAACTGGGACTTTTCAAAAGGAATTGGCATTTGGTTACCCAAGACAAATGGGTGTTGGACATTATATCTCGAGGCTACAAATTTTATTTTCACACATTCCCGCCGTTCAAAGGTATGCCGGATGTGCCTCATCAGCAAAGACTGGAAGCACAGGCACAGATTTCTTCTCTGCTCCAGTTGGGAGCAATACAGGAAGTTCCTTCTGCGGAAAGGGGCACAGGGTTTTATTCCCGTCTTTTCTTAGTGCCAAAGAAGGAAATACTTGGAGGCCCATTCTGGATTTATCCATTCTAAACACCTTTCTGGAAATTCCGAAATTCAAGATGTTAACACTGCAACAGCTGTTGCCTATGCTGGGCAGAGATCACTGGATGGTGACTTTGGATCTCAAGGAGGCCTATCTTCACATTCCTATCAGGCCCAGTTGCAGGAAATTCCTGAGGTTTCGGACTGGGAATTTGCATTATCAGTTCTCTGCATTGCCCTTTGGCTTATCTACTGCCCAGGGTATTCACAAAAGTCCTGGCTCCAGTAATAGCTTTTCTCAGACTAAAAGGAATTCAGATTTATCCTTATCTGGACGATTGTTTGATACTGGCTCAAGGCAAGCACGAACTACTTCGACATCTGCAGTATGTGATGACAGTTTTCAGATGCCTAGGGTATTCTGTGAACGAAATAAAGTCCAGTCTAGTACCCTCACAAGAGATGTGTTTTCTGGGTGTGAGACTGAATACAGCGACTCAGATGGCATTTCTTACCCCGGACAAACAAAGAAATCTTCACCAATACTTCCTACAGCTATCAGTAATGTCCAGGCTGACTGCAAGGACAGTCCTTCAAGCCTTGGGGTTCATGGCATCTTGCATTCTAGTACTTCCCAATGCCAAACTGCATATGAGGAAGTTACAATGGTATCTCAAAAGCGTTTGGACTCAACACAGCCACGATTTGGACACTGTCATTCGGATTCTTCCTTGCATTCAGAAAGAGTTTGTGTGGTGGGCTCAGGAATGTCACCTAAACATGGGACTCTCTGTGACCCAACCAGAGGCAAGTCAGATATTAACGACAGACGCCTCGGAGTAAGCCTGGGGTGCTCATTTCAAAGGAAAATGGATTCAAGACCTTTGGCCCCCGGAGTTGCTTCACTTGCATATCAATATGAAGGAGATGCTAGCAGTTCAATTTGCCTTAAAAGCATTCAAGGATCTACTTCGACCGGGACTGGTGTTGATTCGAACGGACAACACAACTGTCATGTGGTACATCAACAAGTAGAGGGGAACTCATTCTTACCCTCTTTGCAGACAAGCAATGCTGTTATGGGAAACTGCTTTGAATCTGCACATCACTCTTCGAGCACAGTTTCTGCCAGGGGTACAGAATTCGTTAGCGGATGTTCTGAGCAGGCAAATGGTGGATCCTCACGAATGGAAGTTGGATCCTCAGGTGTTTCGTCAGTTGACCATGGCTTGGGGAACTCCAGACATAGATCTGTTCGCTTCTCCTCTGAATTTCCAACTACCTCTGTTTTGCACAAGGCTGTTTCATCCGAAAGCCTGGAAAATAGATGCACTATCCTTCAGTTGGAGCAACCTTCACGTGTATGCCTTTCCTCCTCTGCCTCTTCTTCCAAAAGTCCTGTTGAAAGTCAGGAGGGACAAACCGCATGATCCTTATAGCACCGGATTGGCGTCGTCAGCATTGCTACCGTCTGTTGAGGCGCTTAATTCATGGGAGCCCTTGGCCATTACCACGGATTCCTCACTTATTGTCTCAAGAAAACAATCATTTTCTCAATGTCAGGGTGCAATCCCTACACCTGACAGCCTGGCGCATTCAGTTTTAGAGAATGAGGGCCTTCAGCTCCCTCAACAAGTTTTGGATGTTCTTTTGGAAGCCAGGCGTCCTAGTACTCGAAAAGTTTATGCTGATAAATGGAAGAGATTTTTTCTTTGGAGTTCAGCTAAAGGCTTTGATGTCACATTGCCTGATTTGAGTTGTACATTGCAATATTTGACTATGTTATTGGACAAGGGTTTGTCTTTCTCTTCTGTTAAAGTGCACGCTGCAGCTATTTCTGCTCACTATGATGGTGACCCTCCTTTATTTTCACATCCATTGCTTAAACAGTTTCTTAGAGGGGCAAAGAATATAAGACCCCCACGGAGGGCTCCTACTCCTACCTGGGATCTTAATTTTGTTTTGGAAAAGCTGACTCTGCTTCCTTTTGAACCTGCAGCTACGGCTGACTTGAAGTTGTTGTCTTGGAAGACTGCTTTTTTATTGGCTGTTACTTCTGCTAGAAGGGTATCTGAATTACAGGCTCTCATGGCAGTGGAACCTTTTCTGATTTTTCACCGACAGAGTTTCCTTGCGTACTAATCCTACTTTTCTGCCTAAAGTGATTTCTAATGTGGCATTGAACCAATCTATACATTTGCCTACTTTTTATGCTAACCCCCAAACTGAAGGGGAAAAAGTTTTGCATTCGTTGGATGTACATAGGCAGTTAAGATATTATTTGTTCAGAACCAAAGAGTTCAGAAGTTCTCAACAGTTATTTGTTTCGTTTGCTGTGACTTCACGTGGAAAAGCTGTCTCGAAACAAACTATTTCAAGTGGATTGGCCATTGTATTGCTTTTTGTTATTCTCATCATGGAAAGGAGGTTCCAGTTGGGATCAGGCCTCATTCTACTAGGGCTACGGCCACAGCTACTGCTTTTTTAAGAGGGGTAGCTACTAAAGACATTCTAGAGGCAGCTACCTGGAGTTCTGTACATACCTTTACAAAGCATTATCATTTGCCTCTTTATTCTAGGTCTAGGGCTGGGTTTGCCACTGCAGTCTTACAGGGCATGTCTGCAGCTCCTCTGGCTATTTAGTTGACCAACCTCCCTTTTTTTCCGTTGCTCTGGGATTCTACCCATTTGTCAGGACTGCAGCAATGGGAGACGAACATAGTACAGTTTTGTACCTACCATAAATGTAGATGTTCGAGGATCTCCATTGCTGCAGTCCAATTTTCCCTCCCTCCTTCCCCCTTTTTCTTTTTAGATTGGGGTTTTTGGGTGGTGGTTTTTTTTTTGCATTCTGACGTCTGAGGCAAGAAAGACTGAGGTTATGGCGTCGGTCATGCGCATTTGTACTGACACTACGTCAGTCTCGGGCGCCCATGACCGACGCCAGATCTAGCCCTTTGGTATTCGGGCCGATGGTGGGCAGCGGAGTACCCATTTGTCAGGACTGCAGCAATGGAGATCCTCGAACATCTACATTTATGGTAGGTACAAAACTGTACTTTTCTATCATGGAAGACTGCCCTGCTGCTAGCAATAACTTCAGCTAGAAGAGTCTCAGAGCTGCAGGCACTAATGGCAGTGGAACCTTTCCTCATTTTCCATCAAGACAGAGTTTCTCTAAGAACTAATCCTTCTTTCATGCCTAAGGTGGTTTCCAGTGTGGCTTTAAATCAAACCATCCACTTACCCACCTTCTTCCCAAATCCACAGAACAAAGGAGAAAGACTCCTGCATTCCTTGGACATTCACAGGCAACTTCGTTACTTCTTGGATAAAACTAAGGTTTTCAGAAAATCTGACCAGCTCTTTGTATCCTATGCTATAGCTTCACAAGGGAAGGCTATTTCAAAACAAACCATTTCCAAATGGATAGGACATTGCATTCGTTTTTGCAATACCCATCATGGAAAAAACAGTTCCTGCTACCATTAGGCCCCACTCTACCAGGGCAACAGGTACATCTACAGCCTTCCTCAGGGGGGTTCCAACCAAGGAGATTTTGGAAGCTGCAACCTGGAGTTCAGTACACACCTTTGCCAAACACTATCATTCACCAGTTTACTCTAAGACTAGAGCTGGCTTCGCCACTGCAGTTCTGCAGGGCCTTCTAGCCTCCTCTAACCCTCTGACTCCTCCACCCATCCTTAGCTTTGGGATTCTACCCAAGTGTGATGACTGCAGCAGGGTAACACAATGAACATAGTACAGTTTTGTACCTACCATAAATGTAGATGTTCGAGTGTATACCCTGCTGCAGTCCAGGTTACCCTCCCTCCATCCCCTCTGATCTAACTGGCTAAATCTCTACAATACCTTCCTGATGTATTTGCTTATAGCTGGAGGGATTTTGTGTTTGTGCTAAAATGTCTTAATTTGGTACTAATTACTGACCACCTTTTGGGGGGCACCTGACATCTGGGGCAAGAAAAACTGAAGAAAATGGTGTCGGATGTATTACATATATCCCTGGTGCACTGACGTCAGGGAAGAAGCGACAGCAACCGACGCCGGACCAAGACTTTGGAATTCCGGCCGACTGCGGGACCGCCTGACAACAGGATAACCCAAGTGTGATGACTGTTGCAGGGATACACTCGAACATCTACATTTATGGTAGGTACAAAACTGTACTTTTTGCTTCTTTTCCACTTCCTGTATGTGGTACCAGACAGCTTTGCTTGAACAAGACAGTTGGTCCATGTAGGAGTATAATTCCTAGTTCCTGTAGTTCATGACATGTTGTAGACCTCACAGGCCCTGCAGACAGCAGCCCATCCATCCTTCTGCACTGTGAGCTTAGGTGTCAAATTTCCAGTAAGCGCTCTCTCTCATAACTTTTTCTTTCTGTATTTGCCCCAGATTCTGTTCTTTTTGATGATTTTTGACATAAGACAAAACAAATAATGCACATTTTCCTGTTCAGGCGAAGCAGCCGCTGCCATACATGGCGCCACCATTCTGAATTCCGTTTTGATTGGTTGTGTCAATATCACTGACTCCTTTTCCATTGCTGGAAGACACCAGGCATCATATCTGACACATTGTTACCCTTTTACACTTCTGGGAGACATCAAGCTTCATATCTGACACAGACAGGTCACTTGCTAGAAACTTTGGACGGTGCCGTGGTAGCGTTGTCGGCTCACAACAAGAGGCTCTCCGGTTTGAATCTTGGCTGGGGTGCTTTCTGTGTGGAGTCTGCATGTCCTCCCTGGGCTCGTGTGGGTTTCCTCCAGGTGCTCAGGTTTCCTCCCACGTTTCAAAGATGTGCATCTGGAGGATTTCTACCTAGGTCTTCGCTGAAAATTGGCTTCATTGCAAGTCTGACTTTCCCAGTAAACAAATGTTAAATGAAATAAGTGACAAACTTTTAGAACTTAATACTGTCCTTTTCAATTTCCAAGGAATTTGTACTTCCACAAACTCTTATTCCATGTTCCCTTCCGTCATTATGTGTGCCCCTTTGTCCCACCTGAAGCTCCACAGTAAGGCATAGAGATGGGCATCCCTGTATGGTGCAGTGCAGATGGTGGTGAGAACTTTCTCTTTGGTGTACTCCTAACACTATGCACATGGCATGCAGTACCATCACACAGATTTGTGCGCACGAGATACCACTGCACTGCAGGCAGCCTGCCTGCATTCCTACCTCCAGTAGTTAACCTCCCAACCAGAGGCTGCAGTTCGATAGGAAACCCATCCTCTGGGAGGCTGTTAAGCTAACATTAAGCTTTGTATTTACCTTTAACAAGCTTATGTGGTGGTTGAAGAGTAGGTGTTAGTTGAACACTTTTTCATTTTATTGTGCTGCCCAACTTTTCTAACTTACTGTATTTTGACTGTGTGGTTCCTATAAAGGTTTTAATGAAAATTGCTGTGCAAGGCTTATGAAGCCAGTGCTGGTTTTTTATGCTGAACTTTTGCCAGTATAGTAGGTAGTGAATGAAATTCACTGGCTCCCTTTTTGCTTTACACTCATGAACAAATTGCTTTAGACTTATAGATGTACAAAACACTGCATCAGTGGCGCCTGAAATATTGCCAGACTGCAAGGTTACTTCCTTTATGTCATAAGAGAAGCAGAATAGAATCCTTCAAGGTTAGGATAAGTTGTCTGATAATTCATATGTGCTGGTTTGAAGCGAACGTAACTGATTTTCTTCAGTTGCTTAACTTTCCTAAATGTGAATCAGTATATTTATTACTCTGAACTAGTTCAGAAGTTCACATAGCCTTTCACCTTTCTGTATAACCATTTCGTTTGTCTGTTCTTCTTTGATTCTCTGCCCTCTAAATTACACTTTTAATGATATTACTGATTGCAGTGAAAGTCGGACAATGAATGATTGTAGGATGCTGTGAGAATGAGATAACAGAAGAGAGACAGAGATAAGGATCGCATTGTGGAAATAAATTTCAGCAGTGTGAGTAATTATTCTGTCCTCAGTAACATTACCTGTCATGGTAATGGTGTATTCAAAGAGATTGATAATGTGTGCTGGGAGAAAGGGAAATAACATTAAACTTCAAAGAAGGAACTGTTTTCTCATCATGCTGTATTGTGTTTTTTTTTTTATATTGTTTTCCAAAAGAATAAGAAATAAAGATTTTCCTGGGTTAAAAAAGGTTTGCTGTAAATTATAACAGCTCAGCTATATGATTCTTTTACCAGAATAGCTTTGTATGTGTATTTTATTTTATTTTTTTGCATATACAAATTATGTGATTGGCTACTTGAGCGTGACATGTTAAACATTAATGCTTTGTAAACCTCAGCCGAAGGACTGTATTATTTTTTTTCTGTGACATTCATTGTGTGTGTCTTACCATAATCATTGTTTTTTAATTTGCATCTGTGCCTGCAAGCATATTTTGGTGCAACTTAGTTTAAACGTCTGTCACTTCAGTTCCATAATGTGGATAATGTTTCTCTCCACCCCCCCCAAGCAGACAGCAGCTGGAAGGGTGAGGTGACACTACGTGATTACATGCAGAGCACCTGACGGGCAGTAACACAGTTCACACTACAGCGGCACTTTTGTTTTCATTTTGTATGTATAGCAAGGTCGGTGTCAGGGTTGGAACCCTGAGAATCATGTATTTTTAGGTTATTAAAAAGAATGAATGTTTCCACCAGAACTTCTAGGAGTTAGTTTCCCTCCATTCCAGTTAATTCAGTCATTCCTGTTTGTGCAACTTTTGGTAATACTGTGGCCTAGCCCTTTCTGGAGTGGGAGTGTGAATTTTGGTAATACCATGACCTAACCCTTCCTAGAGTGGGGTGTGTGTAATTGTTGGTAATACCATGGCCTAGCCCTTCCTAGAGTGGGGGGTGTGTGATTGTTGGTAATACCATGGCCTAGCCCTTCCTAGAGTGGGGTGTGTGTGATTGTTGGTAATACCATGGCCTAACCCTTCCTAGAGTGGGGTGTGTGTGATTGTTGGTAATACCATGACCTAACCCTTCCTAGAGTGGGGTGTGTGTGATTGTTGGTAATACCATGACCTAACCCTTCCTAGAGTGGGGTGTGTGTGATTGTTGGTAATACCATGGCCTAACCCTTCCTAGAGTGGGGTGTGTGTGATTGTTGGTAATACCATGGCCTAACCCTTCCTAGAGTGGGGTGTGTGTGATTGTTGGTAATACCATGGCCTAACCCTTCCTAGAGTGGGGTGTGTGTGATTGTTGGTAATACCATGGCCTAGCCCTTCCTAGAGTGGGGTGTGTGTGATTGTTGGTAATACCATGACCTAACCCTTCCTAGAGTGGGTGTGTGTGATTGTTGGTAATACCATGGCCTAACCCTTCCTAGAGTGGGGTGTGTGTGATTGTTGGTAATACCATGACCTAACCCTTCCTAGAGTGGGGTGTGTGTGATTGTTAGTAATACCATGACCTAACCCTTCCTAGAGTGGGGTGTGTGTGATTGTTGGTAATACCATGGCCTAACCCTTCCTAGAGTGGGGTGTGTGTGATTGTTGGTAATACCATGGCCTAACCCTTCCTAGAGTGGGGTGTGTGTGATTGTTGGTAATACCATGGCCTAGCCCTTCCTAGAGTGGGGTGTGTGTGATTGTTGGTAATACCATGACCTAACCCTTCCTAGAGTGGGGTGTGTGTGATTGTTGGTAATACCATGGCCTAACCCTTCCTAGAGTGGGGTGTGTGTGATTGTTGGTAATACCATGGCCTAACCCTTCCTAGAGTGGGGTGTGTGATTGTTGGTAATACCATGGCCTAACCCTTCCTAGAGTGGGGTGTGTGTGATTGTTGGTAATACCATGGCCTAGCCCTTTTTGCAGTGGGGATGTATGACTTTTGTTAATACAGTGACCTGGCCCTTCCTGGAGTGCGTGTGTGTGACTTTTGGTAATACTGTAGCCTAGCCCCTCTTGGAGTGGAGACGGGGCTCATCCTTCCTACTTCAGGAGATGAAGGCTTTCAGGTATGGATCACCATGTCTGGAAAAGTATGAAGATAGATGTCAGAGTATAGGTGGAATGAATTTTGTGTGTGTTTGACCTATGACCCATTGGCATGGCTGTACAGGAACAAGGTAACATCATTGCATGCATCCACACAGCATTGTGTACGAGTCTCCCAGGAATTAGAATGTCTTTAAAAACAATCGGTATTTCAGTTCACACTCTTCTCTTCGTGAGCTAACAGATGGTCCTCAGCCACTTAAGTTACTCAGTGTTACTTTACTCGTTGCTAATTTACCATTTTACCATATTTGTAACTTTCTAGGGAAACAATTGTTTCCTTCCTGGCTGTGATAGCATATTCTTATTTTATTTCTGTGGAAGTAGGCAGGATACTTAAGAATGTGAGCATGCATCCATCTGGTTGTGCATTTGTAATGGCACTTAAGGTGGAAGAAGAAAATTATAGTCTTTCTATAAGCAGATGAAAATACCTATGAGAGACGTGAAGAGTATTCTAAATCTGGGTTCAGGCTCTTCACTTAGGTGAAGAAGAAAAACCACATTTACACTGTCTGGAAGATATTTTACCAAACTGCTGACTTTCTGCATTGCTGATAATTGATTATGTAATGTGATGTGTTTTAATTAAACATCATTACTGTTTCCTGTAAATAGAGAAGAAATTGCAACCTTTTGGTAAAAACAGCAAAATGTCATTTTGTTAGCTCTAGCTGCTGGGTGCCTGAATGAAACTGGGCATGAATCCAAGGGTTGTTAACCTAGTTGGATTGTACTGATGTTGAAAGCTGTGATGTAGTTAACCAAGTCAGAATATATTTTCTGAACTTACTCCTAATATGCTGCGGTAGCGTTGTCGCCTCACAGTAAGATGCTGTCTGGTTCAATTCTCAGCTTGAGCTTCTTCTGCGTGGAGACATGCGCAAATGGGTGTACCTTCGTTGAAGGTTGTGCTACCAATCATTAGCGGACCGGAGTTCTGCTGTGGCAACCCCTAACCGGGAAAAGCCGAAAGGCACAACTCCTAATACTGTATCCTCAAATACCTTCTCCCTCAAACCTGTACCTACTAGCTACATCAAAACTCTACTCTCTAAATTAAAACCATGCTCAGCACCAGTTGACAATATTCCTTCCAGTTTTCTTCTACTAACAGCTGACTCTCTTGCTCTCCCTGTATCTATCCTAATTAATCGCTCTATCTCTGAATCTAAAGTCCCTTCCATCTGGAAACAATGCTGCACTCTACCTATACACAAAGGAGGCAATTCCTCTGATATCTCCAACTTTAGACCTATCGCTATCCTCTCTCCTCTCTCCAAAGTACTAGAAAAATGTATTCATAAACAAGTTATGCAGTATCTAATACAGGAAAATCACTCAACACGGCTTCTGACCCAAACATAGCACCACTACAGCTCTATTATCCTTCCTCAACACTGTCTCTGTAGCCATGGATGACCATAAACTTATTTCTTGCCTATTCTTGGACCTCTCAAAAGCTTTTGACACTGCCGCACACACTCTTCTGCTGCACAAACTGCATAACCTCAACTTCTCCTCTGATACTGTTGCATGGTTCTCCAGCTACCTCACTGAGATCTGCATAACTTCAACTTCTCCTCTGATACTGTTGCATGGTTCTCCAGCTACCTCACTGAGATCTCCATAACTTCAACTTCTCCTCTGATACTGTTGCATGGTTCTCCAGCTACCTCACTGATAGATCTCAATCAGTGAGATGGCACTCTGCACTCTCCCCTCCTCTCCCTGTGAAAATGGGTGCACCTCAAGGGCCTTTACTTTTTAATATCTTTACTAATCAGCTCTATACCTCCTGTCCTCCGTCATCTTTAGTGCAATACGCAGATGACTCTACAGTCATCATCACAGCCAACTCTCCCTCTAGGCTCTTCTCAGCTACTCAGGCACCTTTTAACTTAGTTGAAACATGGCTCTCCAACAACCAGCTCATCCTTAACCCTAAAAAACAAAGCTGTAACTGTTCCTACCTAAAATGTTCAACAATATTAAACTCTCCTTCTCCATACAGTCCCTTAATAACACTCCCATTCAGGTAGAATCCAGCACTAAGCTCTTATGCGTAACCATCGACGATCAGCTTAAATTTGACTTGCATGTTAATAACTGTATCAAAAAGACTCATTCAGAACTAGGGCTCCTTTACCATAACAAGAAATTCCTTACCTCTGAAGCCAAGATTACTCTCTCTCTCTTACCTACCTTCTACCCAGTCTAATGTACAATTCTCAAATTCTCACAAATCTTAACTCAGCACTCCTGACCAAACTCGGATCTACCTACAACAAGGTAGCTAGATTTTCTTCCCAACAAACCTGCACATCCCATCCACTGTCTTTCTAAAACACCTAAACTGGCTTGAATTACCCACCAGCTTCTTTTCTCTCTGCTCCAGATCATCAAGCCTTCCTACTGCCTGGCACTATCCCCTCTCATCTCCCATTATTCTCCCTCCAGACCTCTCCGAAGCTCTAACCAAGACCTACTACAAATCTACAAACCCAAGTCTAAGTTTGGACACAACATGTACAGCTATCACCCCACTATTGCCTGGAATAAGCTCCCACTAGAAATCAGGACCCTTACACATCCTAAACAATTTGACAGCCACCAAAGAGCACTTTAAAAGTCACTGGTCCTACCACTGCACTGTCCCTCCTTAACACCCCCTACTGCTCATACCTTAATCTACTTTCTGCCCTTAACTCACTCCTCTCACTAGCTCTCTCTAATCTTCCTTGACTACTCTTTCTACTGTCTTCTAAAATCTATTAAGGAAATTGCCTCAGAGAAACATTGTACTGTAATTGTCTTGTCTTCATGCAACTGCATCATGATAAAACTGTTTTTTTAACCACTTACCCCAAAAACTATACTCATCTTAATGACATATTTCTTTTTATACATCTTGAAATAGTTCTGCTATACTCCTAATTATTGACTCTGTGTATAACATGGTATTGCTACTTAATGCCTTGAAATCATCATGTAATATTGATGTTTAATGCTAATTTATAACCTAAATTGTATAATATGTTGGAGCTTTTCTCCCCGGGCCTCCGCTGAAAAAGGGCTGTTCAGCTCAGTTGGACAATCCCGGTCAACAAATGTAAAATAAAAAAGAAATAATAAATAAATATATTATTATTGTGACTTGATATGACTGTTGTATTGTATGCTGTATACAAATTACTTAACTTTTTTTGCAGTTTAAATATATGTTTTGTGCATCACTTTGTACCTATTGTATCACTACTGTTCTATATGCCATATGCCCAGATCTTGACCAGAAAGAGTATGCTTCAAATTACCTAGTAATGCAGTGAGTAAACATAAATAAAATGCGAGTGCCCAACGCCCGATTAAATGTATTTATATATTATGTAATGTAGGTAAACACACACTGATGGATTTCATAATATTATAACTCTAAAGAAATGCATTTATTAATTTATATTTATGTGTTTTTACCAGGGTACACAGATCAATACAGACCAATTTTAGGTTCAGCCCATGTGGAATACAAAATATTTCACAAAGAAAAATTATAGAAATGTAAGCAACAGCAGAGTAGTACAGACGAGTTACTTAGAAACACAATGTAGACATGCGTTGTACTGAACAGGTGCAGTGTGATGTACAACCAAGCAGTGTGTGATGTACACAACACACACGCGCACACACACACACACACACACACACACACACACACAAGACATGCGTTGTACTGAACAGGTACAGTGTGATGTACAACCAAGCAGTGTGTAATATACATCAAACACACACACACACCATGCGTTGTACTGAACAGGTACAGTGTGATGTACAACCAAGCAGTGTGTAATATACACGCACTCAAACAACATGCATTGTACTGAACAGGTACAGTGTGATGTACAACCAAGCAGTGTGTAATATACACCACACACACACACACACACACACACACACACACACACACACAAGACATGCGTTGTACTGAACAGGTACAGTGTGATGTACAACCAAGCAGTGTGTAATATACACCACACACACACACACAAGACATGCGTTGTACTGAACAGGTACAGTGTGATGTACAACCAAGCAGTGTGTAATATACACCACACACACACACACACACACACACACACACACACACACAAGACATGCGTTGTACTGAACAGGTACAGTGTGATGTACAACCAAGCAGTGTGTAATATACACCACACACACACACACACACACACACACACACACACACACACACGTTGTACTGAACAGGTACAGTGTGATGTACAACCAAGCAGTGTGTAATATACACCACACACACACACACACACACACACACACACACACAAGACATGCGTTGTACTGAACAGGTACAGTGTGATGTACAACCAAGCAGTGTGTAATATACACCACACACACACACACAAGACATGCGTTGTACTGAACAGGTACAGTGTGATGTACAACCAAGCAGTGTGTAATATACACCACACACACACACACACACACACACACACACACACACACACGTTGTACTGAACAGGTATAGTGTGATGTACAACCAAGCAGTGTGTAATATACACCACACACACACACACACACACACACACACACAAGACATGCGTTGTACTGAACAGGTATAGTGTGATGTACAACCAAGCAGTGTGTAATATACACCACACACACACACACACACACACACACACACACACACACACACACAAGACATGCGTTGTACTGAACAGGTACAGTGTGATGTACAACCAAGCAGTGTGTAATATACACCACACACACACACACACACACACAAGACATGCGTTGTACTGAACAGGTACAGTGTGATGTACAACCAAGCAGTGTGTAATATACACCACACACACACACACACACACACACACACACACACACACGTTGTACTGAACAGGTATAGTGTGATGTACAACCAAGCAGTGTGTAATATACACCACACACACACACACACACACACACACACACACACACACACACACACAAGACATGCGTTGTACTGAACAGGTATAGTGTGATGTACAACCAAGCAGTGTGTAATATACACCACACACACACACACACACACACACACACACACAAGACGTGTTGTACTGAACAGGTACAGTGTGATGTACAACCAAGCAGTGTGTAATATACACCACACACACACACACACACACACACACACACACACACACACACACACACACACACACACACACACACACACACACACAAGACATGCATTGTACTGAACAGGTACAGTGTGATGTACAACCAAGCAGTGTGTAATATACACCACACACACACACACACACACACACACACACAAGACATGCGTTGTACTGAACAGGTACAGTGTGATGTACAAGCAAGCAGTGTGTAATATACACACACACACACACACACACACACACACACATTGTACTGAACAGGTATAGTGTGATGTACAACCAAGCAGTGTGTAATATACACCACACACACACACACACACACACACACACACACACACACACACACACACACACACACACATTGTACTGAACAGGTACAGTGTGATGTACAACCAAGCAGTGTGTAATATACACCACACACACACACACACACACACACACACACACACGACATGTGTTGTACTGAACAGGTATAGTGTGATGTACAACCAAGCAGTGGGTAATATGCACCACACACACACACACACACACACACACACACACACACACACACACACAAGACATGCGTTGTACTGAACAGGTACAGTGTGATGTACAACCAAGCAGTGTGTAATATACACCACACACAAGAACATGCGTTGTACTGAACAGGTATAGTGTGATGTACAACCAAGCAGTGGGTAATATACACCACACACACACAAACAAGACATGCGTTGTACTGAGCAGGTACAGTGTGATGTACAACCAAGCAGTGTGTAATATACACCACACACACACACACACACACACACACACACACACACACACACACACAAGACATGCATTGTACTGAACAGGTATAGTGTGATGTACAACCAAGCAGTGTGTAATATACACCACACACACACACACACACACAAGACGTTGTACTGAACAGGTACAGTGTGATGTACAAGCAAGCAGTGTGTAATATACACACACACACACACACACACACACACACACACATGTACTGAACAGGTATAGTGTGATGTACAACTAAGCAGTGTGTAATATACACCACACACACACACACACACACACACACACACACACACACACGTTGTACTGAACAGGTACAGTGTGATGTACAACCAAGCAGTGTGTAATATACACCACACACACACACACACACACACACACACACACACACACGACATGTGTTGTACTGAACAGGTATAGTGTGATGTACAACCAAGCAGTGTGTAATATACACCACACACACACACACACACACACACACACAAGACATGCGTTGTACTGAACAGGTACAGTGTGATGTACAACCAAGCAGTGTGTAATATACACCACACACACACACACAAGACATGCGTTGTACTGAACAGGTATAGTGTGATGTACAACCAAGCAGTGTGTAATATACACCACACACACACACACACACACACACACACACAAGACATGCGTTGTACTGAACAGGTACAGTGTGATGTACAACCAAGCAGTGTGTAATATACACCACACACACACACACACACACACACACACACACACACACACACACACAAGACATGCGTTGTACTGAACAGGTACAGTGTGATGTACAACCAAGCAGTGTGTAATATACACCACACACACACACACACACACACACACACACACACACACAAGACGTTGTACTGAACAGGTACAGTGTGATGTACAACCAAGCAGTGTGTAATATACACCACACACACACACACACACACACACAC
The DNA here is from genome assembly GCF_019279795.1 of Protopterus annectens. Classification (NCBI taxonomy): domain Eukaryota; kingdom Metazoa; phylum Chordata; order Ceratodontiformes; family Protopteridae; genus Protopterus; species Protopterus annectens. The sequence goes on along the minus strand of NC_056743.1, from coordinate 52,133,173 downwards.
ACACACCATGCGTTGTACTGAACAGGTACAGTGTGATGTACAACCAAGCAGTGTGTAATATACACCACACACACACACACACACACACACACACATGCATTGTACTGAACAGGTACAGTGTGATGTACAACCAAGCAGTGTGTAATATACACCACACACACACACACACACACACACACACACACACACAAGACATGCGTTGTACTGAACAGGTACAGTGTGATGTACAACCAAGCAGTGTGTAATATACACCACACACACACACACACACACACACACACACAAGACATGCGTTGTACTGAACAGGTACAGTGTGATGTACAACCAAGCAGTGTGTAATATACACCACACACACACACACACACACAAGACATGCATTGTACTGAACAGGTATAGTGTGATGTACAACCAAGCAGTGTGTAATATACACCACACACACACACACACACACACACACACACACACACACACACACACACACACACACACACACAAGACATGCGTTGTACTGAACAGGTATAGTGTGATGTACAACCAAGCAGTGTGTAATATACACCACACACACACACACACACACACACACACACACAAGACATGCGTTGTACTGAACAGGTATAGTGTGATGTACAACCAAGCAGTGTGTAATATACACCACACACACACACACACACAACATGCGTTGTACTGAACAGGTACAGTGTGATGTACAACCAAGCAGTGTGTAATATACACCACACACACACACAAGACATGCGTTGTACTGAACAGGTATAGTGTGATGTACAACCAAGCAGTGTGTAATATACACCACACACACACACACACACACACACACACAAGACATGCGTTGTACTGAACAGGTACAGTGTGATGTACAACCAAGCAGTGTGTAATATACACCACACACACACACACACACACACACACACACAAGACATGCATTGTACTGAACAGGTATAGTGTGATGTACAACCAAGGAGTGTGTAATATACACCACACACACACACAAACACACACACAAGATATGAGCTCTACTGAACAAGTACAGTGTGATTTACAAGCAAGCAGTGTGTAATATACACCACACACACACACACACACTGTACTGAACAGGTATAGTGTGATGTACAACCAAGCAGTGGGTAATATACACCACACACACACACACACACACACACACACACACACACACACACACACACACACATTGTACTGAACAGGTATAGTGTGATGTACAACCAAGCAGTGTGTAATATACACCACACACACACACACACACACACACACACACACACACACACACACGACATGTTGTACTGAACAGGTATAGTGTGATGTACAACCAAGCAGTGTGTAATATACACCACACACACACACACACACACACACACACACACACACACACACACACAAGACATGCATTGTACTGAACAGGTACAGTGTGATGTACAACCAAGCAGTGTGTAATATACACCACACACACACACACACACACACACACACACACACACACACACACCATGCGTTGTACTGAACAGGTACAGTGTGATGTACAAGCAAGCAGTGTGTAATATACACCACACACACACACACACACACACACTGTACTGAACAGGTATAGTGTGATGTACAACCAAGCAGTGTGTAATATACACCACACACACACACACACACACACACACACACACACACACACACACACACACACACACACACAAGACATGCGAGGTACAGTGTGATGTACAACCAAGCAGTGTGTAATATACACCACACACACACACACACACACACACACACACACACACACACACACAAGACATGCATTGTACTGAACAGGTACAGTGTGATGTACAACCAAGCAGTGTGTAATATACACCACACACACACACACACACACACACACACACACACACACACACACACACACACACACACACAAGACATGCGTTGTACTGAACAGGTACAGTGTGATGTACAACCAAGCAGTGTGTAATATACACCACACACACACACACACACACACACACACACACACACACACACACACACGACATGCGTTGTACTGAACAGGTATAGTGTGATGTACAACCAAGCAGTGTGTAATATACACCACACACACACACACACACACACACACACACACACACACACACACACACAAGACATGCGTTGTACTGAACAGGTACAGTGTGATGTACAACCAAGCAGTGTGTAATATACACACACACACACACACACACACACACACACACACACACATGTACTGAACAGGTATAGTGTGATGTACAACTAAGCAGTGTGTAATATACACACACACACACACACACACACACACACACACACACACACACACACACACATTGTACTGAACAGGTATAGTGTGATGTACAACCAAGCAGTGTGTAATATACACCACACACACACACACACACACACACACACACACACAAGACATGCGTTGTACTGAACAGGTATAGTGTGATGTACAACCAAGCAGTGTGTAATATACACCACACACACACACACACAAGACATGCGTTGTACTGAACAGGTACAGTGTGATGTACAACCAAGCAGTGTGTAATATACACCACACACACACACACACACACACACACACACACACACACACACACACACACACACATTGTACTGAACAGGTATAGTGTGATGTACAACCAAGCAGTGTGTAATATACACCACACACACACACACACACACACACACACACACACACACACACACACACACACACACACAAGACATGCATTGTACTGAACAGGTACAGTGTGATGTACAACCAAGCAGTGTGTAATATACACCACACACACACACACACACACACACACACACACAAGACATGCATTGTACTGAACAGGTACAGTGTGATGTACAACCAAGCAGTGTGTAATATACACCACACACACACACACACACACACACACACACACACACACACACACACACACACACACACAAGACATGCGTTGTACTGAACAGGTACAGTGTGATGTACAACCAAGCAGTGTGTAATATACACCACACACACACACACACACAAGACATGCGTTGTACTGAACAGGTACAGTGTGATGTACAACCAAGCAGTGTGTAATATACACCACACACACACACACACACACACACACACACATGCATTGTACTGAACAGGTATAGTGTGATGTACAACCAAGCAGTGTGTAATATACACACACACACACACACACACACACACACACACACACACACACACACACACCATGCGTTGTACTGAACAGGTACAGTGTGATGTACAACCAAGCAGTGTGTAATATACACCACACACACACACACACACACACACACACACACACACAAGACATGCATTGTACTGAACAGGTATAGTGTGATGTACAACCAAGCAGTGTGTAATACACCACACACACACACACACACACACACACACACACACACACACACACAAGACATGCGTTGTACTGAACAGGTACAGTGTGATGTACAACCAAGCAGTGTGTAATATACACACACACACACACACACACACACACACACACACACACACACACACACACACACATGCCTGAACAGGTACAGTGTGATGTACAACCAAGCAGTGTGTAATATACACCACACACACACACACACACACACACACACACACACACAAGACATGCATTGTACTGAACAGGTACAGTGTGATGTACAACCAAGCAGTGTGTAATATACACCACACACACACACACACACACACACACACACACACACACACACACACACCATGCGTTGTACTGAACAGGTACAGTGTGATGTACAAGCAAGCAGTGTGTAATATACACCACACACACACACACACACACACACACACATGTACTGAACAGGTATAGTGTGATGTACAACTAAGCAGTGTGTAATATACACCACACACACACACACACACACACACACACACACACACACAAGACATGTACTGAACAGGTATAGTGTGATGTACAACCAAGCAGTGTGTAATATACACCACACACACACACACACACAAGACATGCGTTGTACTGAACAGGTATAGTGTGATGTACAACCAAGCAGTGTGTAATATACACACACACACACACACACACACACACACACACACACAAGACATGCGTTGTACTGAACAGGTACAGTGTGATGTACAACCAAGCAGTGTGTAATATACACCACACACACACACACACAAGACATGCATTGTACTGAACAGGTACAGTGTGATGTACAACCAAGCAGTGTGTAATATACACCACACACACACACACACACACACACACACACACACACACACACACAAGACATGCGTTGTACTGAACAGGTACAGTGTGATGTACAACCAAGCAGTGTGTAATATACACCACACACACACACACACACACACATGCGTTGTACTGAACAGGTACAGTGTGATGTACAACCAAGCAGTGTGTAATATACACCACACACACACACACACACACACACACACACACACACACACACACATTGTACTGAACAGGTATAGTGTGATGTACAACCAAGCAGTGTGTAATATACACCACACACACACACACACACACACACACACACACACACACACATTGTACTGAACAGGTATAGTGTGATGTACAACCAAGCAGTGGGTAATATGCACCACACACACACACACACACACACACACACACACACACACACACACACACACACACACACACAAGACATGCGTTGTACTGAACAGGTACAGTGTGATGTACAACCAAGCAGTGTGTAATATACACACACACACACACACACACACACACACACAAGACATTGTACTGAACAGGTACAGTGTGATGTACAACCAAGCAGTGTGTAATATACACCACACACACACACACACACACACACACACACACACACACACACACACACACACAAGACATGCATTGTACTGAACAGGTACAGTGTGATGTACAACCAAGCAGTGTGTAATATACACCACACACACACACACACACACACACACACACACACACACACAAGACATGCGTTGTACTGAACAGGTACAGTGTGATGTACAACCAAGCAGTGTGTAATATACACCACACACACACACACACACACACACACACACACATTGTACTGAACAGGTATAGTGTGATGTACAACCAAGCAGTGTGTAATATACACCACACACACACACACACACACACACACACACACACACACACACACACACACACACACACACACACACACACAAGACATGCGTTGTACTGAACAGGTACAGTGTGATGTACAACCAAGCAGTGTGTAATATACACCACACACACACACACACACACACACACACACACACATTGTACTGAACAGGTATAGTGTGATGTACAACCAAGCAGTGTGTAATATACACCACACACACACACACACACACACACACACACACACACACACACAAGACATGCGTTGTACTGAACAGGTACAGTGTGATGTACAACCAAGCAGTGTGTAATATACACCACACACACACGACATGTTGTACTGAACAGGTATAGTGTGATGTACAACCAAGCAGTGTGTAATATACACCACACACACACACACACACACACACACACACACACACACACACACACAAGACATGCGTTGTACTGAACAGGTACAGTGTGATGTACAACCAAGCAGTGTGTAATATACACCACACACACACACACACACACACACACACACAAGACATGCGTTGTACTGAACAGGTACAGTGTGATGTACAACCAAGCAGTGTGTAATATACACCACACACACACACACACACACACACACACACACACACACACACACACACACACACACACACACACACATGTACTGAACAGGTATAGTGTGATGTACAACTAAGCAGTGTGTAATATACACCACACACACACACACACACACACACACACACACACACACACAAGACATGCATTGTACTGAACAGGTATAGTGTGATGTACAACCAAGCAGTGTGTAATATACACCACACACACACACACACACACAAGACATGCGTTGTACTGAACAGGTACAGTGTGATGTACAACCAAGCAGTGTGTAATATACACCACACACACAACATGCGTTGTACTGAACAGGTACAGTGTGATGTACAACCAAGCAGTGTGTAATATACACCACACACACACACACACACACACACACACACACACATGTACTGAACAGGTACAGTGTGATGTACAACCAAGCAGTGTGTAATATACACCACACACACACACACACACACACACACACACACACACACACACACATTGTACTGAACAGGTATAGTGTGATGTACAACCAAGCAGTGTGTAATATACACCACACACACACACACACACACACACACACACACACACACACAAGACATGCGTTGTACTGAACAGGTACAGTGTGATGTACAACCAAGCAGTGTGTAATACACCACACACACACACACACACACACACACACACACACAAGACATGCATTGTACTGAACAGGTACAGTGTGATGTACAACCAAGCAGTGTGTAATATACACCACACACACACACACACACACACACACACACACACACACACACACACCATGCGTTGTACTGAACAGGTACAGTGTGATGTACAACCAAGCAGTGTGTAATATACACCACACACACACACAAGACATGCGTTGTACTGAACAGGTACAGTGTGATGTACAACCAAGCAGTGTGTAATATACACCACACACACACACACACACACACACACGACATGCATTGTACTGAACAGGTATAGTGTGATGTACAACCAAGCAGTGTGTAATATACACCACACACACACACACACACACACACACACACACACACACACACACACACACACACACACACACACACACAAGACATGCGTTGTACTGAACAGGTACAGTGTGATGTACAACCAAGCAGTGTGTAATATACACCACACACACACACACACACACACACACACACACACACACACACACACACACACACACACACACACACACAAGACATGCATTGTACTGAACAGGTACAGTGTGATGTACAACCAAGCAGTGTGTAATATACACCACACACACACACACACACACACACACACACACACACACACACAAGACATGCATTGTACTGAACAGGTACAGTGTGATGTACAACCAAGCAGTGTGTAATATACACCACACACACACACACACACACACACACACACACACATGCATTGTACTGAACAGGTATAGTGTGATGTACAACCAAGCAGTGTGTAATATACACCACACACACACACACACAAGACATGCGTTGTACTGAACAGGTACAGTGTGATGTACAACCAAGCAGTGTGTAATATACACCACACACACACACACACACACACACACACACACACACACACACACACACAAGACATGCATTGTACTGAACAGGTATAGTGTGATGTACAACCAAGCAGTGTGTAATATACACCACACACACACACACACACACACACACACACACACACACACACACACACACAAGACATGCGTTGTACTGAACAGGTACAGTGTGATGTACAACCAAGCAGTGTGTAATATACACCACACACACACACACACACACACACACACACACAAGACATGCGTTGTACTGAACAGGTATAGTGTGATGTACAACCAAGCAGTGTGTAATATACACCACACACACACACACACACACACACACACACACACACACACAAGACATGCATTGTACTGAACAGGTACAGTGTGATGTACAACCAAGCAGTGTGTAATATACACCACACACACACACACACACACACACACACAAGACATGCATTGTACTGAACAGGTATAGTGTGATGTACAACCAAGCAGTGTGTAATATACACCACACACACACACACACACACACACACACACACACACACACACAAGACATGCGTTGTACTGAACAGGTACAGTGTGATGTACAACCAAGCAGTGTGTAATATAAACGCACTCAAACAACATGCGTTGTACTGAACAGGTACAGTGTGATGTACAACCAAGCAGTGTGTAATATACACCACACACACACACACACACACACACACACACACACACACACACACACAAGACATGCGTTGTACTGAACAGGTATAGTGTGATGTACAACCAAGCAGTGTGTAATATACACCACACACACACACACACACACACACACACACAAGACATGCGTTGTACTGAACAGGTACAGTGTGATGTACAACCAAGCAGTGTGTAATATACACCACACACACACACACACACACACACACAAGACATGCATTGTACTGAACAGGTACAGTGTGATGTACAACCAAGCAGTGTGTAATATACACCACACACACACACACACACACACACACACACACACACACACACACACATTGTACTGAACAGGTATAGTGTGATGTACAACCAAGCAGTGTGTAATATACACCACACACACACACACACACACACACACACACACACACACAAGACATGCATTGTACTGAACAGGTATAGTGTGATGTCACTGTTGTCCCATATTTTCTCCACTTTTTGATGAGTGTCTTCACTGTGTTCCATGTTATATCCAGTGCTGTGGAAATTTTTTATACCCTTTTGACTAATACCTTTCAACAATGAGATCCCTTTGATGCTTTGTAAGCTCTCTGCGAACCATGGCTTTTGCTGTAGCAGGCAATTGAGTAAAGGTCAGGAAAATCCTACTAGGACAGATTAACTTTATTTGGGATTAATCAGAGTCTCTTTAATTGATGACAGGTGTGTACCCAAGAAGACTTGTTTGTGTCTTTTGGCTTTTCCCGGTTAGGGGTTGCCACAGTGGAACTCCGGTCCGCTAATGATTGGCAGTTGATTTTTACGTACCGGCTTGCCAGACCTGACGCACAACCTTCAACGAAGGTACGCCCATTCACGCATGTCTCCACGCAGAAGACGCTCTAGCTGAGAATCGAACCAGACAGCATCTTACTGTGAGGCGACAACTGAATGCTGTAATTATTCAAAAGGTGCTTCAACAAAGTATTAGTTTAAGGGTGTGCACACATATGCAAACAGCATATTGTACGTTTTTTATTTTTTATATTTTTTCCCTAACAGATTTGTTTTTCAATTGAATTGTACAGGTTATAGGTCACATTAAAGGAGGGAAAGTTTTGAAATGATTTATTGTGGTCTCATTTTTTTATATCACAAAAACCTGGCATTTTAACAGGGGTGTGTAAACTTTTTATATCCACTGTAAGTTTCTAAAGTGGGTGAACCTTCACTAAATCTTGAGAGAGAAAAGACTTGGATCATGTGTCATGTGATATCTCCTGTGTTGAAACAGGAGCATTTGGCTTGGATGAAGTAGGGCTTTTGAGATGCATTCAGAAGTTGGAGTAAGCGTTGATTTCCTTTAGGTCATTGGGAAGAGCTTGCCAAAGAGTAGATTCCTGAGAGGAGAAAGCATATGCAGTGCTGTGGGGTTTCATTCCATGGGTAATGAGAGTTTGTGTAACAGAGCATGTGCAGTGTTGTGGGGTTTGGTTCTAGGGGTAATGAGAGCTGGTGTGACATAATATGTGCAGTGCTGTGGAGTTTCATTCCATGGGTAATGAGAGCTAGTGTGACAGAGCATGTGCAGTGCTGTGGAGTTTCATTCCATGGGTAATGAGAGTTGGTGTGACAGAGCATGTGCAGTGCTGTGGAGTTTCATTCCATGGGTAATGAGAGTTGGTGTGGCAGAGCATGTGCAGTGCTGTGGGGTTTAATTCCATGGGTAATGAGAGCTGGTGTGACAGAGCATGTGCAGCGCTGTGGAGTTTGGTTCCATGGGTAATGAGAGTTGGTGTGACAGAGCATATCCAGTGCTGTGGGGTTTGGTTCTATGGGTAATGAGAGCTGGTGTGACAGAGCATGTGCAGTGCTGTGGGGTTTCATTCCATGGGTAATGAGAGCTGGTGTGACAGAGCATGTGCAGTGCTGTGGAGTTTGGTTCCATGGGTAATGAGAGCTGGTGTGACAGAGCATGTGCAGTGCTGTGGAGTTTGGTTCTAGGGGTAATGAGAGCTGGTATGACCGAACATGTGCAGTGCTGTGGAGTTTGGTTCTAGGGGTAATGAGAGTTGGTGGGACAGAGCATGTGCAGTGCTGTGGAGTTTGGTTCTATGGGTAATGAGAGCTGGTGTGACAGAGCATGTGCAGTGCTGTGGAGTTTGGTTCTAGGGGTAATGAGAGTTGTGTGACAGAACATGTGCAATGCTGTGGAGTTTGGTCCTAGGGGTAATGAGAGTTTATGTAACTTGTGAGTTGTGTCTCAGGATGTGTGAGGAGGTTTTTCATTGTCTACCTACAAGGGGAGTAAATGTGAGGAGTTGGAGTAGTTTGTAGTGTTGGAAGAGCGTTGCACCACAGGTGTTAGTATTTCATCTGAGTATTCAAAACTTGCTAAACAACCAAAATGGCGAAAAGACAGCTTCAAAACAACAGCTTCAATAACAGGCTTTTACCATGTTAAATACACAATATATGAAATATAGAGCTTTGCTGTTGTAAAAGTCAAGTGGCGTTGTAATTCCACAGCTTTAAAACATGTGGATGTCATAAAAACAGAAAAAACGAACATAAAAGTGAAGAACCCTTCTGATGTAAACAATGGGCAAGCGCTTTACTTTTTCAAGCCTTCTTCAGATCCAAGTAGGTAAGCTGGGTTCAGTGTTTAAAAGGTTGGTATCATCCAATGAAACAACCTCAGTGAATGATGAATGTTAACCAATCAAGTTAGTCCATTGGTACACACCTCCATAGTGTGAAGTTAAAACTCTTTATTTAAAACAACATGACAGTTTGACGTTTCTAAGACAGACTCAGACATATTTTCAGAAGGAATATTAGTAAAATATTTTCAGTAGGTTCTAGTTAAAAGAACAAGCTCTGCATAAAAGCCAGGATTTGAGAGAGAAAGATGAAAAATAAAAATAAAGATGGTCATTTAGGGCGCTTCTTTTTATTTAATTTCAACAGCTTCTGTGGGACATCAGAGCCTAAGTCAGTATACCTAAGGTTTCTGGCAATGAAAACAGGTCATAAGTGAGCATAGCTCATTGCTCGTCTATTTTTAAGAAAAGGTTTTAAGGGAACACAGCCATTAAGGCCAGGGGGTTTATCTGCCCTCAACCGCAGTATCCATTTGACTTCCTCTCTCTCAGTCAGATTGGTCAGGTCTCCTTCTCTGGAAGTAAAATGTATCTTTGAAATGACCATGAAAACAAAGCTATGTCCCTCATGCTCACGTAAATGAAGGAAAAGAAAATTTGTTTCCTTTCTGTTACGTATATCAGATTGAGGTTTGATAATTCTTTCCTTTAGCTTCATATTAGTTTTTCCAACATAAAATGCTGTGCAGGAAGTGCAGGTAGCTATGTAAACAATATTACTGGTTAGGTAATTCGCTAATCCATGAAAAACAAATGTCTGTTTAGTAACCGGATGCTTAAATGTGTTGCTACAATTGATTACATTGCAGACATTGCAGAAGCCACATTTCTTTGTTCCTGATGAATTATTATATACGTAGTTGTTACATATCCCATCATTTGAGCACAAAATCCTTTTGAGATTCTTTTTATTTTTGAAAAGGAAACTTGGGTTATCTCCAACAATCTCTTTTAACTTTTTATCCAAAGTTAGAATCGGCCAGAACTTTCGGATCACCTGGCATACATTATCATGGTCCATAGTGCAAGTCAAATTGACCCTTAAGTTAGATGTTCTTTTAGGTATAGCTAGGGATGGTGTACTTTCGCCTGCTCTGACCTTAGATGAATAAAAAGGTTTGCCTTTTCCTTTACGTATGTCATTAATTCTGGTCTTGTTTAGTTCTAAACTTCTCTTTCCATAGCCTCGTTGGCTGAAATTATTAATAAGCCTCTCTTCTTCCTGGAGAAAGGTTGCCTCTTCTGTACATAGCTTTGAAATCCTTGCAATTTGATTTTCAACAATGTTAGAGAAATATGCCTGGGATCCATACTGGAAAAATGGAGCATGTGGTTTTCTGGATGTGCGATTATCTCGTGATCCGGGGAAGGGAATAGACACTTGCCTCTATAGGAAAGATATGTGGCGAAACCACATGCTCCATTTTTCCAGTATGCATCCCAGGCATATTTTCTCCAACATTGTTGAAAATCACATTGCAAGGATTTCAAAGCTATGTACAGAAGAGGCAACCTTTCTCCAGGAGGAAGAGAGGCTTATTAATAATTTCAACGAGGCTATGGAAAGAGAAGTTTAGAACTAAACAAGACCAGAATTAATGACATACGTAAAGGAAAAGGCAAGCCTTTTTATTCCTCTAAGGTCAGAGAAAGTGAAAGTACACTATACCTAAAAGAACATCTAACTTAAGGGTCAATTTGACTTACACAATGGACCATGATAACGTATGCCAGGTGATGAGAAAGTTCTGGCCGATTCTAACTTCGGATAAAAAGTTAAGAGATTGTTGGAGATAACCCAAGTTTCCTTTTCAAAAATAAAAAGAATCTCAAAAGGATTTTGTGCTCAAATGATGGGATATGTAACAACTACGTATATAATAATTCATCAGGAACAAAGAAATGTGGCTTCTGCAAGGTCTGCAATGTAATCAATTGTAGCAACACATTTAAGCATCCGGTTACTAAACAGACATTTGTTTTTCATGGATTAGCTAATTGCCTAACCAGTAATATTGTTTACATAGCTACCTGCACTTCCTGCACAGCATTTTATGTTGGAAAAACTAATATGAAGCTAAAGGAAAGAATTATCAAACATCAATCCGATATACGTAACAGAAAGGAAACAAATTCTCTGTTCCTTCATTTACGTGAGCATGAGGGACATAGCTTTGTTTTCATGGTCATTTCAAAGATACATTTTACTTCCAGAGAAGGAGACCTGACCAATCTGATTGAGAGAGAGGAAGCCAAATGGATACTGTGGCTGAGGGCAGATAACCCCCCTGGCCTTAATGGCTGTGTTCCCTTAAAACCTTTTCTTAAAAATAGACGAGCAATGAGCTATGCTCACTTATGACCTGTTTTCATTGCCAGAAACCTTAGTATACTGACTTAGGCTCTGATGTCCCACAGAAGCTGTTGAAATTAAATAAAAAGAAGCGCCCTAAATGACCATCTTTATTTTTATTTTTCACCTTTCTCTCTCAAATCCTGGCTTTTATGCAGAGCTTGTTCTTTTAACTAGAACCTACTGAAAAGATTTTACTAATATTCCTTCTGAAAATATGTCTGAGTCCAGAAACGTCAAACTGTCATGTTGTTTTAAATAGAGTTTTAACTTCAAGCTATGGAGGTGTGTACCAGTGGACTAACTTGATTGGTTAACATTCATCATTCACTGAGGTTGTTTCATTGGATGATACCAGCTTTTAAACACTGAACCCAGCTTACCTACTTGGATCTGAAGAAGGCTTGAAAAAGCTGAAAGCGCTTGTCCATTGTTTACATCAGAAGGGCTCTTCACTTTTATGTTCGTTTTTTCTGTTTTTATGACATCCACATGTTTTAAAGCTGTGGAATTACAATGCCACTTGACTTTTACAACAGCAAAGTTCTATATTTCATATATTGTGGATTCAACATGGTAAAAGCCTGTTATTGAAGCTGTTGTTTTGAAGCCGTCTTTTCGCCATTTTGGTTGTTTAGCAAGTTTTGAATACTCAGATGAAATACTAACACCTGTGGTGCAACGCTCTTCCAATATTTACATTGTTTTTTGTTCTGCTGAGCGTTCTTTAGCAGAATTCACTTCTTTTTCTGGATTAGTTTGTAGTGTTGGGATCCTAAACGTATGTAAGCATAAATCCATATAGGTTCATAGGTGTGTATTAGGCTAATGGCCCTGGAGCCTTTGCAAGCCTAGCCTATAGGATTACCCTAGCGTCGTGCCACCCAGACTTAGTTCCCAGTGCCTCTGTTGAGTCGAGCCACTGGAGTGATCCCCGGGGTGAATTTTCTATTTCCCATCCACTCATCAAGATTTCTCTTGAAGAGGGTCTGCTTGACATGTATGGGAATATATTCCATAGAATGGGTAGTCTCTGGGTTATGAACCTATCCCTCCAGCATGTTCTGTTGATTGTGGTAATGTGGATGAGGTCTCTGCAGCATGTGGTGCGGTGAGATTGGGATTTTTTTAGATGTAGCATTTCTAACAGAGCTGGGTCAGATATGGCTTTGTAAGTCAAGCAGAGATCGCCTCTAAGTAGGTGATATGAGCCCAAGAATAGTTGGAGTTTTTTGAGTCTGTCCATATAGGACAAGTGTTTAAGGCCTAGGATCCTCTCTGTTGGTTGTGCTTTTGTAATACCACTTACTGTGGAAGCAGAAAATTATAGTCTTTCTATAAGCAGATGAAAGAACCTATGAGGGACGTGAAGAGTATTCTAAATCCCTTTAATTCTGAATCTAGTTTCAGTTTTTTTCTGGGGACAGCCATTTGGTGTTTTCTTGGAAAATACAGTGATACTCACAGAGAAATGAGTTTGTAATAAATCAGCATGCTGTGGTAGATCATCTGGAGTTTGGCAATGTTGTTCTTCGAGGCAGAAAAAGAATTGGAAGAATATACTCAAGTTTGGGAAGGAGAACTCTTTTTTGTCATTGGCTGCCCTGGTTGGTTGGGATAGAAAAAGGGAGACCATTTTGGCCCAGAAGATGAGGGAGTTTATATTTTGGCTCCCACATTGTCTGCGTGGAAATGGAAGTTTAGCAACTTTAGCAGCTACAATCATATTTATTTGAAAGTAGAGTTTGTTTCTAGGGGATGGATGTGCAGGTCAAAGATAGTCTGATGCTTCCTGAATTTTATGTGGAGTTCTGAAAAGCACAGTTTTGGTCTTGGTGAGGTTGAGAAGTAGAAATGTGGACAATAAATGTTCATCCCTTTCATATGATGTTTTGATCAGAGATAGTAAAATCAGCTTTTGGGATAGAGGAAGACATTTCAGCTGGAATGTAAAAGCAGCTACTTCCACTCTGCTTAAAATGTGCTGCTAAAAAGTTAAATTGCTATAATGAGAATTGTAGAGTGGGTAGTTTAAGGCACAAACATGGCATCTATAATGTTAGTAGCTCATGGCTGTTGGCAAACTGATTATTAGAGGTACAGGATTATTAGAGGTACAGTCTCAGGAGAAGAGCATCTTTAATTTACCTCTTCTTGCTTATTTTGCTTATCAAAAGTGCCAGAACCATAGGGCGAGGACAGGTGAGCACCCCCCTACCTTAAATCAAGTCGTGAACTGTGCCCCCAGCTCCTGGGTCAGATTTTTCATAAATGAAAAAAGCTGTGCCAAAGAAAAGAGAAAAACAGACAACAGAAACTGAGAAAGTGCGTGTTCCCTTGTGTCTGGTTGTCAGCAAGTGTCCGTGAGTGCATGTATGCGACTGTACATAAGTGCATGTGTATATGCGGGTGTGCGTGAGTGCCAGTTGTGAGTATGTACATGAGAATGAGTACGTGCATATGACTGTACATGATTACATGTGTATATGTGAGTGTGCGCAAGTCCGTGTATGCAAGTATGTGTGAGTAGGTGTGGGCATGCATGAGTGTGTAGAGGGTTCAGTACCACACAATGCTATTGTGGGATCCAGTGAAGCAAGAGGTTGCTCCAGAGAACATTATTTTTGTAAACTTTAAAGCATCATGCATACCTCTCAGCTGTTCAGATTTTTGCCTCAATTTTTTTCGTCTGTTCTCCACATAAAATTTGTGATTTTCTGACAAATCACAGAGGATTGAAATCCCTAAATAATGATGTGCATTTGAATTTTAGACTTTATTTCCTTCAGAAAATGCATGCTAATGCAAAGCCTGTTATTCTAGCAACCTTTTTAAGTTTTAAAAGAGCAATATTTAAAATCTGTCTACTTTTGGCTCTTCCCCAATCATTATTTTAGGCTTTAAACAGATTTCTTATGCTAAGAGGTTGAGAGGTATTTATAGCTATTAGGGAAAATAATTATTCATTTTATTGCAATATTCCTTTTTTTCAATTAAAAGAAAAGCTTGCAATGTAAAATTGAGCAAATATTCAAGAAATGCATTTCTTTTATTTCATTTGTCTTTGTTTACTGGAAAAGTCTGACAGGGGTAATACCCATTTTCAGCAGGGGCCCGGGAGAAAAGCTACTTACACTGCATTCGGCTAAGTTCCAATTAAGCACAGAGTAGTTGCGTTTCTATTTACATTTATATATTATACGATTTTACGGAGGTGGAATTTACTAGAGATAGCCTGTGTGCAGCTTATTGGATTGTACAGGCAGCAGTTATGTATAAATATGGGAGATGTGGTGGGATTATAATACACCAATACATGGGAGGGGTGGTGGGATTATAATATACCAGTGCATGGGAGGGGTGGTGGGATTATAATGCATCGGTGCCATGGGGAGGGGTGGTGGGATTGTAATACACCAGTGCATGGAAGTGGTGGTGGGATTATAATACACCAGTGCATGGGAGGGGTGGTGGGATTATAATGCACCAGTGCATGGAAGGGGTGGTGGGATTATAATACACCAGTAAATGGGAGGTGTGGTGGGATTATAATACACCAGTGCATGAGAGTTGTGGTGGATGTTCTTCATCCCACATTGCTGCAGTCCTAACTATTGGGTAGTCCGCTGTCCAGTCGGCCCGAATACCAAAGTATACGGCTGACGTCGGTCAGGGCGCATTAGACTGACGTCAGAACGTCAGGGTACTAATGCGCATGACCGACGTCATATCCTCAGTCTTTTTTGCCGCATGGTCCGATGCAGAAGCAGTTTTGCGAGTGCAGGTTGGCGTTCTGAAATTTTCTGAAGTCGGAGTTTCAGACCGAATCAAAGTTGGCTAAGTACCCGTTGGGAACATTTTGGTTTTTCTTGCCTCAGTATTTAACCGGATGTCAGAAAAAGTGAATAACTGTATTTCTTGTGGGAAACAGATACCTCATAGGGATTACCATACCTTGTGTATACCTTGTTTAGGGCCTGAGCACGACGTTGTTGGATGCCGCTCTTGTGCTAGATTTTACAAACGCACTATTAAGAGACGGTTAGACTGTGCCAGGTTAGTGTTTGGGAAGCGTTGTAATTATAAAATGCCGTCGGATGCTCCGACGCCCGCTTCGTCCAAAAAGCGCAAGGATAAAACAGCGAAGCCTAGGGTTGATGAACCGGCAGTCCCGGACGTCGGTTCTTTAGAAGGCTCAGTGGAGCCAGAGGTTTTGCCAGGAGTTTCTTTGGAGTCTCAGGCAGAGACTTTACTGTTACAGGATGTGCCTTCTTTGAGAGGTAGGCCAAGTCTAGCTTCAGTGGGGGCTTCTCCTAGCACTTCAGGTTCTGTGCCTAAGAAACATATGCTTAAAATGGCAGAAGATTTGATTACTCTGATTAGAGGTTCTATGCCCCCTCCTGATAAGAGGCCTAGGGTGGAACCTGAGTTTGAGAGTTTTGAACAGTGTTCAGAGGCTTCTGAGTCTTCTGCGGAAGACTTGCAGGAGTATCCTCCTTATTCTGATTCTGATGTGGATGATTCCACTCCTACAGCTTCTCCTCCGGAGGATTTCTCATTTTCAGAGACTCTGCATTCCATGAGGGAGCACTTTAAATGGGAAGGCCAAGATTACTCTGATTCCAGGAAAAGGCTTAGGGAATTCTTGTTTTTACCCCAGCATAGGCCCTTAGCTATACCTCCTGTGTTGAATGTGGTGGAAGATGTTTTGCAGAGGCTTCCCTGAACCCTGATTCTTTGCCTCCTGCTCCTGTTAAACCTGATAGGTATTATAGGGTGCCTGAAGCTCATAAGTATCTTTTTAAGAGTCCTAGGGCAGACCCGAAACTGTTTCTCAGGGACCTAAAGGTGTTAAGGCCTCTGTTGTTAAAAACCCTGTTCCTACTGATAAAGAGGCAAGGGCTTTGGATAGATGGGGAAAGAAAGTGTATACTTCTTCCACTTTAGCCATGAGGCGTTGAATTGTCAGTTTCACATGCTAAAATATCAAAATTATCTCCTTTCACAATTGAAATCTAAGGTGGATGCTTTGGCGGAAGGTATTGAGTGTAAAGAGTTGCTGGATTTAGTTCATGTGTCTGAACAAGTGGGTAAGCATTCTTTGCAATGTGGTTTTGATGCTGTACAGGCCTCCTCGAGGGTGGCTGCCACTAGTTCTGTTCTTCGCAGGCATGCCTGGTTGAGGGATCAGAATTTAGCTGAGCATGTTAAGACAAGGATTTTGGATGCTCCTTTACAGTCTGATGTGTTGTTTGGTTCGCCTGTGGAAGCAGTTTTAAAGAAGATGGAGGACAAAGCTAGGTCTATGCAAACTGTTAAAGATTTTTTGCAGGTGCAGCCACCGAAGTTTAGTAGAAATTGGCCTACTAAGGGATGGACATATCCTGCTTATGATTCCCAGTCTAGGGGTAGGTCTAGACGTGGTAGGGGCAGAGCTCAAGGTTCTTTTAGGCCTAGAACAGGGAGTTCACCTGCTCAGACTTCTGGTGAGGGCAGGGGTCAGTCCTTTCGTAAACAGACCCAATGACCTGCCTTTTCAGCTGCCAGTAGATTCTCGTCTGGCAGCTCCTTTGGGAGGAAGACTGTCTCTTTTCAAAGAAAATTGGGATTTAATTACTCAAGACAGATGGGTGCTGGATATCATTCACCACGGTTACAGGTTTTATTTCCATACTTTACCCCTTTCAAAGGCATGCCAGACGTTCCTCCTCCACAAAGGAAAGAGGCTCACAAGCAAATTTCTCTGTTACTCCAAATAGGGGCCATTCAGCCAGTCCCTGTATCAGAAAGGGGCCTAGGATTTTATTCTCGCCTGTTCCTAGTACCAAAGAAGGGGAACACGTGGAGACCAATTTTGGATTTATCTATCCTCAACACTTATCTGGACATTCCCAAGTTCAAGATGTTGACGTTACAACAGCTTTTACCTCTGCTGGGCAAAGATCACTGGATGGTAACTTTAGATCTCAAGGAAGCTTACCTTCATGTGCCTATAAGACTAAGTTGCAGGAAGTATCTGCGTTTCGAGCTGGAAATTTTCATTATCAGTTCTCTGCATTGCCCTTTGGCTTATCTACTGCGCCCAGAGTATTCACAAAGGTTCTGGCTCCAGTGAAAGCTTACTTCAGGCTAAAAGGTATTCAAATCTATCCTTACTTGGACGACTGCCTGATTCTGGCTCAAGAAAAGGAAGACCTTCTACAGCATCTGGAATATGTTATAGCAGTGCTAAGATGCCTAGGGTATTCTGTGAACGAAATAAAGTCCAGTCTAGTACCCTCTCAAGACATGTGCTTTCTGGGTGTGAGACTGAATACAGCAGCCCAGATGGCCTTTTTAACCCCGGACAAACAAAAGAGTCTATCACTTTACTTCCATCAACTATCTCTTCAGTCCGTGCTGACTGCAAGGACAGTCCTTCAAGCATTAGGGTTCATGGCATCTTGTATTCTGGTGCTTCCCAATGCCAAACTGCATATGAGGAAGCTACAATGGTATCTCAAAATGTATGGACACAGCACTGCCAGGATTTGGACACTGTCATTCAAATAATACCTTGCCTTCAAAAGAATTTTTGTGGTGGGCTCAGGAATGTCACCTAAACAAGGGACTCTCTGTGACCCGGCCAGAGGCGAGTCAGATTTTAACGACAGATGCCTCGGACATTGCTTGGGGAGCTCATCTAAATGGAAAGTGGATACAAGACAAGTGGCCTGCCAGACTACAGCATCTACATATCAACATGAAGGAGATGTTAGCAGTCCAGTTTGCATTAATGGCTTTCAAGGAGTTACTTCTTCCAGGGCAGGTGTTGATTCTAACAGACAACACAACTGTCATGTGGTACATCAACAAACAAGGGGGAACACATTCTTATCCTCTATGCAGGCAAGCAATGATTTTATGGGAGACTGCGCTCAGCTTGCAACTAACTCTTCAGGCAAGGTTTCTGCCGGGAGCACAGAACTCCTTAGCAGATGTGTTAAGCAGACAAATCATGGATCCCCACGAGTGGAAACTGGATCTTCATGTATTTCAGAAATTGACAGTGTCATGGGGAACTCCAGACATAGATCTGTTCGCTTCTCCACTAAACCACCAGCTGCCAAAGTTTTGCACAAAGGGGTTTCATCACACAGCTTGGAAAGTGGATGCTCTTTCTTTCCGTTGGAAAAATCTTCATGTGTATGCCTTTCCACCTCTGCCTCTTCTTCCAAAGGTGCTCTTAAAGGTCAGACAAGACAAGCCAAGGATGATTTTAATAGCTCCGGATTGGCCTCGGCAACACTGGTACCCACTACTAAGGAGTCTGGTAAGGAAGCCTCCATGGCCTTTACCTTTGATTCCACATCTGTTATCTCAGCAGGACGGTCATCTGCTCAATGTCAAGCTTCACTCTCTTCATCTAACAGCCTGGCATATTCTGTGTTGAAACACAGCAGGTCTCAACTTCCTCAACAAGTTTTAAATGTGATTATGGAAGCTAGAAGACCTAGTACAAGGAAAGTGTACAGAAAAATGGAAGAGATTTTTATTTTGGAGTACAGCAAAGAATTTGGAGATTTCTGAGCCTAATTTGAGTGTGGCTCTTCAATATCTTACCGAGTTATTGGACAAAGGTTTGTCCTTCTCTTCCATTAAGATTCATGCTGCAGCAATTTCAGCTCACTATGATTGTGACCCACCTTTGTTTTCGCATCCTTTGTTCAAGCAGTTTCTTAGAGGGGCAAAGAATATAAGACCCCCACGTAGAGCTCCTACTCCTGCTTGGGATCTCAATTTTGTGTTGGAAAAACTTACTCTACAACCTTTTGAGCCTGCGGCTACTGCTGAATTGAAATATTTGTCATGGAAGACTGCTTTTCTGTTGGCTATTACTTCTGCAAGAAGGGTGTCTGAGTTGCAGGCCCTTATGGCAGTAGAGCCCTTTTTGATTTTCCATAAGGATAGGGTATCATTACGTACTAATCCTTCCTTTATGCCTAAAGTGGTTTCTAGTGTGGCTTTAAACCAATCTATTCATTTGCCTACTTTTTATGCAAACCCCCAAAATAAAGGGGAAAAGATTTTGCACACTTTAGATGTACACAGGCAATTGCGTTATTATTTAAGCAGGACTAAGGATTTTAGGCAGTCTCAGCAGTTGTTTGTTTCTTTTGCTTTGAGTTCACAGGGCAAGCCTGTGTCAAAACAAACTATTTCTAGGTGGATTGGGTTTTGCATTGCATTTTGTTATTCCCATCATGGCAAGGAGATTCCAGCTGGGATTAGGCCTCATTCCACTAGGGCTACTGCCACTTCAACAGCATTCCTAAGGGGGGTGGCAACTAAGGATATTTTGGAGGCAGCTACTTGGAGTTCAGTGCATACTTTCTCTAAGCATTATCACCTTCCTCTCTACTCTAAGTCTAGGGCTGGTTTTGCCACAGCTATTTTGCAAGGCATGTTGTCAGCTCCTGCTTCTTTATGATTTGCCAGCCTCCCTTACCTCTGCTTTGGGATTCTACCCAATAGTTAGGACTGCAGCAATGTGGGATGAAGAACATAGTACAGTTTTGTACCTACCATAAATGTAGATGTTCGAGGATCCACATTGCTGCAGTCCAATTTCTCCCTCCTTCCCTCTGTGTTTAGGGGTGGTTGTGTAGGTGAGGTTATATGCTGATAATTTTGTATATATTGTACATATTTTTGGTGCAGGTATATTGGGCCTTGTCTTTTTAGGGTCTTCTGACATCTGGGGCAAGAAAAGACTGAGGATATGACGTCGGTCATGCGCATTAGTACCCTGACGTTCTGACGTCAGTCTAATGCGCCCTGACCGACGTCAGCCGTATACTTTGGTATTCGGGCCGACTGGACAGCGGACTACCCAATAGTTAGGACTGCAGCAATGTGGATCCTCGAACATCTACATTTATGGTAGGTACAAAACTGTACTTTTTACACCAGTGCATGGGAGGTGTGATGCGGTTATAATACATCAGTGCATGGGAGGGATGGTGGGATTATAATACACCAGTGCATGGGAGGTGTAGTGGTTTTGACCACAAAGAAACAATATTTTGGAGTGCTTCGTGCTGCTCAGGGAACACACATTTCTGAGTAATTGTCAAATATTTTGTTATAGCTCAAAGATCATTGCTCATAATTCTTAGCCAGTAGAAATTTCTCACATGGTTTGTTTTCTTTTATGTAAATGTATCTTTGCCTGTGGCTTAAGTGATAATTCAGTAAAGGTCTTTGCCACTACAGCAGGCAGTAGTTTGGTGTTTGCCACTACAGCAGGCTGTAGTTTAGTGTTTGCCACTACAACAGGCTGTAGTTTGCCTCGGGTGCAGGTGAGAGACACTGCTGTGGCCAAGCTGGTTCCTCAGACCCCTCTCTTTTTTCCCTAGATCTCTCTGTGTGAAAAATACAGCCACTGTGCACTGGGGTTAGCAATGTCCCCTGCAGCTATTGGGCTTCCCTTAGTGGCCAGGGGAGAACCATTTTTGTTGGTGTTGCAAGAAGGGGCAGGGAAAGTGCCCCTGCTTAACCAGAATGTTGTGGCCATCCCCGAGGAAGCTATTTCTGCCATTAAAAATGTGTTTGCCTTAATTTTTCTGTCAAAAAGAAACAGAAAAGTAAAGTTATAGCTTCTCCTGCTTCAGTTTCAGTGGACAGGATTAATTTATTATACCTGGCTCAGGTTGCGTGTACAGAGGCTACTGACCTTTCCTATCAGGTGGTTTCTGGTAAAAGAAAAAGTGATAGTGATTCCTCTTCCTGAAGAGATTCAAGAAATTAAATCCAAAGAGGAATGTGATGGAAGTTTTTCCCCCTCAGAATTCTGATTCAGACTCAGTGGAGAGCATGTCAACTGAACCTCCCTATCAATGATTCTCTTTCCCCTGATACTATTTCCAGAATGTGCAAGTGTATTCATGGTAGAACACTGAGGTTTCTCAGTCCCCCAGAAAATCCTATCAGCTGTTACAGAAAGAACCTTTACCTATTTCCCCAGTTCTGTCAGCTCTGGAGGATGTGTGTGTCACTGCCTGCTGTTTTCCTGATAATCAGCCTACTGACCCTAAAAAGGCAAACAGAATGTATAACGTCCACACTCGTTTCATGTTTATATACTCTTCCCAAACATAACGCAGCAGCTGTAGCTTTAATTAATCCAGCTGCTGCTTAACATTTTAACTCTAACCCTTCCCCTTCTGATAAGGATGGTAAAGTAATTTTTAAGTTTGGGGAAAAGTCTCTGCCTTTGCAACTTTAATTTTTGTAATTTAGAGTTGTCAGGCTCATATGTTAAAGTTTATTGTGATTAACTGTGAAAATATGAGGAATGTTTTATCTGCAATTCCTTCTGGTGAGGAAGAATCTGCTTTGTGTGGTTTGGTTTCTTTGATTTTTCAGGTCAGTAGTCATTTTAAGTGCGTTGAGTGTAGATCCTGCACCCAGTGAGGTTGTCACTGGTACTGTGTTGAGGAGTTTTGCCTGGCTTCATTCTCTGAACCTACTAGAGGATGTAAAAATTAGCTTTTAAATTCACCTTCCTTTAGAGATTTTGATCCCACTGCTGCAAAGGTCATAAAAATGTAATGAGAGGGTTAAGCTGATCTACAGGGAATCTGTCAGATTTTTTTTATTCCTTCCTGTCTACATTTTCCAAATGTTATTTTCCTCACTTATCCAACTGCAGCAAGAAACAAAACAAAATGTCTCAGCAATATGCTAGTTAAACAGACATTAAAAGCAATGTTGACGAGGCTCCCTAAAAGAAAGCAGGAACCCCTCAGAACAAATGACAGTCAAAAAAGTCAAAATGAGTATGTAAGAGGTCTTGTCCCACCTCCCACCCTGGCAGTCTTTTATCCCTTCCAGAAAGTCAGATTCTCCATTTCTGTCTCTTTGGCAACAGGTTGTTTCAGACAAATTTATTTATTTTTATTTTATTTATTTATTTAACATTTGTTGACCGGGAATGTCCGACTAGGTTCCACAGAGCCTGTTTTCAGCGGAGGCCCGGAGAGAAACGCTCCAGATGGATTCTGATACTGACTCAATGGGAAGAAATCCCTCCCTTTCAGGGAATTATTCCACATCCTGAGACCAACCCCCCCTCTCTTTCCTGCTGTCCTGCATCACATGCTTTATCTGGGGGGGGGGGGGTAATAGAAATGGTTCTATTTTCCCCAATGGGAAAAAGGTTTTCATTCAAGAATGTTTCTGATGCCAAAAAAGAAAATGGTTGGAGATAAGTTATGAACCTTTTTCTTAAACCAGTTTGTGATAGAGCCCAAGCTCCAGATCCTTTCACAGCACAATCTCTTACCCCTTCTTCCCCATGTGAGATTTTTTGGTAATCTTAGACTTAAGATGCTTATCACATTCCTATCCATGTAAACCTCTGTTTCTTAAGGTTTTATCCATTCTCTGCCTTACCCTTTGAGCTATCCACTGTCCCAAGAGTGTTCACAAAGTGTCTAGCTCCAGATATAGCACGTTGCACGCTACATGGTGTCCACATTTTCCCATATTGAGATGTCTTACCTATCTATGCAGACTCTTTTTCAAAGTGTCAGGAATCTCTCTTTGTTGAGAGATCTCATATGCAGGCTGGGATTCAAAGAGAACCTCAGTACAAAGAGCCTTTGTTGTACAGAATCTCACTCTGCATCCTACATTCTGTCAGAGCAAAACAAGCTGGGCAGGACTAAGGCAGACCTTCATGAATGGAAACTAGATCAGGGGTCTTCCAAGACCTGATCCATCAGTGGGGAGTTCCTCAAGTAGGCCTTTTTGCCTTCGCAGCAAACAATCAGCAACATAATTTTGCTCCAAGACCTCAGGCAAGAAGGCCTGGAAGACAGATGCCTTTTCCTTTCCTTTGACAAGAATATTCTTGTATGCTTTTCCACCCTTTTTGATATTGAAAGTAGTCCTGAAGATTCAGAAGGAATCCCCCAAGATCATTATGGTGACTCCTTTCTTGCCCAGGCAGTAGTGTTTATCCATTCTTTTGGAATTGGCTAGGCGCAATTACCACAAGTTTCCTCACAGACTGGATCTAGTCACACAAGAACAGAGATGAAAGAGGTCATTGGGAACACATTTTATTTCAGACTGTAATGAGTTGGCAGATTTTAATAATTCTCTGCAGGCTACTCTGTTCAAAGTATTGGGGGGAGCAAAACTGGTGTAACTAAGGACATTTTTATTTTTGAGCTGCTATACAGTTGGAATTGCTTAAATATAGTAAAGCTTTGCTGAGTTTAATTCTGGTGGCTGCCAAAAAAGCATATAGTAGAAAATAGAGATCAGAGTCTTAAATAAATGTATTAGAAGCAGTGAGTATAGTAACAGAGGTAAAACAACTGGAATTGGGACCTTTAGAAAAGGGTAGGAACAAATTACATGGAGAAAAATAGGAATGATGGCAACAATACATGCAGGACAATGTTTTGAAAGGCGAATGAACTTTAAGGAAAGGCAGGAATTGAATAAGCTTTGTAATGTTTGACTGACAATGACTGGATAGATTATAAGTAATGTATAATGTTTGAAATTGAAAATACGCCAATATAGCTTGTTTTCATTTATATATAAAATGTGTCAATACCTATGTCGTAAGTGATAATTTAATAAAGATGTTTCTTGTTAAAAAAATAAAGAAATAAACACAAGAACAGGTCTTAGGATCTTAGTACTTTAACTGTTTGTTTACTGAGGACAGCAGGAGGTACTAATGGGGGTAAAGAAAGCCCCTTACTAGAAACCCACATATTAGCAAATGGAAAAGGTATTCTAGTGGGTGACAATAACATAACCTGAACCTATTCAGAGTAGTGTTTCACTTGGTTTACAATATTTGTGGGAGCTGCTTTTCTGTTTGCCTGTCTTACTCCTCTGTCAAGGTTCATTTGTTTACCAATTCAGCATGTCTGCCCATTGATTCCTCCTTTTCAAGGCTTTCCCATGTCAACATATTTTTGAGGGGGTTTTGCATAAGTGACTTCCAAGAAAACCGGTGACTCCTCCTTGGGACATTAATTTTGTGTTAGAGAAGCCAACACTTGCTCCATTTGAACCAGCTCATCTAACTAACTTGAAGTTGTTAAGATGGAAAAGAGTTTTACTCCTAGCTGTGACCTCTGCAAGAAGAACATCTGAGTTGTAAGCTCTTATGGTTGGTCAACGTTATTTTATTTTCCACAGGACATGATTTCATTTGGAACTAATCCTTCTTTAATTCTTAAAGTGACATTCAAATTTACGTAAAGCTAAGATATCCATATACCTGTGTTATTCCCCAAACCCCAGCATGAGGGCGAAAATATACTTCATACATTGGATGTGCACAGACATTTCAGGTACTATCTTAACATTACAAATTTTTTCATGTCATCTGCTCAGTTGTTAATTTCTTAAGGTAAGGAGAAGGGACAACCTGTGTGAAAGCAGAATATTTTAAAATGGTTATCTCTGGCTATTGCCTTTTATTACTCCCAACACAACAAAACCATACCTCTCAACATCTCAGAGCAAGAAATCTGAACAAAGCCAGCAATAATCAGGAGACAAAGACCCAAAAATAGGAACACTTTTTAAATATTGCTCTTACAAATGTGCGTTAGCATGAATTTTCTGAATGATATGAAGTCTGAAACTCAAATGTCTGTCTTTATTTTTTTACTTTAACCCTCAATGTTTTGCTAGTGATATACCAGAAAACCACAGTTGTATGCGTAATGGACTAAAATATGGGGAAAATCTGGACATTCTGTGAAAATCTGTACAGTTGAGAGGCATGCAAAACTATTCCAGGTAGGGTCAAGCCATATTCTGTCATGCCTTGATTTTATCTATGGCTTTTTGGGAAGTGTTGAATTATAGAAGTATTCTGGAAGCAGCAACCTGGTCCTCTGAACGTACTTTTACAAAGCACAACAAGCCAGATTCCTTCTCCAGGTCTTGGTTACGTTTTGCTAGGACCATTCTCCAGGCCTTCCTGGTCCCTTCTTTTACCTCTCAGTTGTTCTAAGCTATGGTAATCTACCCAAACAGCTTAGGCTATCAAATCAGTGATCAAGATGAAGAACAGAGTACAGTTGTGTAAATAACTTTACAGTGGCAATAAATATTCGAATGATCACTGCTTAAGTAGCAACTCCTTCTATTCATCCCCCTCTTATTGTGGTGTGTTTTTTATTCCAGTATGCATTCACCCCCCCTTATTGTGGTGTGTCTTTTATTCCAATATGCATTCACCCCCCCCTTATTGTGATGTGTTTTATTCCAGTATGCATTCACCCCGCCTTATTATGGTGTGTTTTATTCCAGTATGCATTCACCTCCCTTATTGTGGTGTGTTTTTTATTCCAGTATGCATTCACCCCCTTATTGTGGTGTGTTTTTTATTCCAGTATGCATTCACCCCCCCCCCCTTATTGTGGTGTGTTTTTTATTCCAGTATGCATTCACCCCCCCTTATTGTGGTGTGTTTTTTATTCCAGTATGCATTCACCCCCCCTTATTGTGATGTGTTTTTATTCCAGTATGCATTCACCCCTTATTGTGGTGTGTTTTTATTCCAGTATGCATTCACCCCTTATTGTGGTGTGTTTTTATTCCAGTATGCATTCACCCCTTATTGTGATGTGTTTTTATTCCAGTATGCATTCACCCCCCCTTATTGTGGTGTGTTTTTTATTCCAGTATGCATTCACCCCCCCTTATTGTGGTGTGTTTTTTATTCCAGTATGCATTCACCCCCCCTTATTGTGGTGTGTTTTTATTCCAGGATGCATTCTCCCCCTCTTATTGTGGTGTGTTTTTTATTCCAGTATGCATTCACCCCCCCTTATTGTGGTGTATTTTTTATTCCAGTATGCATTCACCCCCCCCCCCCTTATTGTGGTGTGTTTTTTATTGCAGTATGTGAGCATTTTACTTTTATTATTATTCCTAACAATATCTTCTCAGAGCTCCGCCTCCCTCTCTCAGTTGGCATGAAAGCTCTGAAGGTCTTGGTACCCAAACCTTTTAGCCAGCTGAGCTGAAGCTAATGGTTTTATTTATTTTATTTTATTTAACATTTGTTTACTGGGAGAGTCCGACTTGGAACAAGCCAATTATCAGTGGAGGCACGGGGAGAAACACTTCAGACACATGTCTTTGTAACGTTTGAGGAAATTGCAGCGCCCAGGTGAAACACACACTGATGCAGGGAGGACATGCAGACACCGCACAGAAGATACCCCAGCCAAGAGAACCTCTTGCTGTCAGGCGACAACACAAACAGCTGCACCACTGTGCCGTCCAAAGTATAGGTTAGGCTACTTCAGCAGGGATCATTTGAATATCTACTATTATAGTAAATTTACTTACATAATTTTACTTTTCTACAACCCAAATGATTACATGCAAATATGAATTTTATTTCAATATTATTTTCTATAGTCAAAGTACTAGTTGGAATGAAATCTCATAATACAGATTTAAATAGCAAAGTTTGTGGCTGTGCATATGTGTTCTTTTAATCAAACTCAGAAACCAGCATTTATTGTCCCCAACACTGTAGGACATACCAGAGGAAACGGAAGCATGGACTCTGGTTTTAGTCTATTTCTGATTATAGTGCTGACAGCTCAGTGTATAATTTTTATTCTGAAGTTTGAAATTACCAACCTGTCTTCAATATATCCACTTTCACAATATAAAGTGTACATTAGGCTGCCTGGACTATGGCCGGAAACACAATGAAACCATAGAGTCCATTCACTGCTATATAGTTTGTGTTGCAATGACCAAATAACACTCAGAGGCCAGAGTTTAACACTGCGTGTTAAAACATTTGTCCTCCTTTCATTTACTCCTCCAGGTTTTTTAGCGCACAGGCAGTCTTTTTGAATGGTATACTCAAAGGTCAGGCACTCAGGTGAAAATACATGTCCCATTCACACTTGGAATGGAGTGATGAGAAACAGTAGTTTCACTTATAATTTTACTATGAAATTTATGTGGAATTGTTCTTAATGCAGTGAGAGTTGGCTGTATATGCGTCAGTTCAACACGTATATGTGTACATCTTTTATCACAGTTAACAGTAGAAGAAAAAAATAAAAAAAGCTCTTTTTAGGTCACTACATGCCCCCCCCCCCAACCTTCAGCATCTCTTTTAATTATATCCGAAGCGCTTTGCACACAGATAAGTACAAAACAACTAAATCAACACAGCAAGAACACTGTAAAATACTTGTAACATCAACAGTAGATTTAAAGTAGAGCTTGCATAAAAGGTACTTTAACATCTGATGATTGAAATAAACTCTTCTAAAAAGATGTAATAAAAAATCCTTCACAGCTTAGTCAAACAATTCAAAAAATGCTGTGGTTGTGCCTTCCGAAAACCAATTTGAATTTGTGTCCAATGGGAATTTATTGCAAATAAGTAAATAAATCATAAAAGCTAAGCTCTTTCCTTCTATTCTGTTAAGAACCTCATCAGAAGTACTTAATTGTCTCTGTTTTAGTTTAAATAACCAATGTAATCGCATGACAAATTTATTTATTTTATTTTATTTTACATTTGTTTACCGGGCTAGTCCAACTGGATATATTTCCATTTTCAGCAGAGGCCCGGGGAGAAAAGCTCCACATTTGGGTTAGTACAACAAGTCATTCAATAAAAGAAAGCAAAAAAAAACAGTGGTTAGTAAAAAAAGTACATACAGAATTAAAGGTGCAAACAAAAAATATATGAGAAAGTTTATGCTAGTGAGGACATATTACTTCTATTTACAGTATAGGAGTAGGGGAGTTAAACTTAGTAGGATATTCAAAGAGAGTAAATATATATAAGCAATAAAAAATGCAAATTAAAACGTCCCCAAGCCATTCTTAAAAAGACAGTCCCCTCAAAAAATACTAAAACATCAGAACTTGATGGTTAAAATTGAAGACATATAAAATTACATTTTATGACATTGAAATACAATAGTAAAAAAAAAATTCATAAGTAATCAGTTGTAGACAAGAAGTTACATTTAACCCATTTAACATTGCCCTGGACTACATGAAGAGAGACATGGAGGAGCTCTCTGATCTTGTAGCCCAGGCAGGTATGACCCTAGCCCTGAGTAGCATCCTGCCATCACCCAGAATGATACCACAGTACAAGGACAAAATGATTGACTTCAACAGTTAGCTAAGCTTTTGGTGTCATTCTAAGGGGATCCAGTGTCTGTCTGCCTGGGATGACATGATTGACAGACCACGATGCTTTGCCAGAGATAGCCTGCACCTGTCACCCTTGGGATTCCAGATACTGGCTAAGGCTCTTGCCACCCCTATAGTGCCTTTTTAGGCAAGGTTCACATGACAAATTCACCACTGTAACAGGTACAAGCAAGCAAAATCTGAGGGTAATACTGCTCAATGCTAGAAGTCTAAACCTCAGAATGCATTCACTCGAGGCACTCCTTAAAATGGAGAACATTGACATCTGCACATTGACAGAGACCTGGTTCAAGGCTCCAGAGAGCACCCCCAGGCTATAACTCATAAAACACCTTTCGGCCACCTACCCCGGGCTGAAACACTAAAGGTGGAGGCGTGTCCATATTCATTAAGGATATCCACACCTCCAGGCTAGTTGCTCAGCATAATACATCCGAGATTATCCAAGTGCAACTAACTCTGGGCAAGACCGCAATGCAAATTGTAGCTTGCTACAGATCCCCCACCATGCCCCAGGACTCCCACTCCTCATTTCTTACTACACTAGAAAATATTAGGGGACAAACCAACACCCTAGTAATGGGTGATTTCAACTACCCTACCATTAACTGGGAAAACTACTCATGTACCAACTCTTTTGCTCAACGTTTTCTGGAATTTATAAGTTCCAGTGCCTTGGATCAAAGTATCCACACCCCCACCAGGGGCAGCAATGTCCTAGACCTGGTCATTACCAACATGGGCGACCGGTATTCCACAGCAGAGGTCAATTCCTTGTTGGTCAGATCCGACTACAAGCTAATCAGTCTAGACATTCACATCCCACCCACACCCTCCATTAGGGAAACCACCGCAAAAAATTTCTCCAAAGCCAACTTCACGCTTCTCAAGACAGAAGTGGCAAACTTCATGACACCCATGCAGACGGACAATATAGGTACGACTGCTGAATCCTACACAAATGCACTTTATAAGCACTTACACGAGTGCCTGGATCGTGCTATCTCTAACAGAACCAAGATGCTATCCTCCAAAAATAGGAAGCCAATCTGGTGGTCCCCTGCCATAAACAAACTCTACAAAAGAAGAAAGAAACTGCTGCAAAAAAAGAGTAAAATCCCATGACTGGAAGAACTCCCTGGTCAGCCTCAGTAAGAAACTGAGATCCCTCATAAAATCCTCCAAAGCTCGTTATGAAAACAAAATCACCACTGATTCTAAAGACAGCCACAAAACATTCGATAGCTATGTCAAGAATCTCAATGGTAACACTTAGATCTGTTCAGAGTTACAGCACAATGGCACTAAATATACAGAACCAACTGCTTTTGCCAACATCCTGGCAGATAGGTTCAGTGCTAACTTTACCCCCACCCTCGCCCCCTAAAGGTCCCATCTCTATACAGAACAATGCAAAGTTCCTGTAATTACGGCTGCACAGGTAAAAACCACACTCTCCAAACCACACTCTCCAAAGCCAAGAACACAGCATCCATGGGACCTGACAACATCCCAAGCTGTGTTCTACATGAACTACAGAATGAACTGGCACTCCACCTAAGCACCATGTTCAATCATAGCCTCACCTCAGACTTTGTGCCCACTGAATGGTGCACAGCGACGTTTATCCCATTCCACAAAGGGGGAGCCACCATGGACCCCGGGAACTACCGCTCCATTAGCCTGGTCTGCAAGGCCATGGAACGTGTCATCATGAAACTTATAAACAAAGGCACTGGTAATCTCCAAACTCTGGACCCCACCCAGTTAGGGTTTGTAAAATGCAGATCATGTCTCGTAAACCTGATTGACTTCTTTGAAGCAGTCACCAAAGCTGTAGACGACGGTAAGGTGGTTCACATAGCCTATCTAGATCTCGCCAAGGATTTTGACACCATCCCCCTCTCTGGAATCATAAATAAACTCACTAAACCAGGTATAAATCCCTATGTCACAAGATGGGTTGCCAACTGGCTCACTGACAGAACCCACACTGTGAAAGTAGCAGATTCCAAATCCGACTTCAGACCAGTGACAAGTGGAGTACCACAAGGTTCAGTCCTGGGTCCTCTCCTGTTTGGTATCTTTTTTTCTGAAGTACAGGCTAACGAAGTTCGCAGCTGACTGCAAACTAGGAGCCATAATTGAAACTCCTAACAATGTGGACATCCTACAAAAGGGCCTCACTGAGACAGATGCCTGGTGTCAAAGCCATGGCCTCAAGCTCAATGCCAAAAAGTGCATTGTCATCCCCTTTGGTAAATCTCTGTACCCATGAGCTACCACATAGGTGGTAGTCTACTTAACACCGAAATTGTGATGAGACCTTGGGACACAGGTGGACAGTAGTCTCTCCTTTGATAATCACATCGCCACAGTAGTCAGGAAATCCTTCTACGTGGCACACCTCATCACAAAAGTTTTTTCATCCAGGAAAAAATGAGGTCATTGTTCCCCTCTACTCTTCACTCATTAGACCCATTATAGAGTACAACACCCCTTTTGGTATGTACCTCACAAGACATCTACAACAACTGAAAAGGCTGCAGAAGTCCCTCACAAAGAGGATTACCGGCCTAAAACAGATGCCCTAAGCAGACTGTTTTAAACTCCAGCTTTACTCCATCTCATATCGCCTACTCAGAGGCAATCGCTGCCTAACATACAAAGCTATGTCAAACCCAGAGCTGTTGGACATGTTGCACTTAAAGAAATCCCAACCCCTCCGAGCTACGTCCTCTAGGGACCTAAACATTGCCACCACAATAAACAGAACATGCTGGAGGGATAGATTCCTGTCCCAGAGACTTCCCATACTCTGGAACAAACTACCTATCTATATCAAACAAAGCTCCTCATTAGCACTCTTCAAAAATAATCTTGATGATTGGATGGGAAATAGGAAATTCACCCAGGGGATCACCTCTGTTGCTCTGC
Source organism: Protopterus annectens (assembly GCF_019279795.1). NCBI lineage: Eukaryota > Metazoa > Chordata > Ceratodontiformes > Protopteridae > Protopterus > Protopterus annectens. The sequence continues at coordinate 52,099,936 of NC_056743.1, read as the reverse complement.
TTGACAGGGGCACAGGAAAATCATTTTCTTGGGTGGCGAAAGCCAGGGTACCTTTTTGGCCAGGCTTGTATATGCCCTAGGGCCGATAGCCTAGTACCTACCTATGAACCTATTGGGGTCTGAGAGACATTTAATAACAACTGTCAGTGTAATTCATGGTATTAAAGACTTTTCTCCCAAATTCTATCTCTCTCAGAAATCTGTACCTTTTTCAAAATAAAAAACAAGAACTTTTTAAAGTTAATATGTCTCTTTGAATGTTTACTTAGTGTGTTTTTCTGTGCCCCATTTTATTGCATAGGTGTGTTTGTAGATTGTAGTCCATAATGCATGCTCAGGCTTCCTTTTTTAAAATGCAGGGCATGTAAGGCAAGATGCAGGGTAAGCTACCCCTCTTGTACAGTTGGATTTATCTGTACAAAGTAAAGTTTTAGAATAATGGGGGATAGTGATGTTTACAGTGTTATAAATAAACCTACATTGTGAGCAGGCCCTGCACTTGTACATCCCCCTGTTCTTGTCGATGCTTCCTGTCACTTCACTTGTCCATTGTTTCCTGCAACTCTTTAACATTTGTGTTGTGTTTAAAGTTAGACGTAGGGGCTTCACCTAGTTTTTGAGTTAGTCCATTGGGACTAAATAGACCATTTGGTGAGATTAGTCAGCACAACATAATCACCTAGAGCCATATTTTACACCATTGAGTGGTTAGCCCCATCTCTGTGCTCAGTCTGTGATCTGTGTTCTCCTAGCTTAAGGGTACTGTGTGCATCACAGCTGATGTCCAAATCGTTTGGGCTATACAACTCTTCCCCTGTAAATACCATCTAGGATTTTTGCTGCTGCCTACAACTGCATTCTAGGAAGAGTTGGAAGTGGAAATGTTCAGCATTTTTTTGGGTGATAGGAGGAACCCTCCACAGAGACACAGGGAGAACATGCAAACTCCATACAGGGATTGTCCAGAGGCCAAGATTGAAGCTTGTACCTTGTGCTTGGGAGGCAAAGACCTTAACCATTATGACAGCTTCTGTATATGCTGATAATCTACTGTGTTTGCTGCTCATTGCGATTAGGGTCAGGGCTGAAAAGAATCAACTTATCACTCCCGCTACCCGGTTATCGATTTGGAAATCAATGAGCAAATACATTTGATTTCAGTGATGAGGACGTATCGGGGAACCTGGGAGGGAAGGTATAATGAGGCAGTCGATTTCTGAAAAAAATATATGGGGAATCTTTGGTGTGGAAGATGTGAATTCAGTAATAGGAAGCCAGACAGGATTTATATATTATTCCCCAGGATGCAGTAACTGTTATAGCCTGGATAAAATTATACTTTAATATGTGAATTTAATTGAAAGCTTTGAGACGCATCCAGTAATTATAAGATCATACACTAATAAAAGCTAAGATGAAGATAAGAGATAATGAAGTAAAAATGAGGTCAGACACTTTTCTTTTAAAAAGACAAGAATATAAGGAATAGGTGGTGGAAATGATTTGAGAATTATTGGGGAAGATAGCAATTACTTTGGGGGGGATAGAAGATATAAATTAGTTCAAAAGGAATCACTATTGAGTGGAATAAATTGAAAATAGTTTAAATAAGAGAACACTAGAAATAATAGGAATTATGCAAAGGGGATGATACAGATTACAAATATTACAGAAGAAGTGGAGTCTCTCAAAACAAGAAGAGCAGTTAGAGTGTTGGAGAAAGATATGACAGTGTGCACGAGTTCAAAAAGGCTGCCCACTGTTTGCTTTGTATGTAGAGCTGTTCGCACAGAAAGTAAGTTACAAATTCAAGGTTTTATACACACACACATATATATATATATATGTATATAAGGTTATATACCAATATAGTAATCAAGAAAATTATTTTTGTTTACAAATGATGTTTGATACTTCTTAAATCCAGAAAATGATGTTTATTGATGGGGAACATTTTGAGACCATTTCAGGTCTTCTCGATATATAAAATAAATGAATGTAAAGCACAGACTTTTGTAGTAAACTGCACCCATGCATGAATTGGTTCAGCAGTGCACATACTTATGGGGTCAGGATAAAGTGAAGTGGGTGGCGCAGTGGTGCAGCGGTTAATGCTGTCACCTCACAGCAAGAGGTTCTCCAGGTCGATTCTCGGCTGGGGTGCCATCTGTGTGGAGTTTGCATGTTCTCCCTGCATTCGCGTGGGTTTCCTCCGGGTACTCCGGTTTCCTCCCACATTCTAAAGACATGCTTCTGGAGCATTTCTCCCCGGACCTCCGCTGAAAACAGGATCTGTGGAACCTAGTCGGACTTTCCCGGTCAACAAATGTTAAATAAATAAATAAAATAAATTATGGGTAAAGAATGATTATTTTATGGTAGGAAAGTAACTAAACAAAAGATGACACAAAAATTGAGAAACAAGAAGATATTCTCCATTAGATCACTATTGCTGTAGCCTTAACAGTATGGGGTGTATCCTGCCAAGGATTGCTTGGTTCAGGCCTATTATGCACTTTTATCAAGGTACACCTCTTGTCTATTTCTGCTGGTCTGTCATTGGACCCTCGCTCCCTTCCTTATTCCAAGTCAAACAGTTCTTGAAAAGGGTCTTAACATATTAGCCACCTAAAAATGAAGTTGTGCCTTCCTGGGATCTGTATTTTGTGCTGAAGAAGTTAACTCTGTATCTTTGAACTTATAGAACATATGTCTCTGAACTTTCTAATTTGGAAGCCTGCTTTGACCATTGCCCTGACTTCTGCCTGATGAGTATCTGAATTACAGGGTTTGATTGTCTTTTCTAATTTTCCTTTAGGATACGAGAGAAAGACACTGGAAAATAGATGATTTGTTTTACCCTTTATTGGACCAACATAGCTTTTGCAGTAGCTGTTATAACAATTGAGCTGAAATGTATAATTTATTACAAGCTCTGCATTTGTCCGTGGCTAAGAATAAGCTGGCTCAACACTTATTTGTTCCTTTTCTGAACCTGTTCTTTGTTGTAGTTAAGCTAAAATGAAAACAGTATTCACCAGGTTAAATTTGGCATAAAATATGTATTATGACATTCATATTAAATTAATTTAATGTTTAAGTAGTCATTAATGGAAGAAGCACTGAGATCGCTGTACAATAGAAAAATCAAAAGATCACCTACATCCGTTCCTGGTGGTGTGGTAAGGGATGTAGCATAATATTGTCAGTTGCAAAAAAGGAAAAAAAAGTATTGCTTTTGATGTCCTTAAGTCCTGTGTTAACAGATTTCCATTGTTTAATAGTATCTTCATCCTTGAGTCCTGATTTCTCTATTCACTCTTTCTCTTGGAGAGCCACAAAACTAAGAATAATTTCTTGCACATCAACACTGTAGGCTCGAGTCCCATTCACTTGCAGGGAAACCTGGGTAATTAACCCTGTCGGACACACACCACTTTTCCTCATTGAGAATAAATGTGCCTTTTCTGGGTTGGCCAGTCTCTGTATCGTAGTCCCCAACTTCTTTTCCAGATGTTTAGCACTGTAACAGTCCTTCAGCAAAGCTCTTTCAGAATCTGACCACCTGATAGGTGGCAGTTAGCAGTAGTCCAAGTATGAATGGAGAAAGAAGTAGGAATTAATATTTGAAAGTAATTGCAAAACTTGTGCTGGTCCAGCAATAAATATTATAACGCGTCTGTGTTCCAGCAGCATGGCTTTTTTTTTTTTTTTCTTCCATAATAACAATGTGAGTTTGAGATTCAGCCCTTTCTTTATGCTTAAGGTACCTTCTGAATTTACCCTTAACTACACTTTTCAGTGGCCTATGTTTTACCCCCCCCCAAAAAAAAAAAAAAATCAGAAGAGACTTTTCCATGCTTTGGATGCATATACACAGTTAAGATTTTGCTTGGAGAAAAGTAAAGATTTTGGAAAATTCGCAAACTTTTTTTCTTTCTTTCTTTCCTTTGCTATTATGGTAAGGAAAAAAGGGCAGCCCATATCTAAATAAACCATTTATAGCCGTTTTCACAGGTTGTTCATGTTTGTTCTTCAAACCATGACAAATGTCCTCCTCAGAATGTCAGGTCTCATTCTTGTAGAGTTATAGCCACTCCTGAAGTTTTTTTTTCTTGAAATTGGGGGAATTTAGATCTATTCTCAAGGCAATTACTTGGTTGCATGTGTGCAGTTTCACTAAATGCTACAAACTTGACTAAGTTTCCACAGCTAGATCATGTTTTACTAAGAGCTATTCTGCAGGGACTGCTAGACTCTGGCTCTTCTCCATCCATCCTTTCTTATTGAATTTTGCAATTACCATATATAGTTATGGCTGTTACGACATTGATCTAATTTAGAATGTAGCACAATTGTGTAAGTTAACATAATAGTAAATGTGCAAATTCATCACTGTAAAAGTACTAGCATCCCCCTTCCACCCCACTTTTTCCTGCACCTTCCATGCCTGGGATGGGGTTTTCCTTTTTTCCTTTTGTTCTTCTGATTTGACATGACCTAATGTCTTTAGAGATTCAGACTTCAGCCTCTCAGTTTGGGACAAAACAAATTTTAGTTTTTGCATGTCTGTGTGTTGCTTTTATACCAGAATGTTTTTACGCACTAAGGGTGAACATACAGTTTGTGAACGAGTCTGCAGCTTTGTAGACAGACAAAATGTCCGGTATTCTTTGCCAGGTTATGTCCCATATAGTTATGACTACTGGAACAATGATCTTTTCCAGCCATTTACTCTTAGGGTAAGTTTTAAACTCCACAGCTGTAGTCTGAGTTATGACATTTGCAGATGACTATGAATATAGACTGTAAGATACAAGTGGTAAAAATATTTTAGTCCCCTTAGTCTTGCATACAGGTCAGGAGTATTTTTATCAACCAGAGGAGAGATTGTGGAAGTTGATAAAGAGTTAAAGGAATTTATTTGGGAGAAGAGGAGTGCAACAGTTTAGTGAGTTAAGCTGTGCCTTCCCTTGAAACAAGTTGCTTCTGGGTTACTTGATTTGAAGGGGCACTTCAGAGCTGCTCAGTTAAGGCTGATGTACATAAGTGAAGCTGAAAGTTGTAAATCAGGGTGTAAAAAAGTGATGATGAAACAGTGGGGGAGGGCGTTTGAGAGATAAGGAGAGGCTAGGATTTTGGAGAGTAACAGCCATACAGAATATTAAAAGTAGCAGAATGTAGTCTAAGAACTAATCCAGGGTGGAACTTGAGAAAAGAGTTATGAGTTTTGATGTTTGCAAGTTGGGGTATAGAAAATAGATAGGTAGAGCTGGAATCAACTGGTGGAAATTAAGGAAGAAACCCAAGTATTGGGAACAAATAACACGTGAAGGAAAGTTAAGAGTGAGGAGAGGCCAAGCAGAAATTCAGACTGCAGGTTAGTGACGGCTTTCCCTGTCATGGATTGACAACAGTATGTGGACGAAGGGAAGGGGATAGGCGATTGCTAAATGAAAAACAGCTCTGATACAGTTTTAGTGGAGTCCGGAATATAAGTTACTACTAAAAAGGGGGAGAATTAGTAGGGACTATAAAATATTGCATTGTAAGTGTACAACTCCATCAGAGGAGGTTAGAAAAGCACATGTAAATGTAATGGAAAAGCGGGTCTATATCAGAGAGTCAAAGTTTCATAACTCCGAACACCTAATGGTCGAACCATTATGTTTGAAGTTACAGAACTTCGACTACATAAAAAAAATAAAATAAAAAAACAATGGATAAAGTAATAGTGTTGCAAGCAGGGGGGCAAGCTCCCCATGCACCCCCCACACCCTCCGCTATTTAAATATACCAACTCCGAGATCGCACCACATTGAAGTGAATGGAAACCTCCGCTTATGGAGATTTCCATTCAAGCTCTCAAACGTTTACAAATTTGAACTTATGGTCTTGACCATATGTGGTTTTAACTTGTTAAAGTTCGACTACGTGATAGGAACCCTGGAAAAGCAATTTACTAGTAACAATGGGAAGAAATGTGTGATGCTCCCAAATATTGTGGGAACAAATGGTTTTGATTTGTGATACAGAATCCAAGTTGTCCAGACATATTAAGGTCTTACTAATTTTAATGCTGGCTGCCAAAATACAATCACTAGAAAGTAGAAATCAAAATGTATAACCAGAGTAAAGGAAGTTCTTGGTATTGCAAAGATGGTAAAAGAACTAGAGGTGGGATGTTTAGAAAAGGAAGAGAGAAATTCACTGAATTAAACAAACAACTCAGAAGCTTAATAAAATCTACAAAAGCCAAGTTTTGAAGTTAAATAGCTACCCAAGCCAAAGACAGCGAAAAGGCCTTTTTTAGTTATGTTCATAATCTCAAAAGCACAAACATAGCAATGCACTAAGCTAATTGTTAATGATGTTACCTATATTGAAGGTAAAAATATAGCGAACCTCCTGGCTTATAAATTTAGCTCTAACTTATCCCTCTCTCCCCTCCATCTGTCCCTCAAGATGTACCTGAAATATGCACTACTCCTGCTGTCGCAAAAGATTAAGTCCTAAAAGTGCTGTCAGAGGCTAAAAATACTGCATTGATGGGTCCCGACAATATTCCTGGATGGATCTTAAATAGTATGAAGCATGATTTAGCCACACCCCTAACAACACTGTTCAATCTCAGCCTCCATACAAGTTTTGTACCAAGCAAATAGAAAACAGCTGCAGTCATTCCCTTGCATAAGAGAGAACCTTCCACAGACACGCAAGTCTGATGAGTCTAATATGCAAACCCATGAAAAGACTTATCATGGAACTAATTAATCCGGACGTAGATAACTTGCAAATGCTGGACCAGGCCTAGTTTGTATGCTTACTTAGCGTGGTGGACTTTTTTGAAAAGTTCACCAAAGCAATGGATGAAGGCAAAGAGTACACACTAAATACCTCGACCTGACCAAAGCTTTTGACACAATCCTCTACTTATGCCTGGTAGAAAAGCGGAAAAAAAATGGGAATTAAACTCCTATGTCATTCGCTGGATTGCCAACTGGTTCAAAGTAGGATGCAGGAAATCAAAATACAGGAAGTGACCTCAAAGAGACCAGTGACCAGAGGATTTCCCCCTGGATTCTGTGCTGTGACCTCTCCTGTTTGGCATCCACTTTTCTTAAGTAAAAGCCAATACCAAATAGCTCTGTCTGATTAAGTTTGCAGATGACTGCAAACTTGTAGCAGTTTGTGAATCCCCAGATGACTTAGCCATCCTGCCGGATGATTTGTCCTAGAAAATAACTAGTGCAAAAGTCACAGACTGAAACTAAATGCCAAAAAATCATTATTGTATCCTTTGGGAAATCATCTACCTCAGGGACCTACCACATTGACAATACCCCCAAAAGATTGACCCAGTTGTTCAAGATTTGGGAACTTAAGTTGATTAAACGTTAGGTCACTTTCCACATGTGTCCAATGTACTAAAGTCCTTCTGTATTGAACATCTTGTAAACAGAGATTGTGGCTAGATGTAGGGATGTCATTACCTCTTTACTCAGCCCTAATTAGTACAGTCATTGTGTACAATGCCCCCTTTGGCATGTATCTGTCCAGACATATGCAACAACTGAAATGCCCACATATTTACCTTACTAAAAGGAGGCCACAAGGTCTAAGCAACATTTTCTGCATGGATCAACTCAAAGCACGGTCAGTTATACTATATATATTGTACAGACTGCTAAGAGGTGACCTGTGTCTGGCATGCAAGGCATCCCCTGACCCAACAGTGATGGATTTACTGCACATCAGCAAACCTGATGACATGAGAAAGCCGGTCTATGGATGTAAACCTCTTCTGTAACATCAACAGAGTGGTTTGGAGGAACATATCTCACAGAGAATACTGCTACCCTGGAAGAGACTTCCCATCCACATAAAACAAAATTAATTTGTGTCCATATTCCAGTTCAACTTGGATGTATGTGTTGCAAACAGAAGATTTAACTCATGACTGCCCCTTGTCTTACTAATGGGCACAGACAACTCCTAAATTCTTTATTCCATGCATGGGTCCCTTCAAATTATCTGTGGTATAACCCTCTTTATTCTCATTGGGGTAATATATAATTATCGATAATGGGATGGGTAAGGCCAGTCTATAACCGAATGGGATGGGTTATGTCGAGCACAAAAAAGGAAATTGGCTAGGCTTAAAATGACCTACAAGGGCAGCGAAAGTGTTTTTCTGCGACGCTGTAAAACTACAGATGGGCTTTGTGGGAGCAGCATGTGCAGAGTAATGTTCAGTAGGAGGAGCTGCACAGTGTGTCGAACTACAGTACTGTGTCCCGACCAAGTCCTTTCACTGCCAAGAAAGCGGGCAGCATCGTCATCATTTATCCACAACTTTATAAATTCCATAGTGTCCCTCCCTAATGGGAAAGTAACTATGGCTCTTCAGATCACCTTCCTCACTCTAATAAGTTGCAAACATTCTCGCATGCCAGTTCCATCTTCCAGTTCTGAAAATCTCCTTCATTAGTTAAAACAACCACATTTCAAACTGACAATTTCCATGCAGAGTGTATCAAACGCACTGTAGATATTCTTGCATACCCTGTTTCTGTCCTAATAATCAGATGCAGTCAAAAAAGGTATGTCCATGCCATTAGGGAAAAACAGCGTACGTCTGTCACTTCATAAGGCTGGCAGCTCCACTGACGTTTCCAGTTACAGACCAATGGCTATACTCTCTCTATTTAAAATTCCTGAAAAATACTTGCAAAAACAGTCACTCGCACATCTCACCGACCAGAAATGCTTTCTCTCTCTCTCTCCAGCCCCAAATGGTTTTAGGCTACATTACAGCACCACTACAGCTGCTCTTAGCTTCATCATTATTAATAGAAACCATGGTAACCTATTCTCTTCCCATTTTCTTAACTTATCAAAAGCCTTTTTTACCATGTCTCACAAACAACTTCTTCACAAACTATCCAGCATTGGACGGTTCCATTCCTCCCTCTTCATATTCCTCAGCTAGTTCTTAAATCAGTCTCATTTAGTTATGACAAAAACAGTTCTTACTCTTTCTGATGGTCTCAGTTGATCTTCAACAAGGTTTCATTCAGGCTGTATTCTGTTTAACATAGTTAATAATGACCTACACTTAACAGCTACACAAGTCAAGATTATTCTAACCATGCATTAGGAAGATTGTAAGATGAACTGTAATTTGAGTTCCACTGTGCAGTGAATGGTTGAACAAGAAAAATGTCATCCTTGCCATTTCCAAAAAAAAAAAAAAAACCTCATCAGCATCTCCGCAGATCCCCTAATACTGTCTCTACCACCAGAACAGCTCTCCCTTGGAGCAAGTGTCCTCCTTCAAGTAACTTAGTCTCTGGTTAGATCCCTCACTCAGTTTCATCATTCATGTAGGAAAGCACACAAAAACTTGAATCCCTTTCTGTTTTGGGCACAGAAATATCCCAATTTCTGTTATACTCAACTAGAGCAGCAATGGTTCAACTCCTCATCTCCACCTCAGCCCCAGATCTGCCTTCCTATTATCTTGGCAGCATCTGGTAGATTTATCACTCATTCTCCAAGAAAGGAGCACAGCTGTATAACTCTAGAAAAAGCAGACTAGCTGCCAGTTAAGCCGAGAGCAGATGTACTGCTGTTCTCAACTCTTCAAGCTTCTGTATGGACATTGACTCTTTTCAAGAGGAATCTTGATGAGTGGATAGGAGATCGTAGGTTTACCCCGGGTATCACTTCTGTGTCACTGTTAGACAGAGGCACAGTATACTAACCTCGAAAAAGGGCATAGCAAAATAAATTTAAAATGGGTGGCGAAAGCCAAACACATTCTGGCTAGGCTTATAAATGCCCTAGGGCAGATAGCCTAGTATGAACCTATGAACCTATGACATCAAAACTCAAAAGCCAAGGCCCCACATATAACCTCAGAAACCTGAATCACAGGGGTCCTTAAACACAAATCCCACTTTCCAAACTTTTTGTCTCTGACTGTCCATTGTTAATTGTCTGTACCAAACAATGGGAGTCCTTCACAGCCAAACTTAGATACTTCTTGCTCCATAGACTGCTAAAATCTCATCTTCTTAACCTGAATGTTCCTGTAATCCAACAGGCTACATAATCTAAATCATCTAATATGTCTGCTATTCCCTTACTGCTGTGCTCGTTTACATTGCTTCAGTTCTCCCACCTCAGACTACCCAACTTGTATGTATATATACATACATATATAAATTACTGTATCCTCTTAAATGTACAGCAAGCGGTGTACTTAAATGTATATTGATATCTCTATAATTTTACCATCTCACATTACTGTTTTATATACTTTGACATTAGCATTCTATGTGATATTATTGGAAGGAATTGGCCGATTCTTCTCTCTGATGATAAAATCAGAGAATTAGTTGGTGCTATGGATCACATAAGAAATCCAGCTACAAGTCTAATAGAAAGGGTACATTTCCTGGTAGAGGTTGTAAAGCTTGTAATGTGATGTCCTGTAGCAATGTTTTTGTGCACCCTACCACACACAGAAATTTCACTGTTAGTTTTTATGCAGATTGCAAAACTTGTAATCTGGTTTATCTAACTGATTGCAGATTGTGTGAAGCATTTTACAATGGTAAGACTAACAGATTTTTAAAAGATTGTATATTGCAGCATCTAAGGGACATTAAGTGCAAAAATTATTTAAATGCACTTTAAAAACATGTCTGTGATAATAGAGGTCATTCTTTCACTTTTAATGGGTTAGAGATTGTTACCATCAATTGAAGAAATGGCGATATCATTAACAAAACTGAAGTAGTTGAATTAAAGTGGACAGTTGGCCTGCAAGCAGACAAGCCTCCTGGTTTAAATGGCAATATTCCTTTAAAACTGTCTTTGAAAGCCAGGCCATTACATCATTGATTTTGTTGCATCTTTATGATTGGTTAGTCCAGATTTTGTTGTATTTTTATGATTGGTTGGTTCATGTTTAAATATCTTCTGTTACTTCCTATTTAATAGATCTAAACAAGCATTTGGTGTGAAAGCACTTATCTATGTTACGTGTTTTATTTTAATTTTTTAATGTTTATGGTTTTATTTATTTTATTTATTATTTATTTTACATTTGTTGACCGGGCTAGTCCAGCTGGATTTATGTCCATTTTCAGTGGAGGCCCGGGGAGAAAAGCTCCAGAGGTAAAATCAATTTTACAAATTTTACAAATACAAAAAATACATAGTACAAATGTGTTATGCAATGGGAAAAATAAAATGTAATCACATATATTATAGATCTTAACTAACTAAAATAAAGCTAAATCAGAATGTGATTGAGTTAGAGGTTAACTACTAGCAATACAAAAAAGGAAGGTAGGAAATATTAAAGTGAAAAAAGTAATATTTACAAAGAAAAGGGATAATTTGTCAATTGAAGAGTTGAGGTAGATGGGGGGATCCAAGTGGTTAAGGAATGTTTAAGATAGAGTAAGGTGCAAACAGGTTAGTCTGGGTTGGTACAGGAGCAAAGCCAGAAATTATTAAGATGTATTAAAAGTTGTTTCTTAAAGAGTGGAAGAGTGGGCAAAGAGGAGATGTCAGATGGAAGATTATTCCATATTTTACCTACTGAGTTAGAAAAAAGGCAGTTGCCTGCAGAATTAATAATTTTGGTAGTATTAACAAGTAGTTTACCAGAGGAACGTAGTTGTTTCAGGTTAGTATAGGGAGTCAAGAGGTTACAAAGAGCTGGTGTTTTAGAAGGTTGGTATAGAATTTTGTGTGCTATTAAGAGTTGTTGAAAAATGAGCTTGTTAGGGAGTTCCAGCCAGTGTAGTTGTTTTAGGTTTAGACAGTGGTGGGTTCTGAATTGGGATGAGGTGGCAAATCTGGCAATATTATGGTAAGATGTAGTAAGTTTCTTAAGGTTACTTTTAGATAGATTAGTGTAAATAGGGGAAGCATACAGAAGGGTAGAGATAAGGTGTGTTTGGGCTAAGGTTGTCCTAGCTTCAGGTGTGAGGAAGGGCTTTATCCTGTACAGGGATCCTATTTTTTTATTAACTGTTTTTATTGTACTGTTGATTTGACAATCATAGTTAAGATTATTATCGATAATAACACCGAGAAGTTTAGTTGTGGAATCAGGAGAAATAATAGTGTTGTCAGTTGCTGTAATACAAAAGTTTGACAAAGTCGATTTACAGGTAGGTGAAAAGAGTAATAATTTAGTTTTCTTAGGGTTAAGGAGTAGACAGCGATTGGAAACCACTGTTCTACAGTTGAGAAGGCTGATTGAGTTTGAATCTGGAGTTTGGTTTGAGAAGAAGCAGTGCAAATAATGGTGGAATCATCTGCATATTGTATGCAGGTAGTGTTAGGGATAGGTGATTGGAGGTCATTAATAAAGATGGAAAATAGAAGTGGGCCTAGGATAGACCCTTGGGGTACTCCTAAAGAAATAGGGAGGAGAGCAGATAGTGAGCTTTTCCAGAGTACGGCTTGCTGACGGTTTTCTAGATAGGAAGAAAACCAGGTTAAGGAAGAGGGATCCAGGACCAGAGATTTTAGTGTGTGCAGAAGAAGTGTATGATTCATCATATCAAAGGCTTTTGATAGGTCTAAGAAAAGAGAAGATGTAAGTTTGTTATTGTTGCGGTTGAAGTTTATGGTATTGGTAAAGGAGAAAGCCGTGGTGGTTGGACTACTCTTTTTTTATATAGATATTTTTTGTGGGCTTAGACCGACCTTTGGTTGCCAGCATCTCTTTTTTCTTATACTTTACTTATTTTGTGGTTTTGTGGCAACACATGGCAGAAGGTATCAATTTGGAACTGGATTATCATCCATCAGTATGGATAATTTGATAGTGTGATTAATGTCAACACAAACCCTCTGTTGGGACTCAACCTAATGGGCTCAGTAGATGCATATGAAGAAATTAATGTTTGGACACCGTTTTTTCACTACTTAGAGATTTTGAGAATTCTCTTTGTAAACTTAGAGTACAATGGCAGCGCATGCACCTGGAGGTGTGTTTATATCACAGACTTATACCTAGCGGTCTCCTGGTGCTGCATTTGCCTACTTATGATAATACATTTCCTGAGTTGTTATGCAAGTGGCAATCAGTTAATATAGAGCTTCGCTTCAATTATATTAGGCTCCTTATCGATTTCTTCCTGCTTGTAGAGAAAAAGCTTATGAATAAGATCGAGGGCAATTCAGTCTGTTGTCCAGCTTGATTTTAACACAGAACTTTACTCTGACAGAATTGAGGATGTTTTGATTAACATTGCTGCATATGATGATCGGTTACAGTAACTTAAAAAGAAGAAACTGGAGAGAGACTTCATGGATTTTAAACATGGCCATATCTTTGTGTGGTCATGAGCTTTCAAACAACAGATCCATTAGGTATATCTAAACATCAAACTGATAATTTGCAGCCTTTTAAATCTACAGAAATTCCTGGTATGCCTAACATGGAAACACATCGAACTCTAGCATTGGCTGAGCATTTCTGGATTCCTCCAATCAGTGTGTAGAAGGAGGAGTTAGACCAAAGACTTGACATAATGACATGGAAAATGCATCGATTTCTGGCATTGGCTTAGCTTTGGTGGATTCCTCCATTCGATATACAGAAGGAGGGGCCAGACTGAAGACTTTACAAAATGATGCCACCACATCCTCTGTTTTTTCCTGATTTGCTGGTTTTCAGGAAGCTCCCCCAATTGATGAAAAGAGGGCATTCCTTCAGACAGGGAAGCAAGTCGCAGAAAGTTTCACATGAACATTATCCGCCAAACAAAGAATACCAAGCAACGTGTGGAAAATCTAGTGGTTTATATTTTGTCTTGTACATTATGTGAAATGCACAGCTTTCATTGTTAGAGGACTGCCTTCACTCTGGCTCCATTTTCTAAGGTCCTTCATTCTGGCTGTATGTTCTAAGGTCCATCATTCTGGCTCCATGTTCTAAGGTCAGTAATGTTATTGATCACAGGCTGTTTGCTGTGAAAATAGCCTTGAAGTTATTGTTTCCAACTAGTGACCAACAGGCGAACACCTTTTAAGAAACCTAATCTGCAGTTTCATCCTTTTGGTTGAAGCTTTCTTCAAGGTATGTGAGGCAGACATTTTTTCTGAATTAAGTAAAGCCCATCCAGTTAAGTTCCATAATATGACACAGCAAGAAAAGTTGGCTTTGAGACAGTTGCATGACAATTGTAAGATTTTCATTTGCCCAGCTGACAAAGGAGGTTGTTTTATATACTAGTCACTACATAGACAAGAATGCATATGCTAAATGACAGCTCTGTCTAGATCAAGATTACTAAATCCGATGTGAATAGATATGAGATATGTGAACATTTATATGAGTGTTTAATGACTGGAATGTTAACAAGAGAGCTGTATGATTATTTAATAGTTGTGGATCCTTTGATTACCTCGATTCATGGTTTACCCAAAGTGCATAAAGATCTTACAAATCCCCTGATGCAACCAGTTGTATCAGGATGTAGAGCATCAGTTAAGAGTGGTATTGGAAAAGGCACCAGCTGTCCTTAAAGATACGGAGGACTTTTTATGGGCAGTGGGAGATTGTGATGCACGCTCTGATTGTGTTAGTGAAGGGCTACTGTTAGTGACTCTAGACATATGCACCATAAGTGTAGGTTGGAATCTATAGGAAAGTTTTTACGCAATAATGGTGACTATACTAGTAGGCATATTAGTATGATTTGTATGTTATTAGAATTAGTTTTAGACGATAATATTTTTATTTTTAATGATGAATACTATTGGCAGAAACTAGGAGTGGTGATGGGAATACCCTGCGCCAACAGTGATGCAAATCTAGTTCTGGCCAATTGGGAAGATCAAATTGTGTTTACAAATCATGCTTTCAGCTCGTTTTTAGTTTTTTTATAAGCGCTTTGCTGATATTTTTATTTTACAGGAAGGATCTTTTGCACAGTTTTGTTACTTGGAAAAAAGTAGCCACTGTTTTAGATTTTCCATGCCCTATTCTGACAAGAAAATAAATTTTCCTGATTGATCCCTACTGATTAAGGGAGACAGTATCCTTGAGACATCCTTACATAAGAAGAAATGCAGGTAGAAAGCCTTCTACATCAGTCCAGCATGCATCCCACCCATATGTATAAGAATATTTTGAAAGGTCAGTTACTTAGTGTCTAGATTGCATACCAATGACCGTGATAATTTAGTGGCCATTAAAAAGTTGTCATTAGTCTTTATACTTAGAGGTTATCAGAGGAAATTGAACGCTTTTCTACAGAGCATCAAGTCCTGAGGTCCATTAGAGGGAATAAAACTGGACTGGACACCATACATAAGCAAAGGAGATAGAGAATCCCAATTTATAGCAGTGAGATTAGCATTGTATGTGACATTATTGAAAGGAATTGGCTGATTTTTCTCTCTGATGATAAAATCAGAGAAATAGTTGGTGATAAACCCAGCTTTGCCTTTAAATATAATCTTTCGCTTAAGAGGCAACTGTGCAATGGATCACATAAGAAATCAAACTACAGGTCTAATAGAAAGAGTATATTTATCTGTAGAGGTTGTAAAGGGTGTAGTGTAATGTCCTGCAGCAATATTTTTGTGCGCTTTACCACACAGAGAAATTTAACGGTTAGTTTTTATGCAGATTGCAAGACTTGTAATCTGGTTTATCTATCTGATTGCAGATTGTGTGAAGCATTTTATGTTGTTAAAACTAACAGACTTTTAAAATAGTGTGGATTGTAACATTTAAGGGACATTAAGTACAAGATTAATTTAAACACACTTTATAAACATGTTCATGATAATAAAGGTCATTCTTTCACTTTTACTGTGTTAGAGATTACCATCAATTCAAGAAGTGGTGATATTAACAAAACTGAAGTAGCTGAGTTAAAGTGGATAGCTGGCCTGCAAGTAGACAAGCCCTCCTGGTTTAAATTGCTCTATTCCTTTAAAACTGTCTTTGAAATCCACGCCATTACATCATTGATTTTGTTGCATCCTTGTGATTGGTTGGTCCAGATTTTGTTGTATTTTTTATGATTGGTTGGTTCATGTTTAAATATCTTCTGCTACTTCCCATTTAATAGATGTGAAAAAGCAGTTAATGTGAAAGCGCTTATCTATGTTATGTGCTTTTATTTTAATTTATTAAAGTTTATGGTTTTAACAATGGTGGTCTCTTTTATCTTGATATTTTTTGTGGGCTTAAATCGATCTTTGGTTGACTGCATCTCTTTTGTCGTATACATTTTATATACTTTTGTATTCTTAGCATTGCACACTGTTTGTATTTTATTCACTGTCACCTCATGTTTCTGTTATATTATGCACATCGCATGAGTGGTTATATTATTGACCCTGGACTGATTCTGTGCTCTACCCATTTAACAAAATTCAATAAATAAATAAATATGCAGATGACTCTGCATGCATATGACTGCAAAACACTTCCTAAAACTACAACAAGAAACTCAAGAAGCATTTGTATTTTGTCAGAGTGGCTCTTAGCTTCTCTGAAATCCATACTCGTCCAGCAAATAGTCGATTCATCAGATGTTAGGCCTAATGTACAAAGCTAGATACCTTCTCACTGATGCTTCTGAAAAAAACTGTTAAAAACGATTGCATCAACATATCATCTTCCATCACTGTTATGTGGTGCTTCTGTTTTTGCCAGTCTGCTTGGCACTATACTGTAGGGCTGTTCTAATTTATTTTTTAAAGTAGATAGATCTGCCACTAATCATACCCAAAAGTCTCATCACTGCTTATCCTAAAAAGCTGAACCGGATTGACTTGTCCCAGCACACCTTGCAATTGACTATTGATTATTCACAATCTTGTATGCATATCAGAAAAATGTCCAACTGTAAGAAAACGTCTTACAGTAGCAGCCTCAAATAGACCCCCGTGCTCTAAATAAAACTCTCAGCACTGCTAGAGAAGCACTCTTCCCAAACTGTGTGTCTAAAGTCTGTAATTCTATTCATCATCTCTCTCTCTCTCATGCTAGACAGATACATAACCTTCAGTCATTTCAGTCTCACCTGAAACAGTGCCTCATTGACTCCTGACAGTACCACAGTACATGCCTGGTTAAGCCAAACTCTCTAATACGCTGCTTTTTTTTACACTGACCTCATAAGTAAGCACACAACTGGTGCTTGGTATGGTAAGTATTGTAATTGATATAATTTATACGTCACTAACTGCATATTTAAGCAGATTAATGCTGTTTGGTGCCATCTTTACTTGTCTATGGTACTGGTTTAACATAACTTCACAACTGACATTCTTTAAAACAATCTTAAGATGTTCTTCATATTGATCACTGCTGCAATAGCCAAAGCCATATGGTTATATCCTGCCAATTAGAGTATGACAGCCAGCCAGCTTCCAAAGTTTTTAGGGCACCTTACACTCACCCAAACTGTCCAGTAGCTTTTGCTGAGCTGACTAAGACAAATATGGGCACAAAGCCCATCTGAACTCGGTCTATAAGTTCGAAGTTTGAAAACTTTGAATGTTAAATAATCTAATTTAAATGTTAGAAGTTTCAAACATCAAACATATAATAAAAAAAACAAACGGAACTTACATGACTAGTGTAGGCAGGGGGCAAGCCCAGAACTTTTGAGGTTGTTGTAATGTTTTTGTTGCAAATGGCAGTAGCAGTTTTTTTTTTTGTCTAGATTGATAGATTTTTTTTAGTGTCATTCCTTAGCTGTTGATATTTAAGTTGATCATGCGGGGCTTTTGTTGAGCGTCAAGTGGCCCATGCTTTGTTTCAGAGTATGATTTTAGATTTGGTTCATTAATTATTAAGCTCTTACACAAATGGCATTTAAGTGTATTTTTATGCAGTACCATTAATCTGAGAATAAGTAACCATTATTTAAATTGCTGGTCAGCAAGATCTACGACATAAGTCTTCAATCAATTAGACAGTTAAGGCCTACTACTCGTGAAGGAATATTAAATCAGTGTATTTCTTATCTGGTTTGATTTACAGTATCAGTTGCTGGAAGTCTATGGCTTTCTCCAGGGTGGTGGCAGCACTATCATGCCATGAAGTAGCATACAGAGAATTGGAGAATTCTGCCAGCCTTGTGTGTGTGTGTGTGTGTGTGTGTGTGTGTGTGTGTGTGTTTGTGTTTTTAAATAACCTGCATGAAAGGCAATTTCTTTGGGTAAATAGGGTGTTGGAAGATACTGGTGCACAGATGGACTGGTGAGGTAGGAGCCTGGGAGTGCTGAACCAAAGTTTTGGCTCTTAAAAGAGTGAAATGTGCAGCTCTCAACTTCATTGTGGAGGTTGGAAGCTAGGGTCTATATTATATGTTCGAAGTTTGAAAACTTTGAACGTTAAATAATGGAATTTAAATGTTCGAAGTTTCAAACATCGAACAGTTAATAAAAAAACAAAAAACAAAAACAAAGGAACTTACTTGACCAGTGTAGGCGGGAGGTGGGCAAGCCCCCCTGCACCCCCCACACCCCCCACTCTTTAAATATACCAACTCCGAGATTGCACTGCAGTGCAGCAGATTTCACTTGCTGCACTGTAGTGCGGTCTCGGAGTTGGTATAAAGAGCTGCACTGCAGTGCGGTCTCGGAGTTGGTATATTTAAAGAGCGGGGGGTGTGGCTTGCCCCCCTGCATACAGCCGTTAGTTTTGTTTCTGTTTTTGTGTTTTTTTTACATATATTCAAAGTTTTATTTTACATATATTCAAAGTTTTATAACTTTGAACATTTAAATTTGATATTTTAATGTTCGAAGTTATAAAACTTTGAACATATGATATAGACCCTCTGAGCTTTACTACCATCTAAGAGTACTTTCCTCTGAGGCTTTTCATTATCGATAGTCTGCTATTGCTGTTCCTTTGCTGGGCAGATAAGTTTCCTTTGGGGAAAAAACTTTCAATATTTATTTTTTGTTTATTATTGCTTTCCTTTTCTGGAAAGTTATTTTAAAGCTGGTAGTTTGTGTTTAACAGACTGTCAAGAGACTGTACTGTACTTTTAAACAGGAGTGTTCCTTTTTCCTTTCAGTTTAAAAGTTGTTTGTAGTAACTGTAAACAATGTTTTTTAAAGAAAAGTTTTGCTTACTTTACTTTGTGGAGCTGGCAAAGTGTTTTAAAGTGCTTTTTACTGTGTGTGTTTTTGAAAAAAGTGACTTCTAAAGACTTTTGGTTGTTAAGAAAATTTGCTGCTTTTTTCTCCCTCAGAAAAGATGCACCATTTTCAACTTGACCATGAAATAATCAATCTGTCCCCGAGCAGGTCCTTCTTCCAGCCACAACAAGAAAAAGTTAAGCAAACAGCCCTTGCCTTCACACCAGGCTAGCAGTGTGCCTCGACCGCAGGTCAGTGTCTCTGCCACGGCCTTTAGTTTATCTCAGACCACTCATCTTTTACCTCATTCTCCTGGTTTAGTATCTACAGCCACTATGGACCAGGGGTTAGCCACATACTCTGTGGCTGTTGGAGACCCTTCAGTGGTCAAGGAGAGATGGTTTTGTCAGTCCTGGGAGAGGGAACAGGGAAACTTACCCATTTTGTCAGAATATTGTGACCATATCTGGGGAAACTGCTGTTGCTATTAATAACACTGCTGGTCCCAGTTCTTCTGTCAAAAGGAACCATAAAGGAACCATAAAGTAAGCATGTATCTACTCCTCAAATTTCTTTAGACAGGATAGTTTACTGGGTCTGGCTCAGAGTTTATTTCAGGCTATTGAACCTTCTTGTAAACTAGTCCCTGGTAAAAGCGAGATAGAGTAGAGACTCAATTATCTGAATGTCAGTTATCTAAATGTCAGTTATCTGACCTCAACCTTCCAAAGGTTTCGGGTAGGAAAAATCATAGTCTGAATATGTAAACGTTATACTTATTCTCTTGTGCGTGTTTTTTGAGCTTGTAGCCCCCTCATGTGAAAAATATTATTTTCCACTGGAATCACTGAATGTTTGAAAAATGTATTCCCTGCATGTTATCCGATTCAATTATATGTTTGATTATCCGAGCAGTTTGATTATCTGAACTACCCTAGGTCCGAATTAGTTCAGTTAATCGACTCTCTACTGTACCTCCTTTCATGAAGAGATTCAAAATTTGGAATCTGTGCAGGAGGATGTACGGACAGATACAGGGTTTTCCCCTCAGATTTCTTATTCAGACTCAGAGGAGAGCTCAGTTTCTGATCCTTCCTGTGGGGTTATCATTCTCTGAGGCTATTGCTAGTGTGCGCAACTGTGGTTTCTCAGTCCCTCAGAAAATACTCTTGAGTTGTTACAGAAGGAATTTCCAGAACCTACACCTATTCCTCTAGATGTTCTTCATTCCACATTGCTGCAGTCCTAACTATTGGGTAGTCCGCTGTCCAGTCGGCCCGAATACCAAAGTATATGGCTGACGTCGGTCAGGGCGCATTAGACTGACCGTCAGGGTACTAATGCGCATGACCGACGTCATATCCTCAGTCTTTTTTGCCGCATGGTCCGATGCAGAAGCAATTTTGCGAGTGCAGGTTGGCGTTCTGAAAGTTTCTGAAGTCAGAGTTTCAGACCGAATGAAAGTTGGCTAAGTACCCGTTAGAATATTTTGGTTTTTCTTGCCTCAGTATTTAACCGGATGTCAGAAAAAGTGAATAACTGTATTTCTTGTGGGAAACAGATACCTCATAGGGATTACCATACTTTGTGTATACCTTGTTTAGGGCCTGAGCACGGCGTTGTTGGATGCCGCTCTTGTGCTAGATTTAACAAACACACTATTAAGAGAAGGTTAGACTGTGCCAGGTTAGTTTTGGGAAGCGTTGTAATTATAAAATGCCGAAAAGCGCAAGGACAAAGCAGCAAAGCCTAGAGTGGAAGAACCGACAGTCCCAGGCGTGGATCTTTAGAAGGCTCAGTGGAGCCGGAGGTTTTGCCAGGTGTTTCTTTGGAGTCTCAGGGAGAGACTTTACTGTTACAGGATGTATCCTCGGAAGTAGGCCAGGCTGAGGGGCTTCTCAGGTGGCTGTTCTTCCCTCTCTTCCTAAGGTGGTTAGAGCCTCCCTTCTGTTTCCAAGGCTTCTTTGAGAGGCAGGCCAAGTTTAACTTCAGTGGGGGTTTCTCCTAGTGCTTCAGGGTCTTTGCCTAAGAAACATATGCTTAAAATGGCAGAGGATTTGATTACTATGATTAGAGGTTCTATGCCCCCTCCTGATAAGAGGCCTAGGGTGGAACCTGAGTTTGAGAGTTTTGAGCAATGTTCGAGGCTTCTGAGTCTTGACTGAAGACTTGCAGGAGTATCCTCCTTATTCTGATTGTGATGTGGATGATTCTACTCCTTCAGCTTCTCCTCCTGAGGATTTTTCATTTTCAGAGACTCTGCATTCCATGAGGGAGCATTTTAAATGGGAAGGTCAAGATTTCTCTGATTCCAGGAAGAGGCTTAGGGAATTCTTGTTTTACCCCAGCATAGGCCTTTAGCTATACCTCCTGTTCTGAATGTGGTGGAAGATGTTTTGCAGAGGCTTCCCTCAATCCTGATTCTTTGCCTCCTGCCCCAGTTAAACCGGATAGGTACTATAGGGTGCCTGAAGCTCATAAGTATCTTTTAAGAGTCCTAGGGCAGACCCGAAACTGTCTCTCAGGGGCCTAAAGGTGTGAAGGCCTCTGTTGTTAAAAATCCTGTTCCTCCTGATAAAGAGGCAAGGGCTTTGGATAGATGGGGAAAGAAAGTGTATACTTCTTCCACTTTAGCCATGAGGGCTTCAATTGTCAGTTTCATATGTTAAAATATCAGAATTATCTCCTTTCACAATTGAAATCTAAGGTGGATGCTCTGGCAGAAGGTATTGAGTGTAAAGAGTTGCAGGATTTAGTTCATGTGTCTGAACAGGTGGGTAAACATTCCTTGCAATGTGGTTTTGATGCTGTGCAGGCCTCCTCGAGGGTGGCTGCCACTGGTTCTGTTCTTCGTAGGCATGCCTGGTTGAGAGATCAGAATTTAGCTGAGCATGTTAAAACAAGGATTTTGGATGCTCCTTTGCAGTCTGATGTGTTGTTTGGTTCGCCTGTGGAAGCAGTCTTAAAGAAAATGGAGGACAAGGCTAAGTCTATGCAAACTGTTAAGGATTTTTGCAGGTGCAGCCTCCGAGTTTAGTAGAAATTGGCCTACTAAGGGATGGACTTATCCTGCTTATGATTCCCAGTCTAGGGGTAGGTCTAGGCGTGGTAGGGGCAGAGCTCAAGGTTCTTTTAGGCCTAGGACAGGAGTTCCCCTGCTCAGACTTCTGGTGAGGGCAGGGGTCAGTCCTTTCGTAAGCAGACCCAATGACCTGCCTTTTCAGCTGCCAGTACATTCTCGCCTGGCAGCACCTTTGGGAGGAAGGCTGTCTCTTTTCAAAGAAAATTGGGATTTAATTACCCAAGACAGATGGGTTCTGGATATCATTCACCACGGTTATAGGTTTTATTTCCATACCATGCCTCCTTTCAAAGGCATGCCAGACATTCCTCCTCTACAAAGACAAGAGGCTCACAAGCAAATTTCTCTGTTGCTCCACATAGGGGCCATTCAGCCAGTTCCTGTGCCAGAAAGGGGCCTAGGATTTTATTCTCGCCTGTTCCTAGTACCAAGAAGGGGAACACGTGGAGGCCAATTTTGGATTTATCTATCCTCAACACTTATCTGGACATTCGCAAGGTCAAAATGTTGGCGTTACAACAGCTTTTACCTCTGCTGGGCAAGGATCACTGGATGGTAACTTTAGATCTCAAGGAAGCTTACCTTCATGTGCCTATAAGACTAAGTTGCAGGAAGTATCTGCGTTTCGAGCTGGAAATTCTCATTATCAGTTCTCTGCATTGCCCTTTGGCTTATCCACTGCCCAGAGTATTCACAAAGGTTCTGGCTCCAGTGATAGCTTACTTCAGGCTAAAAGGAATTCAAATCTATCCTTACTTGGACGACTGCCTGATTCTAGCTCAAGAAAAGGAAGACCTTCTACAGCATTTGGATTATGTCATAGCAGTGCTAAGATGCCTAGGGTATTCTGTGAACGAAATAAAGTCCAGTCTAGTACCCTCTCAAGACATGTGCTTTCTGGGTGTGAGACTGAATACAGCAGCCCAGATGGCCCTTTTAACCCCGGACAAACAAAAGAATCTTTCCAGTTACTTCCATTAACTATCTCTTCAGTCCGGGCTGACTGCAAGGACAGTCCTTCAAGCCTTAGGGTTCATGGCATCTTGTATTCTGGTGCTTCCCAATGCCAAACTGCATATGAGGAAGCTGCAATGGTATCTCAAAATGTATGGACACAGCACTGCCAGGATTTGGACACTGTCATTCAAATAATACCTTGCATTCAAAAGGAATTTTTGTGGTGGGCTCAGGAATGTCACCTAAACAAGGGACTCTCTGTGACCCGGCCAGAGGCAGTCAGATTCTAACGACAGATGCCTCAGACATTGCTTGGGAGCTCATCTAAATGGAAAGTGGATACAAGACAAGTGGCCTGCCAGACTACAGCATCTACATATCAACATGAAAGAGATGTTAGCAGTCCAGTTTGCATTAATGGCTTTCAAGGAGTTACTTCTTCCAGGGCAGGTGTTGATTCTAACAGACAACACAACTGTCATGTGGTACATCAACAAACAAGCGCCCACACATTCTTACCCACTGTGCAGGCAAGCAACGCTTTTATGGGTGACTGCGCTCAGCTTGCAACTACCTCTTCAGGCAAGGTTTCTGCCGAGCACAGAACTCCTTAGCAGATGTGTTAAGCAGACAAATCATGGATCCCCACAGTGGAAACTGGATCTTCATGTATTTCAAAATTGACAGTGTCATGGGGAACTCCAGACATAGATCTGTTCGCTTCTCCACTAAACCACCAGCTGCCAAAGTTTTGCACAAAGAGGTTTCATCACACAGCTTGGAAAGTGGATGCTCTTTCTTTCAGTTGGAAAAATCTTCATGTGTATGCTTTTCCACCTCTGCCTCTTCTCCCACAGGTGCTTCTAAAGGTCAGACAAGACAAGCCAAGGATGATTTTAATAGCTCCAGATTGGCCTCGGCAGCACTGGTACCCATTACTGAGGAGTCTGGTAAGGAAGCCTCCATGGCCTTTACCCTTGATTCCACACCTGTTGTCTCAGAGGGACGGTCACCTGCTCAATGTCAAGCTTCAATCTCTTCATCTAACAGCCTGGCATATTCTGTTTTGAAAGACAGCAGGTCTCAACTTCCTCAACAAGTTTTAAATGTGATTATGGAAGCTAGAAGACCTAGTACAAGGAAAGTGTACGCAGAAAAATGGAAGAGATTTTTATTTTGGAGTGCAGCAAACAATTTGGAGATTTCTGAGCCTAATTTGAGTGTGGCTCTTCAATATCTTACTGAGTTATTGGACAAAGGTTTGTCTTTCTCTTCCATTAAGATTCATGCTGCAGCAATTTCAGCTCACTATGATTGTGACCCACCATTGTTTTCGCATCCTTTGTTCAAGCAATTTCTTAGAGGGGCAAAGAATATAAGACCCCCAGAGCTCCTACTCCTGCTTGGGATCTCAATTTTGTGTTGGAGAAACTTACTCTACAACCTTTTGAGCCTCGGCTACTGCTGAATTGAAATATTTGTCATGGAAGACTGCTTTTTGTTGGCCATTACTTCTGCAAGAAGGGTTTCTGAGTTGCAGGCCCTTATGGCGGTAGAGCCTTTTGATTTTTCATAAGGATAGGGTATCTTTACGTACTAATCCTTCCTTTATGCCTAAGGTGGTTTCTAGTGTGGCTTTAAACCAAACTATTCATTTGCCTACTTTTTATGCAGATCCCCAAAATAAAGGGGAAAAGATTTTGCACACTTTAGATGTACACAGGCAATTGCGTTATTATTTGAGCAGGACTAAGGATTTTAGGCAGTCTCAGCAGTTGTTTGTTTCTTTTGCTTTGGGTTCATAGGGCAAGCCTGTGTCAAAACAAACTATTTCTAGGTGGATTGGGTTTTGCATTGCATTTTGTTATTCCCATCATGGCAAAGAGATTCCAGCTGGAATTAGGCCTCATTCCACTAGGGCTACTGCCACTTCTACAGCATTTCTAAGGGGTGGCCACTAAGGATATTTTGGAGGCAGCTACTTGGAGTTCAGTGCATACTTTCTCTAAGCATTATCACCTTCCTCTCTACTCTAAGTCTAGGGCTGGTTTTGCCACAGCTATTTTGCAAGGCATGTTGTCAGTTCCTGCTTCCTTATGATTTGCCAGCCTCCCTTACCTCTGCTTTGGGATTCTACCCAATAGTTAGGACTGCAGCAATGTGGAATGAAGAACATAGTACAGTTTTGTACCTACCATAAATGTAGATGTTCGAGGATCCACATTGCTGCAGTCCAATCCTCCTTCCCTCTGTGTTTAAGGGTGGTTGTGTAGGTGAGGTTATATTCTGGTAATTTTGTATATATTGTACATATTTTTGGTGCAGGTATGTTTGGAATTTTTGGTTTTGGCCTTAGCTTTTCAGGGTCTTCTGACATCTGGGGCAAGAAAAGACTGAGGATATGGCGTGGGTCGTGCGCATTAGTACCCTGCCCTGACTTTGGTATTCGGGCCGACTGGACAGCGGACTACCCAATAGTTAGGACTGCAGCAATGTGGATCCTCGAACATCTACATTTATGGTAGGTACAAAACTGTACTTTGTCTCACCTTTGGAGGATGTGTGTGTTACTGCCTTTCATTTTCCTGATAGTCACTTGTCTGTCCTTAAAAGGCAGTTAAGATGTATGAAGTTCCTCAGTCTTTTAGATGTTCTTCATCTCACATTGCTGCAGTCCTTACATATGGGTAGTCCGCTGTCCTCGGTCGGCCCGAATATCAAAGTATTAGGCTGACGTCGGTCAAGGCACTTAAGACTGACATCAGGACGTCAGGGTACAAATGCGCATGACCGACGTCATATCCTCAGTCTTTTTTGCCGCATGGTCCGATGCAGAAGCAGCGTTGCAAGTGCCGTTCGGCGTTCTGAAATTTTTCGAGTACGGAGTTTCAGACCGAATCAAAGTTGGCTGAGTACCCCGTTGGGGAATATTTTAGGTTTTTCTTGCCTCAGTGGTTTACCGGATGTCAGAAAAAGTGAATAACTGTATTTCTTGTGGGAAACAGATACCGCATAGGGATTATCACTCTTTGTGTATTCCTTGTTTGGGGCCTGAGCACGACGTTGTTGGGTGTCGCTTTTGTGCTAGGTTCAATAAGATCACTATTAAGCGAAGGTTAGATTGTGCTAGGCTGGTCTTCGGGAAGCGGTGCAATTATAATATGCCGTCGGATTCTCCGGCGCCCGCTTCTTCGAAGAAGCACAAAGACAAAGCAGTTAAACCCAGGCAAGATGAGTCGTCCGTTCCGGACGCCGGTTCTTTAGAGGCGTCAGTGGAACCGGTGGTTCCGACGGAGGCTTCTCTGGAGTCCCAGGGGGAGACTTTGATATTGCAGGATGTGGCCTCTCAGGAGGCAGGTCAGGCTGAAGGGGCTTCTCAGGTTACTGTACTCCCCTCCCTTCCTAGGGTGGTTAGGCCCTCTCCTTCTGTTTCCAAGGCTTCTCCCAGAGGCAGGCCAGGTTTAGCTTCTGTTGGTGTCACTCCTAGTTCAGCAGGGTCTGTGCCCAAGAAGCACATGCTTAAAATGGCAGAAGATTTGATTACTTTGATTAGAGGTTCTTTGCCCCCTCCTGATAAGAGGCCTAGGGTGGAGCCAGAGTTGGGGAGTTTTGAGCAGGCTTCGGATGTTTCAGAGTCTTGGCTGAAGACTTGCAGGAGTACTCTCCTTATTCTGATTCTGATGCAGATGATTCGACTCCTTCTGCTTCTCCTCCAGAGGATTTTTCTTTTCAGAGACTCTTCATTCCATGAGGGAACATTTTAAGTGGGAAGGTCAGGACTTCTCTGATTCCAGGAAAAGGCTTAGGGAATTTTGCTTTTACCCCAGCATAGGCCCTTGGCTATACCCCTGTTCTGGATGTTGTGGAAGATGTGTTTGCAGAGGCTTCACTTAATCCTGATTCTTTGCCTCCTGCTCCTGTTAAACCGGATAGGTATTACAGGGTGCCTGAGGCTCATAAATATCTTTATAAGAGTCCTAGGGCGGACCCAGAAACTGTTAGTCAGGGACCTAAGGGTGTCAAGGCCTCTGTTGTAAAAAATCCGGTTCCTCCAGATAAAGAGGCCAGAGCTTTGGATAGATGGGGAAAGAAAGTCTATACATCTTCTACCTTAGCTATGAGGGCTTTGAATTGCCAGTTTCACATGTTGAAATATCAAAACTATCTTCTTTCTCAATTGAAGTCTAAGGTGGATGCTCTGGCGGAAGGCATTGAGTGTAAAGAATTACAAGATTTGGTGCATGTTTCTGAACAGGTGGGTAAGCATTCTTTACAATGTGGTTTTGATGCTGTACAGGCCTCGTCTAGGGTGGCTGCCACTGGTTCAGTTCTTCGCAGGCATGCCTGGCTGAGGGATCAGAATTTATCTGACCATGTTAAGACAAGGATTTTGGATGCTCCTTTACAGTCTGATGTGTTGTTTGGTTCACCTGTGGAGTCAGTCTTGAAGAAAATGGAAGACAAGGCTAAGTCTATGCAGGCTGTTAAAGATTTTTTGCAAGTTCGGCCTCCGAAGTTTAGTAGGAATTGGCCTGCTAAGGGGTGGACGTATCCTTCTTATGATTCTCAGTCTAGGGGTAGATCTAGACGTGGTAGGGGCACAGCTCAGAGTTCTTTCAGATCTAGAACAGGGAGTTCACCTGCACAATCTTCGGGTGAGGGCAGGGGCCAGTCCTTTCGTAAACAGGCCCAATGACCTACCTTTTCAGCTGCCAGATCCTTCTTGCCTGGCAGCACCTTTGGGAGGAAGGTTGGCACTCTTCAAGGAAAATTGGAATTTGATTACCCAAGACAGATGGGTATTGGATATCATACACCAAGGTTACAAGTTTTATTTCCATACCTTGCCTCCTTTCAAAGGCATGCCGGACGTTCCTCCTCAGCAAAGACTAGAGGCTCACAAACAAATTTCTCTGCTACTTCAAATAGGGGCCATACAACCGGTCCCTCTGCCAGAAGTGGGCCTAGGATTTTATTCTCGCCTGTTCCTAGTACCAAAGAAAGGGAACACGTGGAGACCAATTTTGGATTTATCTATCCTCAACACATATCTGGACATTCCCAAGTTCAAAATGTTGACGTTACAACAGCTTTTACCTCTGCTGGGCAAAGATCACTGGATGGTGACTCTGGATCTCAAGGAGGCTTACCTTCATGTTCCTATCAGGCTCAGTTGCAGGAAGTATCTGCGTTTTGGCTGGGACTTCTCATTATCAGTTCTCTGCATTGCCCTTTGGCTTATCTACTGCCCAGACTGTTCACGAAGGTTCTGGCTCCAGTGATAGCTTTCTTCAGGCTAAGAGGAATACAAATCTATCCTTATTTGGACGATTGCCTGATTCTGGCCCAAGGAAAGGATGAACTTCTTCATCATTTACAGTATGTGATAGCAGTGTTAAGATGCCTGGGGTATTCTGTGAACGAAATAAAGTCCAGTCTAGTACCCTCTCAGGACATGTGCTTTCTGGGTGTGAGACTGAATACAGCATCCCAGATGGCCTTTTTGACCCCGGACAAACAAAAGAATCTTTCTCTTTACTTCCATCAATTGTCTCGTCGGTCCAGGCTGACTGCAAGAACAGTCCTTCAAGCCTTGGGGTTCATGGCATCTTGTATTCTGGTACTTCCCAATGCCAAACTGCATATGAGGAAGCTACAATGGTATCTCAAAAATGTATGGACACAGCACTGCCAAGATATGGACACTGTCATTCAGATAATACCTTGCATTCAAAAGGAATTTTTGTGGTGGGCTCAGGAATGTCACCTAAACAAGGGACTCTCTGTGACCCGGCCAGAGGCGAGTCAGATTCTAACGACAGATGCCTCAGACAAAGCTTGGGGAGCTCATCTGAACGGAAAATGGGTACAAGACACGTGGCCTGCCAGACTTCAACATCTACATATCAACTTGAAGGTGATGTTAGCAGTCCAGTTTGCATTAATAGCTTTCAAGGATTTACTTCTTCCAGGGCAGGTGTTGGTTCTAACAGACAACACAACTGTCATGTGGTACATCAACAAGCAAGGGGAACGATTCTTATCCTCTATGCAGACAAGCAATGATTTTGTGGGAGACTGCTCTCAGTTTACAGCTAAATCTTCAGGCAAGGTTTCTGCCAGGAGCACAGAACTCCTTAGCAGATGTGTTGAGCAGACAAATTATGGATCCCCACGAGTGGAAATTGGATCCTCATGTATTTCAGAAATTGACAGTGTTATGGGGAACTCCAGACATAGATCTGTTCGCTTCTCCACTAAACTACCAGCTGCCAAAGTTTTGCACAAAAGGTTTCATCCCACAGCCTGGAAAGTGGATGCTCTTTCATTCAATTGGAGCAATCTTCATGTGTATGCCTTTCCACCTCTGCCTCTCCTCCCAAAGGTACTCCTGAAGGTCAGACAGGACAAGCCAAACATGATTTTAATAGCTCCAGATTGGCCTCGACAGCACTGGTACCCATTACTGTGAAGTCTGGTAGGAGCCTCCATGGCCTTTGCCTTGATTCCTCACCTGCTGTCTCAGGAGAACAGTCATTTACTCAATGTCAAACTTCACTCTCTACATCTAACAGCCTGGCATATTCTGTTTTAAACCCTGGAGGGTCTCAGCTTCCACAACAAGTTTTGAATGTTATTTTGGAGGCCAGAAGGCCTAGTACAAGGAAAGTGTACGCAGATAAATGGAGGAGATTTTTATTTTGGAGTACAGCAAAGGACTTTGATGTTTCTAAGCCTAATTTAAGTGTGGCTCTTCAATACCTTACTGAGTTACTGGACAAAGGTTTGTCCTTCTCCTCTATTAAGGTTCATGCTGCAGCAATTTCTGCTCACTATGACTGTGACCCACCATTGTTTTCTCATCCTTTGTTTAAGCAATTCCTTAGAGGGGCAAAGAATATAAGACCCCACGTAGAGCTCCTACTCCTGCTTGGGATCTCAATTTTGTGTTGGAGAAACTCACTCTACAACCTTTTGAGCCTGCAGCTACTGCCGAGTTGAAATATTTATCATGGAAGACTGCTTTTTTGTTGGCCATTACCTCTGCGAGAATGGTTTCTGAATTACAGGCCCTTATGGCGGTTGAGCCTTTCTTAATTTTCCATAAGGATAGGGTATCTTTGCGTACTAATCCTTCCTTTATGCCTAAAGTGGTTTCTAGTGTGACTTTAAACCAAGCTATTCATTTGCCTACTTTTTATGCAAACCCCCAAAATAAAGGGGAAAAGATTTTACACACTTTGGATATACACAGGCAGTTGCGATATTATTTGAGCAGAACTAAAGGGTTCAGGCAGTCTCAGCAGTTATTTGTTTCATTTGCTTTGGGTTCTCAGGGCAAACCTGTTTCAAAACAAACTATTTCTAAGTGGATTGGTTTTTGTATTGCTTTCTGTTATTCCCATCATGGTAAGGAGATTCCAGCTGGGATTAGGCCTCATTCCACTAGGGCTACTGCCACTTCTACAGCTTTTTTAAGGGGGGTGGCTACTAAAGATATTTTGGAGACAGCTACTTGGAGTTCAGTGCATACTTTCTCTAAGCATTACCACCTTCCACTTTACTCTAAATCTAGGGCTGGTTTTGCCACTGCAATTTTACAGGGCATTTTGGCAGCTCCTAATGCTTTATAATTTTGCCATCCTCCCTTACCTCTGCTTTGGGATTCTACCCATATGTAAGGACTGCAGCAATGTGAGATGAAGAACATAGTACAGTTTTGTACCTACCATAAATGTAGATGTTCAAGATCCACATTGCTGCAGTCCAATTTACCTCCCTCCTTCCCTCTGTAGTTAGAGGCGGTTGTGTGGTTTGGGTTGTGAATATTGTAAATATTGTAAATATGATTAGTGCAGGGGTGGTTGGTTGTTTTTTGCTGTCTTTTGGTTTTGGCCTTTCTTTTTAGGGTCTTCTGACATCTGGGGCAAGAAAAGACTGAGGATATGACGTCGGTCATGCGCATTTGTACCCTGACGTCCTGATGTCAGTCTTAAGCGCCTTGACCGACGTCAGCCTAATACTTTGATATTCGGGCCGACCGAGGACAGCGGGCTACCCATATGTAAGGACTGCAGCAATGTGGATCTTCGAACATCTATATTTATGGTAGGTACAAAACTGTACTTTTTTTCACATGCTTCACAAACCTGGTCTGGCAGCTACAGCTTTAGTTAATCCTTCAGCTGCTAAACACTTAGTGAATTCCAGTCCTTCTCTTTCTTTCTCTCTGATAAGGATGGGAAGATTATTGGAAAGTATGGGAGAAAAAGTGTATCCTTCAGAAACGTTGATTTTTCAGAATTTGGAATTGTCAGGCTCATACGTTAGTTTATTTTGACCAATTGTGAAAGTATGAATGTTTTGTCTGCAATTTCTTTTTGTGAGGAAAAATCTGCTTTAAATAATTTAGTTTCTTCTGTTGTACAAGTCACTGCTCATTGCATACAGTGTGTGTATGACTATGTTAATACTTCTTCCAGCACTGTGGCCACTGGTACTTTGTTGAGGTTTGTATGGCTGCATTCTCAAAACCTCTCAGATGTTAAAATTAATTTTAAATTCTCCTTTGGATAGAGATTTAGTTTTTGTCCCCTGTGCTGCAGAGGTGATCTGCAAGTGTAATGAAAGGGGTAAGGTGATCCAGGGAATCTCTCTAATATTTTTCATCCCACCTTTTCCAAGTTTTCCAATGGTGTCTCTTACTCCTCTTCCAGTTTTGGTAAGAAACAAAATAGTCTTCACAGACATTTAGCAAGAAATGGCAAGGGGGTTCCAAGAAGAATTCCTGAATCTGCCAAAGCCAAGCAGTCCAGTAAATTCCTCCTCCCACCTTGGCAGCCCCTTTTTTCTTTCGGAAAGTCTGAATCTCCATTTTTGGCTTTGGCAACACAGTTTCAGACAAATGGGTTCTGAAGATCATTCATGAAGATTACAGATGGTAGTGAGAGGAAATTCCTCCTTTTCGGGGGGGGGGGGGGGGAGTACTTTGTCATCCTCCAGACCAGACTGTTTTGTTTCCACCTGTCCTTTATCACATGCTGTCCCAGGTAGTGAGAGAACCTGTCCCCCCTTCCTAGGTGGGGAATGGGCTTTATTGAAGGATGCTTTTACTGCCAAAGAAAGAAAATGCTTGTTGAACAGTTCTGGATCTTTCGTTCCTAAACGTGTTTGTGATCATGCCAAAATTCAAAATGATGTCACTTAACCAGTTACCTCTTCTTCCTCATTCAAGTTTCCTTGTAACATTAGATGTAAAAGATACTTATAACGTTCCTATTCATCCAAACTTCAGGCATTTCTTAAGGTTGTGTGTGTCTGGATCACATGATCAGTTCTCTGCCTTACCCTTCGGATTATCCACTGCACCAAGAGTGTTAAAGTGTCGCTCCAGTTCGAGCTCGTTATCCGCATTTCTCCATATTTAGATGAATTGCTTATCTTTGCAGAGTCTTTTTTAAAGAATCTTTCTCTCTAGGATGACAGATCTCTTACACAAATTGGGATTCAAAGAGAACATTCAAAAGTCTTCCTTGACTCCTCTTGACAGATCTGCATTTCTGGGATGTCGACTAGACACCACAATTCAAAGAGCTTTTCTTTCATGGGAAAACATAGATGTATAGCTAGACCTATTTCTAAGGTTTTCCAGTCAGACTTCAGTCACTGTGAGGCATTACCCCAAGATTTTGGGTCTCATGGCTTCTGTGATTCTCAGGATACCCCTGGCAAGACTCCAGATGAGAAAGATACAGTGGTATCTGAAATCTCTTTGGTCCCAGAACCAATACTGCTGGTCTTTTCTGATCCCACTGCTGAGGGTTATCAGAAGAGAAATCACATGCTGGAGACAACAGATATCCCTAAATCCAGGTCTCCTCTTCTCCTTTCTGTTTCAAAGCAGTCCGTCATTACAGATGCCACAGACTTTCTTTGGGAAGTAGTTTCAAGAGAGATAAAAGTGCAAGGTGTGTGGAACACCAAGGACAAATGCAAGCACATAAATATAAAAGAGATGCTTGCCTGGATCAAGGCACTTAAGTCTCTTAATCATCTTTTGTCCCCAGGACCTCTTCATGTTGTTACAGACAATACCACAGTCCTATGGTACATCAACAAGCAAGGTGGAACCATGTCATACCCCTTCTGCAGACTAGCCATGTTAGCTTGGGATATAGCTTCACAGCACATTCTCACTCTACAGGCATCTTACATTCTTTCAGAGCAAAACTGTGTGGCAGATCAGCTGAGGAGGACACGTGCAAACCTGCGCAAATGGAAACTAGATAATAGGGTCTTCAAGACTGGATCCATCTCTGGGGAGTTCCTCTCTGAACAGTCAGCTGAAAAGATTCTCCCCCAGGACTCCATGTAATAAGACCTGGAAGACAAATGCCTTTTCTTTTCCATGGACAAGAATATTCCTGTATGCTTTCCCACCCTTTCCACTAATATCCAGAGTTCTTCTGACAATTCGGAAGGAATTCCCCAAGACCTTTTGTTGCGACTTCCCTCTGACACAGGCTTCCTCACATATTGGATCTACTGTCACAAGAACAAGGATGTTTGATACACCCCATCAGTTAACTTCAGTTGACTGCCTTGATATTAGGGACTTGGTTCCCTTTAGGCACCTGTTACTGAGGATGTGCAGCTGGTACTACTGGAGGCAGGAAAGGCTGCTACTAGAAAATCCCATGTTTGCAAGTGGAACGGATTCTCTAGTTGATGCCAGTAACATAGCCAGAGCACCCATTCATGGCTAGTTTTCTGTTTTTATTTATTTATTTTTTTTGTAATATTTCTATGGGTTACTATGGCCTTTCTTACTGTTCTATCAAGTTTCATTTACCGCCCATTTCATCATGGATTGTCCTCTTTCAATGTATTTTTATGTCCAAATGTTTTGGTAAGTGGTTTTGCATTTGAGGCCTCCAAGAAAATTGGTGGCCCCTTCGTGCAGTTCTAATTTTGTGTTAGTGAAGCTGACACTTTCTCCATTTGAACCAGCTAATGCAGCTGACTTGAGGTTCTTAAGCTAGAAAATGATTTTACTGATCGCTTTGATCCTTGCAGGAAGGAAATCTGAGTTGCAAGTTCTTATGGTGAGTCAATTCTACCTCATTTTCCACATGGACAGGATTTCTTTGTGAGCCAGTACTTGTGTGTTTAAAGTGGTATCCGAGTTTACTTTAAGGCAACTTATCCATCTCCCCATTTTCTTTCCTAAATCCAAAAAGGAAGGAGAAAAGGATATTCCATACCTTGAATGTCCACAGACATCAAAGGCACTTGTATGGACAGAACTAAATCTTTCATATCTTTGGATCAATTGTCCATTTCTTGTGAAGGTAAAAGAAGGGACAACCTGTTTGAAACAGATTATTTCCAAATGGTTGTCTAAGGCTATTACCTGTTATAGTCACCATAACAAAACTATTCAGGCAGGGTCAAGGCCTACTGTGCTAGAGCCTTGGCTTCATCTGTGGCTGTTTGGAAAGGGTTGGATTCTAGAAGTGTTCTAGAAGCAGTAAAGCCTAGATCAGGCATTGCTAGGACCATTCTCCAGATGCTCCCTCCTTCCACCTCCCTAAATTTGTAAATTATAGTAGTCTACCTGCATACCTTTGGCTACTGAAGCAGTGATCAATGTGAAGGACATAATACAACTGTGTAAGTAAACTTACCATAAGAGTAGATGTTCAAACGATCACTGCTGTAGTATGTACTCCTCCTCACCATCTCCCTCGTTTCTTAACGTGCTGTTTTTGTCAGGGTGTTGTCATTAAGTTTTTTTGTTCTTCCTAGTCTTGTCCTTTCATGGTTCATCTTTCTTGTTGACAGGAAAGCTCTGAAGGACTTGGTTCCAAACTTGTCTTTTAGTTAGCTTGGATCAAGGCTCCTAAAGCCTTAGAAGCTACCTGTCTATTATTTCCTTGGCAGGATGTAACCTATATAGCTTAGGCTGGCTGCAGCAGTGATCATTCGAACACCTACTGTTATGGTAAGTTTACTTACACGACTGTACTTTAGACTACATGCACTGTAGTTATGTTATACTGCTGTATGTTTTTCATGTGTATCTTCATATTTTATAAGGTATTTGTTTTAATGTTATATTCTATGTTACATATAAATCTGATTGCTAAGTAATATTGTTGGTGGAGATTTTCTTCCTGGGGCTTCACTGAAAAGGGATTACATGTCCAGTCAGACATTTCTGCCTGTTGAAAAAAAAAATGTAGCCGTTTGTCTATCTATCTATCTATCTGTATATATAATCGCACAGACATGTTTTGAATCTCTTATGATTTTGCAAATAATTTCCAAGTAATCATATTTCGAGATCTCTTAGTGAAAGCTTTGAGTACTGTCCTCCTAAAAGATAAAAGAATTATAAACAGACTGCATGAAGTTGAAGACGTACTTGCATAGTCCAGTAGACTGATATTTGCTTTTCTAATGGAGTTGAGTTAGTAAAAA
This sequence comes from Protopterus annectens, assembly GCF_019279795.1. Taxonomy (NCBI): domain Eukaryota; kingdom Metazoa; phylum Chordata; order Ceratodontiformes; family Protopteridae; genus Protopterus; species Protopterus annectens. Next base: position 52,064,262 of record NC_056743.1, on the reverse strand, counting down.
GTAGGAAGTCAAACTGTGCTCACCAGTTGAAGGAAGCGGTGTGATACTGCCTGCCTCAGTTCTCAGTGTATTTCTTATCATCTTCTTCAAACGCACGAGTCAGCAACATTAGCTGCTGATTGACAGAACTGGAAAAGATTTCAGACCTGGTACAATTTTCCTCTTCTCTTGAGATTCAGGAGTTCTCTAGAAGAGTTTGGACATGGCCTTTACCTGGTACAAAAGTAGTGGCTTTGCCTTGTTTAATACATGCATTATAGTAACTTCTGGAAAGCTGGTGGTTCCTGCCACCCACTGTACTGAAGGTTAACCACCTTAAACATCTTCAAGTGTTAAAGTCCTAGATTGAAAGGCTTCCATTTGGCAAGGCCTTCAATGTGTTCTGTAATATCATCATGGGATTACTATCCTCATTTAGAAAGTTGTTTCACTGTATGTCTATTCACAACCAATCACAGAGTGTCACTTATGGAAAGTTATTTCACTGTAGATCTCATTGATTCGCACTAATCACAGTGCACCACTGTTGCTAAGTTATTTCACAGTGCATCTCAGCGATTCACATTCAGTCAAAAATTATAACTTTCTCATATGTAGTTGCATGAGCAGCTGTACTGGACAGGTGGAGAGGGATTCATTGGTTCTTCACTAAAAGGATAGATAAGTTCAGCAGCTTGAGTTACTCAGATAGCTTTGAACAGAGCCATCCTGTTTTCATGTTTCTTGGTTTCATGCTCTTCTCTAAGGGGACATGTGCCTTGTTTGCTGGGCCATGAATGACCCTGTCTGCTTTGAAACTTTGTGTCTGTAGAGTATCAGTAGGAGTGAAGCAAGTGTAGAAAGGCAGTTATAACTTTAAATATAAATTTACACTAATCCTTACATTCAGAATGAATGTCCCCAGCTTTTAAACATTGCAGTGTCCTGGCAATATAAATTTACACTAATCCTCACGTTCAGAATGAATTTCCCCAGCTTTTAAACATTGCAGTGTCCTGGCAATATACATTTACACTAATCCTCACGTTCAGAATGAATTTCCCCAGCTTTTAAACACTGCAGTGTCCTGGCAATATAAATTCACACTAATTCTCACATTCAGAATGAATGAATTTCCCCAGCTTTTATAGGTTCATACTAGGCTATCTGCCCTAGAGCATTTATAAGCCTAGCCAGAGTGTGTTTGGCTTTCGCCACCCATTTTAAATTAATTTTGCAATGCCCTTTTTCAAGGTTAGTATACTGTGCCTCTGTCTAACAGTGACACAGAAGTGATACCCGGGGTAAACCTACGGTCTTCCATCCACTCATCAAGATTCCTCTTGAAGAGAGTCAATGAGGGACTCTGCCTAACCTGGACTGGGATTTTATTCCAGAGTGAAGGGAGCCTCTGGGTTATGAATCTGTCCCTCCAGCATGTCCTTTTTATTTCAGTGCTGAGGCTCATGTCTCTTGAGTGCGTAGCTCGATGGGATTTGGATTTTCTGAGGTGCAGCATGTCCATTAATTCCGGGTTGGACATAGCTTTATATGTCAGGCACAGATCGCCTCTGAGCAGGCGATATGCCACTGAGTAGAGCTGGAGTTTCTTTAACCGGGCAGCATATGGCATCTCTTTGAGCCCTTTGATCCTCTTGGTGAGGTACTTTTGGGGTCTTTCCAGTTGCTGCAGGTGTCTGGTAAGGTACATCCCAAAAGGGGCATTGTACTCAATTATGGCCTGATGAGGGATGAGTAAAGAGGCACGATGACCTCCCCTGATCTAGATGTGAATCCCTTCATGATTAGGTGGTCTATATAAAATGTTTTTCTAACCATTTTGGCCACGTGGTTGTCAAATGATAGATTGCTATCAACTTGGGTCCCCAGGTCCCTAATTACTTCTTCTGTACTTAATGGATTACCACCTATGTGGTAATTTGTGGGCACTTTGTTTTTGCCAAAGGGGATGACTATACACTTTTTGGCGTTTAGCTTGAGGCCATGGCTCTGGCACCAGTTGTCTATTTCTATGAGGCCCTTTTGGAGGATGCTTGTGGCGGCTGGAGAGTCGATTATGGCGCCCAGTTTGCAGTCATCTGCGAACTTGGTTAGCCACAGTCCTTCTGTGTTGGCCTGTACCTCCGAGAAATATATACCGAACAAGAGAGGTCCCAGGACTGAGCCTTGTGGGACGCCACTTGTAACTGGTTTGGAGTCTGACATGGCTCCAGCAATTCTAACCATGTGGGCTCTGTCCTTGAGCCAGTTTGCAACCCATCTAGTGACATAGGGGTTTATATTTAAGCTGGTGAGCTTATCTATAATGCCCGAGTGGGATATTGTATCGAAGGCTTTTGCGAGGTCCAGGTAGGCTATGTGGACCACCTTCCCCTCGTCAATGGCCTTGGTGACTGTTTCAAATAAATCGACCAGGTTTAAGAGGCAGGATCTGCCCTTAACAAAGCCGAACTGGGTAGGATCCAGTGTCTGTAGGTCCCCAATATCTTTATTTATGAGGTCCATGATGATCCTTGCCATCATTGCAGTGTCCTGGCAATATACATTTACACTAATCCTCACATTCAGAATGAATGAATTTCCCCAGCTTTTAAACATTTCAGTGCCCTGGCAATATAAATTTAAACTAATCCTCACGTTCGGAATGAATTTCCCCAGCTTTTAAACATTGCAGTGTCGTGGCAATATAAATTTACACTAATCCTCGCGTTCAGAATGAATTTCCCCAGCTTTTAAACATTGCAGTGTCCTGACAATATAAATTTACACTAATTCTCTTGTTCAGAATGAATTTCCCCAGCTTTTAAACATTGCAGTGTCCTGGCAATATAAATTTACACTAATCCTCGCGTTCAAAATGAATTTCCCCAGCTTTTAAACATGGCAGTGTCCTGGCAATATACATTTACACTAATCCTCGCGTTCAGAATGAATTTCCCCAGCTTTTAAACGTTGCAGTGCCCTGACAATATAAATTTACACTAATCCTCGCATTCAGAATGAATTTCCCCAGCTTTTAAACATTGCAGTGTCCTGGCAGTATAAATTACACTAATCCTCACGTTCAGAATGAATTTCCCCAGCTTTTAAACATTGCAGTGTCCTGACAATATAAATTATACTAATCCTCGCATTCAGAATGAATTTCCCCAGCTTTTAAACATTGCAGTGTCCTGGCAATATAAATTTACACTAATCCTAGCATTCAGAATGAATTTCCCCAGCTTTTAAACGTTGCAGTGTCCTGACAATATAAATTTACACCAATCTTTACGTTCAGAATGAATTTCCCCAACTTTTAAACATTGCAGTGTCCTGGCAATATAAATTTACACTAATCCTCACGTTCAGAATGAATTTCCCCAGCTTTTAAACATTGCAGTGTCCTGACAATATAAATTTACACTAATCCTCATGTTCAGAATGAATTTCCCCAGCTTTTAAACATTGCAGTGTCCTGGCAATATAAATTTACACTAATCCTCGTGTTCAAAATGAATTTCCCCAGCTTTTAAACATGACAGTGTCCTGGCAATATACATTTACACTAATCCTCGCGTTCAGAATGAATTTCCCCAGCTTTTAAACGTTGCAGTGCCCTGACAATATAAATTTACACTAATCCTCGCATTCAGAATGAATTTCCCCAGCTTTTAAACATTGCAGTATCCTGGCAGTATAAATTACACTAATCCTCACGTTCAGAATGAATTTCCCCAGCTTGTAAACATTGCAGTGTCCTGACAATATAAATTACACTAATCCTCGCATTCAGAATGAATTTCCCCAGCTTTTAAACATTGCAGTGTCCTGGCAATATAAATTTACACTAATCCTAGCATTCAGAATGAATTTCCCCAGCTTTTAAACGTTGCAGTGTCCTGACAATATAAATTTACACCAATCCTTACGTTCAGAATGAATTTCCCCAACTTTTAAACATTGCAGTGTCCTGGCAATATAAATTTACACTAATCCTCACGTTCAGAATGAATTTCCCCAGCATTTAAACATTGCAGTGTCCTGGCAATATAAATTTACACTAATCCTCACGTTCAGAATGAATTTCCCCAGCTTTTGAACATTGTAGTGTCCTGGCAATATATTTTTACACTAATCCTCACGTTCAGAATTAATTTCCCCAGCTTTTGCAGTGTCCTGGCAATATAAATTTACACTAATCCTCGCGTTCAGAATGAATTTCCCCAGCTTTTAAACATTGCAGTGTCCTGACAATATAAATTTACACTAATCCTCGCATTCAGACTTAATTTCCCCAGCTTTTAAACATGGCAGTGTCCTGGCAATATAAATTTACACCAATCCTCGCGTTCAGAATGAATTTCCCCAGCTTTTAAACGTTGCAGTGTCCTGGCAATATAAATTTGCACTAATCCTCGCGTTTAGAATGAATTTCCCCAGCTTTTAAACATTGCAGTGTCCTGGCAATTTAAATTTACACTAATCCTAACGTTCAGAATGAATTTCCCCAGCTTTTAAACATTGCAGTGTCCTGGCAATATAAATTTACACTAATCCTCGTGTTCAGAATGTATTTCCCCAGCTTTTAAATGTTGCAGTGTCCTGACAATATATATTTACACTAATCCTCGCATTCAGAATTAATTTCCCCAGCTTTTAAACATGGCAGTGTCCTGGCAATATAAATTTACACTAATCCTCGCGTTCAGAATGAATTTCCCCAGCTTTTCAATGTTGCAGTGTCCTGACAATATATATTTACACTAATCCTCGCATTCAGAATGAATTTCCCCAGCTTTTAAACATTGCAGTGTCCTGGCAGTATAAATTACACTAATCCTCACGTTCAGAATGAATTTCCCCAGCTTTTAAACATTGCAGTGTCCTGGCAATATAAATTTACACTAAACCTGGCATTCAGAATGAATTTCCCCAGCTTTTAAACATTGCAGTGTCCTCGCGATATAAATTTACACTAATCCTCACGTTCAGAATGAATTTCCCCAGCTTTTAAACATTGCAGTGTCCTGGCAATATAAATTTACACTAATCCTCACGTTCGGAATGAATTTCCCCAGCTTTTAAACATTGCAGTGTCCTGGCAATATAAATTTACACTAATCCTCGCGTTCGGAATGAATTTCCCCAGCTTTTAAACATTGCAGTGTCCTGGCAATATAAATTTACACTAATCCTCGCATTCAGAATGAATTTCCCCAGCTTTTAAACGTTGCAGTGTCCTGACAATATAAATTTACACTAATCCTCACGTCCAGAATGAATTTCCCTAGCTTTTAAACATTGCAGTGTCCTGGCAATATAAATTTTCACTAATCCTCGCATTCAGAATGAATTTCCCCAGCTTTTAAACATTGCAGTGTCCTGGCAATATAAATATACACTAATCCTCGCGTTCAGAATGAATTTCCCCAGCTTTTAAACATTGCAGTGTCCTGACAATATAAATTTACACTAATCCTCGCATTCAGAATGAATTTCCCCAGCTTTTAAACATTGCAGTGTCCTGGCAATATAAATTTACAGTAATCCTTGCATTCAAAATGAATGAATTTCCCCAGCTTTTAAACATTGCAGTGTCCTGGCAATATACATTTACACTAATCCTCACATTCAGAATGAATTTCCCCAGCTTTTAAACATTGAAGTGTCCTGGCAATATAAATTTGCACTAATCTTCACATTCAGAATGAATTTCCCCAGCTTTTAAACATTGCAGTGTCCTGGCAATATACATTTACATTAATCCTCGCGTTCAGAATGAATTTCCCCAGCTTTTAAATGTTGCAGTGTCCTGACAATATAAATTTACACTAATCCTCGCATTCAGAATTAATTTCCCCAGCTTTTAAACATGGCAGTGTCCTGGCAATATAAATTTACACTAATCCTCGCATTCAGAATGAATTTCCCCAGCTTTTAAACATTGCAGTGTCCTGGCAGTATAAATTACACTAATCCTCGTGTTTGGAATGAATTTCCCCAGCTTTTAAACATTGCAGTGTCCTGACAATATAAATTTACAGTAATCCTTGCATTCAGAATGAATTTCCCCAGCTTTTAAACATTGCAGTGTCCTGGCAATATAAATTTACACTAATCCTCACATTCAGAATGAATTTCCCCAGCTTTTAAACATTGCAGTGTCCTGGCAGTATAAATTACACTAATCCTCACGTTTGGAATGAATTTCCCCAGCTTTTAAACATTGCATTGTCCTGACAATATAAATTTACAGTAATCCTTGCATTCAGAATGAATTTCCCCAGCTTTTAAACATTGCAGTGTCCTGGCAATATAAATTTACACTAATCCTCGCATTCAGAATGAATTTCCCCAGCTTTTAAACATTGCAGTGTCCTGACATTATAAATTTACACTAATCCTCACATTCAGAATGAATTTCCCCAGCTTTTAAACATTGCAGTGTCCTGGCAATATAAATTTACACTAATCCTCACGTTCAGAATGAATTTCCCCAGCTTTTAAACATTGCAGTGTCCTGGCAATATAAATTTACACTAATCCTCACGTTCAGAATGAATTTCCCCATCTTTTAAACATTGCAGTGTCCTGGCAATATAAATTTACACTAATCCTGGCATTCAGAATGAATTTCCGCAGCTTTTAAACATTGCAGTGTCTTGGCAATATAAATTTACACTAATCCTCACGTTCAGAATGAATTTCCCCAGCTTTTAAACATTGCAGTGTCCTGGCAATATAAATTTACACTAATCCTCACGTTCAGAATGAATTTCCCCAGCTTTTAAACATTGCAGTGTCCTGGCAATATAAATTTACACTAATCCTCACGTTCAGAATGAATTTCCCCAGCTTTTAAACCTTGCAATGTCTTGGCAATATAAATTTACACTAATCCTCACGTTCAGAATGAATTTCCCCAGCTTTTAAACATTGCAGTGTCCTGGCAATATGAATTTACACTAATCCTCACGTTCAGAATGAATTTCCCCAGCTTTTAAACATTGCAGTGTCCTGGCAATATAAATTTACACTAATCCTCACGTTCAGAATGAATTTCCCCAGCTTTTAAACCTTGCAGTGTCCTGGCACTTTTAAAATGGACTTTGATGGAGACATGAATACATGTAAATCACAGTGCACAGCATCAGCCAGCAGCCTTCTAGAAGGCCATTTGTCCATAAGCTTCTTAACTGAACAAATGATTACATGTCTGGTGATTAAAAATGAAAGAGAGAAGACCCTTTAACTGATCAGTTAATCAATAAGTCAGTATTGAATTATTGCAAGTCAAGATGTAAGGTATAAAACAAGCAAGTTAAATGTTAAAAGCTGTAGTTGACCTAATTTTCATTCATATACATCTTGTCAAGAAAGCTAATTCTTAAGCTGTGGTGTGATTAAAAGTCACAAACAGTCCTGAAAAACATTAATATAAAAGGATGAAAACAACTAAGAAATGTCTGCAAAACTGAATATTAATTTGGTAAAGAGTTAGGAGCGTGGCCTTTGCTTTGGTAGTGCAAACCTTTCAGCAGAATGCCGAGTTTCAGTTTCCGGATTTTATCGTCTGAAGAATATAATAACCTTAGCAGGAAAACAAAAAAAAAAACAGCACTTGAGCGGTAACCTTGTATTCTTTGCTTTGACGTATAATTGGATGCACATTCTGTATACTACATACTACATTCCTGGTTTGCTTGCAGCACAGATTTTATGTTTATCGCATCTTAAATTATTACCTATGTTCATTCTCTTGGCAGTTTATAATACCCTGATGTCTGTATGCCATTTGCTGTGCTACCTTTCCCAGGAGTTTATGATCTCTGTTTTAATAACATCACTTATTTTTCTGTATGTGATATGAATACAGTCTTGCAGTAAATGTACTGTACCCTGCTGGGATACATTGAGAAACATATACTTCTATTTATATAGGTTCTGTTTATCCATTAAATTGTTAATCAGGTGGACTGAAATTCTGAGATCGTTTTCAGTCATGAACTAGGTAAAAGGAAAAAAAAAAACAAAGAACATGCAGAAACATACAGAAGAACAGGCATATGTAAAACCTGCCGTGTCAGCACCACTACATTACTGGTAAACCACAACAGCCATGTGGACTGTTGTACAGGTGAGACAAAGATGAATGTGAGAGACACACACACATCATCAGTTCTATATAGTTATGTGGTACCCACTGTGTTTTAAACTGCTCTTCATATGCTAGTTGTAGGATATCACTAGCCATTGTTATGTAGAGCATTTTGTTAAGTGAGTAGATTCTCTGCCATTTGTTCTATGGAGACCCAGGAAGGTTGATTTCTAAAGACAGAAATTGCATCTATCACAAATAATGGTCAATATGCCATCTAGTCTTTCTGTTTTACCCCTTACATTCATCTCTGTCCTTAGCTTAAACCTCTGTCTTCATTTCCCATCTTACAGCTGTTGATAACTTCTCTCATCTCTCCTTTACTTTTTCTCACTTGCATGGTATGCCTTATTTATTAACACCGCTGTATGCATTTGGATGTTTTCCTTTCTAACCTTTATTTCCGTCTGTTCTTCCTGTGTAAATTTCCAGCATTCCATGTCTGTTTGTCCTCTTGCAAAGTATGAGAATCTGTGTTTCCAGACTTCTATCCCACCCTTCTGTTTATAAAGTAAATGTCCAGTTTGTCAAGGCCTCTTCTCCAGGAAGCTTTTCTGTTCTTCGTCACTATCTTCATGATGATATATGCTGGGAACAAAGTCCTAAATAATTTTGCTGGTGTTAAACTTTAAATATTCTGTTGACTTAGAACTTGTTTTGCTATAGTTAATCTCATCAGGAAGCCTGTCCTATTTAAGAGCATCTAAGAGCAACAGGCGGTGGAGTGGTTAGCGTTGTCGCCTTACAGCAAGAGGTTCTTCAGTTTGATTTAACTGAGGTGCCTTTTGTGCAGAATCTGCATGTTCTCCCTGTGTTTGCAGGTGCTTTGGTTTCCTCCCACAATCCAAAGTCTTGCATCTGGAGTTTTTCTCCTCAGGCCATCACTGAAAAATGGGCTCTGTCCCAGTCTGTTCCTGGTAAACAAATAATAAATAAAACTTTGTTTGAATGCCATATAGCTGTATACTTGTACAATATGGTTGATTTTAGCTTGTGCATACAGACATACATGAAAGAATAAGTTATTAGTGACCATATAAGCGAAATGACCAACCCCTTAGATGCCTTATTATAATGAGAACAAGTTTAAGGTTTTAAATCTGTCAAGATAACTGACAGCGTTTAGATAAATTAAGAAAAACAGATTTTAATTGAGGGTACCACAGTGGGCAACCATATTCAAAATGATGGTCTTGATGAGAATAATCGGTACTGTTTCACTGTGAGACCAAATCAATCTGCTGATACAGCTAATGGTTCCCAAACCCCAGTTTCTCAGGTGTGTAACATGGTGGTAAACCTGAGGTTTCCATTAGCTAATACTTCCAGATCCTTAAAAACAGATAACATTTTCAGTTGCCATTCAGCAGTCAGCATCTTTTACAGTGGTCCAACAAGTCATGTTCTTTGTTTTGTTTACATTGATTGGCCAACTATTGTTAGGGGTCAGTGCACTTTAGTTTTTTATAGGTGTTTGTAAAATGCTAGCTTATAAGTAAAATACAGTCATACTTAGTCATATGGCATCTGCATAAATATTGAAAAACATTCTGTTATCAAAAGGTTAAATATCTGCGATACAAGTTAAATAAGCAGCATCCCATATTCATTTCTTGTTCATGCAGATCGTAAACCTTTAAACTCTGCATCTACTGAGGTGTGGATGGATGTTCCGCAAGTGACTGTATAGACAGTCCTCTTGCATCTTACGTAAAATAACTCACCAACTCTGCTAGCAGAGAGAGATAAAGCCCCTGAGCACAACTCAGATGACACATGTTCGACTAATGGCTGAGGCACCTGTTGGAGCTGCCATGGGGAGGAGTACTGATGTGCTGAAAACTGCTTGCCTCTGCCAAGGACTTTGGTTTAGGACATGCTGGGAAAACGTAGGTCAATCACAGGGAAAGATGTTGATGCATCTGCAGTGCCAGCTGTTGAGCAGAGGAACAGGTATTTAAGGAAGACAGCACAATGGAGGTAGGCGCATTTCCCTCACAACACCAATGCATGCTCCTCGTGACATGGCCCAACATATCAGTAGAAGATAGAGCTTAAAGGGAAAGGTGCCCACATCTGCAAGATTAATGCTGAGATCCATTGACCCCTTATCTCCTCTGCACTTCCTCTACCCTGCATATATATGTGAATATAATGCAGAAACGTATCCATTCTGCCATTTTTGAAGAAGCTGGAAGATGTCTAGGCCAAGTCGATGAGAATGGTGAAGGAGATAATATATTGGGTAAAAGCACGGATTGTGATCAGCTGATGGTTAGCAAGAGTGGGTGAAAAAAGAGGACTGGATAGGAGACTTATAGGTCTGTGTGATGAGGGAATATCACCACTACCCTTAAATGTGACTCCCAAATGGCAGAATACCACTCAATGACATCACGATGGCTGGAACCGATGCTGTTTGAATCCTACCCCACTGTCAATCAAGGGTAAAGTAATAGAAAGAAAGTGTACACTTTTGTTTCATTCATTAATCTACAAAGTACAACTTGGCTCTAAGAGCATAAGAGGAATATCCATTAATGTCCTGGGTATTGGCTTGCGGGTCTTTATCATATGTTTGAAGCTTTATAACTTCAAACATTAAAATATCGAATTTATAAAACTTTGAACATATGTTAAAAAAAAAAAAAAAAAAAACTAATGGCTGTAGGCAGGGGGGCAAGCCCCCTGCACACCCCATACACCCACTCTTTAAATATACCCACTTCGAGACCACAGTAAGGGAAATATTCCCTTTACCACACTATAGTGTGGTCTCGGAGTAGGTATATTTAAAGAGTGGGGGGTGTGGGGTGCTTGCCCCCCTGCCTACACTAGTCAGGTAACTTTCATTCATTTTTTTGTGTTTTTTTTTATATGTTCGATGTTTGAAACTTTGAACATTTAAATTCGATTATTTACCGTTCGAAGTTTTCAAACTTTGAACATATAATATAGAGACCCTAGCTTCCAACCTCCACAATGAAGTTAAGCTGCACATTGGCCCCTTTCAGAGCTGAAACTTTGGTTCAACACTCCCAGGCTCCTACCTCACCAGTCAGTATGTGCACCAGTATCTTCCAATACCCAATTTACCCAAAGAAATTGCCTTTCATGCAGGTTATTTATACACACACATGCAGGGAAGGCTTGCAGAATTCTCCAATTCTCTGCATGCTTCTTCATGGCTTGATAGTACTGCCACCACCCTGGAGAAAGCCATAGACTTCCAGTGACTGGTGCTATAAATCAAACCAGATAAGAAATACACTGATTTAATATTTCTTCACTGGTAGTAGGCCTTAACTGTCTAATTGAAGACTTATTTCATAGATCTTGCTGACCAGCAATTTATATGATGGCTACTTATTCTCAGATTAATGGTACTGCATAAAAATACTCGTAAATGCCATTTGTGTAAGAGCTTAATTAATGAACCAAATCTAAAATCATACTCTGAAACAAAGCATGGGCCCCTTGATGCTCAACAAAAGCCCCGCATGATCAAGTTAAATATCAACAGCTAAGGAATGATACTAAAAAATCTATCAATCTAGACCAAAAAAAAAAAACTTCTACAGCCATTTGCAACAAAAACATCACAACAAACCTCAAAAGTTCTGGGCTGGATTTAACAAACCTTTGCACCCAGGCCAAACCTCTACTCCAACCCCATCTGCGTCTAACCATAAATCTCCGGTGGACATTGCAAATACCTTCAATAGCTTCTTCGCAGAGACTATGCAGTCTCTAGCTAGCCAACTCACTCCTACCACCCTATTTCAGAGACTAACATACCCAATACTCTAATCTCCTTCAGCTTTTAACCTGTTCCCACTCCACTAATCAAAGCCCTAATCAAAAAACTAAAGCCTACCTCCCCAGCTGCTGACCTCCTCCCTGTAGAGTATTTGCAAAAAGCTACAGATGTCATAGCATACCCTGTCTTTATCTTGGTCAATAGAACCTTCCCCTCAATCTGGAAAATATCCCATGTTATTCCTCTCCATAAAGGAAGTAGCTCCATTGAATTATCAAACTTCAGACCTATAGCTATTTTGTCACTACTAGCTAAAATTATAGTGAAATGTGTCCAAAAACAACGTGTGCACTATCTTATTCAGAACAAGCTGCTAGCTGACTCTCAGCACGGCTTTAGGCCATGCTATAGTACCACCTCAGCTCTCCTTTCTGTCTTTAATGTCATTAACCACATCCGCAACAACAGCATATTATCCTTGGCACTCTTTCTTGATCTTTCCAAGGCTTTCGATATGGTTAACCACAAATTACTCATTCAAACTCTGAAGGCCTTCTCCTTAGACCACCTTTCTCTCCAGTTTGAACATATAATATACCTGTTTGGAAGGCAACAAGCAGTCCTTTGGCAAGACAAGCTATCTGCCCATCTATCCATCACCCTAGAAGTCCCCCAGGGCTCTATTCTAGGACCCCCACTTTTTTCTATCCTTGTTGATGACCTCCACTCAGTCACCCCAATGCTACCTGCATTCACTACACAGATGATTCCACCTTGATCTGTTCAGCTACCTCCCCAATAACTCTTCTGACATTAACCCAGAATACTTTTAATACTATTGAAAAGTGGCTCACCAATCACCATCTGATCTTAAACCCCAACAAAACTAAGATGCTTCTTTTCTCCCCAATTCAAAGGTCCTCCCCTCCATCCTTTACCATAAAATCTAGTAATGGCACTATCATCTCCCTGGATGTCCAAACCAAGCTCCTGGGAGTTATAGTAGACAATAACTTCAAATTTTATTTGCATGCCAATCAAACTATCAAAAAACATTAATAAAAAAACTTGGCTCCCTTTACAAGATCAAACCTTTCCTTACTCTTCATGCCAGAGCTGCTATTGCCCGTTCTCACCCACACTCTTCCCTTCTCTATGCCTCCCCTCTTCTCACCACCTTAAACAAAACCAGTCTTAAAACATCCTGCTGTTAAAACCACATTGCTAGATTTGCTACAGGCTCGGCATATAGGACACACCACTGTCAAAACCTAAATCTCCTAGGGTGGCCTTAACTACCCACCCTAATGCAGTTCAACCAGCTTATAGTAGCACATAGTCGGTAACCACCCTGAAAATGCATCTGCACTTAAAAACGTCATTATCCCCTGTAGTAACCTCAGGCCACTTCACTCATCTGACAGACTTCTGGTTCTAACATTCAAATCCAGTAACTCAGCTGAGGGTGCTGTATTTGCCAGCTCTGTTGGCAAAATCTCTAACATACTTCCTGCAGACCTTACTCTAGAATCCTCACTTTCTCTGTCCTTGCTCTAAAGCAAACTAACACTATCTGCACTATTTAATTGCTGTACCACAATTGTATTATTCAGTTCACTTATATTAAGTTACAAATGAACAGTCATAGTACTGCATACTGACCAGAATCCATTTTGCTTTCGTAAGAGAAGAGAGTATTGATTTGTTGAAATTATGAGTAAGATAGAAACACTAAAGATAGGCCCAAAAGGGGGATGTTTTAGAGGACTTGTATTGTTTTGGAAGTGGCTTAGTTAGAGCAGTTTTCCCCTAAGTAGGGCATGATATTGTTGGAAAGAGACAAGTTATTGATGTGGGTGAAGGAAAGTGAAAAGTGGTCATTACAATGATAACTAAGCCATGGGTTGAGATTGTCATGACCTAGGGGTGTCTGTGAGGGAACAGCCGAGTATTATCCTGCAGGAAGGTTTGTCCAAAATAAATAAATAAAAATAACCAACTAAATAAGTAATTAACTGGTGCCAAAATCATGGACTGAAACTAAATGCCAAAAAATGCATTATTGTGTTCTTTGGGCAGTTATCTACCCCAGAGAACTACCACATTAACATTGCAACCCTAAGAGTTGACCCAGTTCTGGATTTGGGAACTTGTGGCAAGTGTCCTAACTTTTGACCAACGTGTCCATAGTTGTAAGAAAATCCTACTGTATTGCAGAGCTTACAAACAAAGGGATTGGGTTTAACTCTAGGAATGACATTGTTCTCCTTTACTCAGCCCTCAATAGACCAGTCAGTGAATATAATGCCCGATTTGGCATGCATCTGTCCAGACACATGCAACAACTGGAACATCCACAGAGATACCTTACTACAAGGATACAAAGCCAAAACACTGTGTCCTACAAGGACCAACTTAAAGCCCTGTCACTATACTTGGTATCCCACAGACTAAGAGCTGACCTATGTCTGGCATATAAGGCATCATCTGACCTATTACTGATGGATTTACTAAATATCAGCAAATAAATGGCATCAGAAATACTCTGTTTTGGGATCTGCAGCATCAATAGAACATTTTGGAGGGACAGGTATATCTCGCAGAGGATACTGATGCTATGGAACAGACTCCCCAGTATCACAAAACAAATTTCCTCCCTGTCCATATTCAAGCATAGCTTAGATCTAGGGATGGAAAACAGAAAATATACCTCCACCACTGCTCCCTGTACTACTAATGGACAGAGGCAGCTCCTAAATGCTTTATTCCATGCATGGGACCCTCAAATTACCTGTGGTATGATCCTAGTTATTCTCATTAGGGATAATATATAATTATCAACCATGAGATGGGCAAGACCAGTCTATATCGATGGAATATTTATTTATTTATTGACGTGTTTACCACTGAGCTAAACAGAGCCCATTTTGAGGTTATTTTGAGCACAAAAGGGAAATTGGATAGGCTTAAAATGACCGGCAAGGGCAGCTACCCTAATACCTGTAAACCTGTGATGCAAATTGCTCCCGTGTTAGTAAGGGCAAGATCCAATATATTATTCCCCCTGTTGGGTACTCTTGATTGTTCTAGGGCCTTTGCACTAAAAAGTCCAGGAATCTCTGTGTTTGTGCACTGGTGGTGGTGTAGGTTTCCCAGTCTGTAGTTGGATAGTTTAGATCACCTAGGAAAATGATATTGAGTTTAATACTGAGCGATTCTAGTTCCTGTAGATAGGTGCTCTGGCTTTCTTGTGTCATGGAGAGAGTTCTATAGCTAATATATGGTACAAGACCTGTCTGATGGTTATTTGGACATGAAGCTCTGGTTCATCGTGCTGCCTTACCGGCCTTGATGCGAGTCTCTTCCTCCACTTTTTTCTCCTTCAACATAGTAGCTGGTCTTGGGCTTGTAGGGAGCAGAGTTTCTTGTTTAAGTTCCTAACTTTAATCAGTAAGACCTTCATATTTTCCTTTGCTTGTTTCATTACATTGGTAGATTTATCAGGTTGGCATTGCCTAAAAAAGCAGTATGGGGGTGGGCAATGCCTTTGCAATAACTGAAACCCTATAGAGGACAGGTGCAGGCGATCCCCTAGTGAAGCAACATGGTCTGTCAATCTTATCCTCCCAGGCTGACACCCTTTGAATGACAGCAAAAGTAAGCCATTTATTGAAGTCAAATTATTTTTTGCTAAAATTGCAGCGTCGTCCTTGGAGATGGTAGAATGCTGCTCAGTGCTAGGCTTATTCCTGCCTTGGACATGCACTCTTAGAGCTCCATCATGTCTCTCTTTCTTGCAGTTCATTTGCTTTAAGATGGCCTATAAACACAAGAACAGTAATAATTAGTTAATGAGCAGTTTGAGCTGCAGACAAGCAGTGATGCTAATTAAGCACTATCCCATAATATGCTTAATCTTCACATTCCCAAAACCTAAGCATCTATGTTATGTTGTCCTATCTCACCTTTATTTTTACTGGTTGGGTTCAGAACCGATCCTCTGATGTTGTTCATGTTTCACTGTTGCAGTCATCACACTTCGGTTATCTGCCTGCAGGTAGCCCTCAGTCGGCCCGAATACCAGAGTCTTGGGATTTCTGCATTGGTTGCTGTCGCCTCTTCCATGACATCAGGTCGTTAGGGGGTATAAAACATGCAGCTGATGCCATTACATCAGTCTTTCTTACAGAGAAGGAGCCCGAAGCAGAAGCAGTTCACAAGTGCCAGTCGGCTGCTACCTGAAATTTTCGTTTTTTCGAGTTTCAGACCTGAAGTCTTCTTAAGCTAAGTACCCCGTTGGGGATTCTTTTTTCTTGCTCTAACTGATGTCAGAAAAAATTAACAATTGTCTTGCCCATGGAAAGCAAATACCTCATAGAGATTTTCATTCTTAATGTGTCACCTGTTTAGGCCCAGATCACGACATTCCTCGCTGTCGGTTTTCTGCTTTGTTTAACACCCGAACCATTCGTCGTCAGGCTATTTTTGTAGCTAAATTCTTTCACTCGCATTCTCCTTATTCTGAAATGGCATCATTAAGCCATCCGACTACAGATCTTCCAAAAAAAGTACAGAGACAGACTGAATAGGTCAACAACTGCCGATGACGCTTCCGCTAAGCTAGTTGCCAGTCCACTGGTACTCAGTGAGGTGCCTTTGCAGCCCCTGATGCCCGCTTCTACAGATTTGTAGGCCTCTGCTGAGACCTATTCGGAGTCTGGTATGCTGCAAGATGCTTCTTCGTTTATGGAACCTGAGGATGTCTCTACCTTGGATGGGTCCGGAGCCGCTGTGCAGGCACCGGCTTCTGAGGTTGTATTCTGACCTACCAATATTCATATTAAACGGGCAACTTCATTTTCAACTAAAACTACCAGTTTCTCAGGCCCAGATTTCGCACTAAGCCTTGAAAACCGACGTCTAAAGTGCATGCTCAAGCTCCCATGCCACAAAAACAAATGCTTAGAATGGCTGAAAACCTTATTACTTTAATTAGGGGAAACCAGCCTTCCCCTGCCAAAAGACAAAGAATTGAATTTCATTCTGATTCTACAGACCAGGAGTCTGATGAGTCTGACCCTTCTGATTACCAGGACATACCCTTATCTACCTATGAGGACTCAGATGCAGAGGAATCCATTCCCACTTCCTCCACTCCAGAGGATTTTTCTTTTCGTGAAACCTTGCATACCTTAAGAGAGCATTTTTGCTGGGAATGCCAGGACTATCCCTCAGTCCAAAAAGAGACTCTGGGAATTTTTAGATTTGCCTCAGCACAGGCCTCTAGCTATACCCCCTGTCCTGGATATTGTAGATAATGTCTTCTTGGAGTCCAGTCTTACTCCTGACACCTTACCACCAGCTCCTGGAAAACCTGACAGGTACTACAGAGTACCTGACTCTCACAAATTTCTCTTTAAGAATCCTGCTGCGGATCCAGAGATCATTTCCCAGGGACCCGAAGGCATTAAGGTTACTACAGCCAAAACCCCTACCCCTTTAGACAGGGATTCTAGTGCTTTAGACAGATGGGGTAAGAAGGTATATACCTCTGCAACTGTTGCCATCAGGGCTTTGAATTGCCAGTTTCACATGTTGAAGTAGCAGCAACATATTATGGAACTAATTAAACAAAAAATGGTGTTACTTCCAGATTGTGCAGAAAATAGATTTACAAGAGTTAATGCATTCTGCAAACCAAGTTAGTAAACATACTTTGCAGTGTGGGTTTGATGCTTTAGAAGCATCTTGCAGGGCTGCTGTCACTGGGTCTGTACTGAGAAGGCATGCTTGGCTAAAGGAACAAGTCTTGCCTGACCATGTCAAAGCAAAATTATTAGATGCTCCATTAATTCAGGAGTATTTGTTTGGCACAAAAGCAGAAGAACTTAAAAAGATGGAAGAAAAAGCAAAATCTATGGAAACTGTCAAAGATTGCTTACAGGTGCAGCCACCTAGATTCAGTAGGCATTGGCCTTCAAAAAACTGGTCCTTTCCAGTCCCTCTCAGGCCTTCTCCGTCTAAACCCAGGGGAAACAGACTACCAAGGTTACAGTCTCAGGGTATGCAGAGAACTAAACAATGGAGTGTTTCCACCTCAAAACCAGGGAGTGGTAAGCCGACCCCATATGGAAAAAGTTCACAGTGACTTTCCAATTATCCTTCCCAGCCATGCCCAAGTACTTGCGCACCTAGGAGGAAAACTCTCCCTTCATGCAAATAACTGGATGTCCATTACTCAGGACCGATGGGTTCTAAACATTGTATCCCAAGGATACAGATTCTACTTCCATTCACTGCCAACTCCAAGCAGGTTGCCAGACCTTCCTCCAAACCAGTGGGCAGAGGCTCAAAAGCAAGTACTTTCCCTTCTCCATATCAGGGCTATTTAACCTGTTCCAGTAGAACAAAGGGGACAGGGTTTCTACTCCAGACTGTTCCTGGTGTCCAGAAAAGAGGACTCTTAGCACCCTGTCCTGGATCTATCAATTCTCAACACCTTTCTGGTGGTCCCAAAATTCAAAATGCTTCCACTGCAACAACTTCTTCCTATGCCAGCAAAGGAGACTTAAACGAAGCTTATCTGCACATCCCCATAACGGAGTCTTGCAGGAAATATCTACATTTCCGGGCAGGCTCTATGCACTATCACTTCTCTGCACTTCCCTTTGGCTTATCTACTGCACCCAGAGTATTCACAAAATGCCAGGCTCCAGCCATTGCATACTGCAAGCAGAGAAATATTCAAATCTACCTATACTTGGACGATTGCCTGATTCAGGCAGACGGTCAGGAATTGCTACTTCAGCACCTGGCATTTGTAAAAGGTCTTCCAACTTCAATGGGATACACCATCAACAAAAAGAAATCACAACTGGTGGCCAGCCAACAAATTGTATTCCTGGGAGCAAGCTTGAAAACAACTTCCCAGATGGCATTCCTCACTCCAGAAAAGCAGGTCCATTTGACAAACTATTTCAAACTCATGGCCAACAAAACCCAGCTATCTGCAAGGAAAATACTACAAGCCGTAGGGTTCATGACCTCATGCATTCTGCTAATTCTATATGCAAGACTGCATATGAGGAAACTTCAATGCCTCTTCTTCCATGGGTATTATTAAAGATAAAACAGGACAAGCCCAAGATGATAATCTTGCTGGCCCCAAATTGGCCTCGAAAGTTTTGGTACCCAACTCTAAAAAACCTATGTCTGGAGCCCCCTTGGATTTTACCTCAGTCTCCGAACCTTCTGTCCCAACATCAGGGTCAGGTTCTACACTCTCATGTCAGAACTCTCAGCCTGGCGGCCTGGTTAATCCAGGGCCTTTGATTTCTTCTTTCCTTCCCAGGCAGGTTATGGATGTCATTTTAGAAGCCAGACGTCCTAGCACTAGAAAATCTTATGCAGGAAAATGGGAAAGATTTTGTTCCTGGTTGCAGGCTCAGGATTCTGATCCTCTTCTTCCGAACATTCCTTTAATTTTACTTTACTTGATAGATCTCTTACATAAGGGTCTCTCTTTCTCTTCCATTAAGATACATGCTTCTGCTATTTCTGCTCATTATAATACAGACCCTCCAATCTTTTCCCACCAGCTCATGAGACAGTTTCTCAGAGGAGCTAAGAACTTGACCTCCTAGATCTCCTCCCATTCCTGCTTGGGATCTCAACTATGTTTTGGAAAAACTAACCTTGCCTCCTTTTTTATCTTGGAAGACAGCTATCCTGTTAGCCCTAACCTCTGCCAAGAGAGTTTCAGAGTTACAAGCTCTTATGGCTGTGGAACCTTAAATTATTTTTCATCAAGACAGGGTGTCTTTGAGGACTAATCCTACCTTCATGCCTAAGGTGGTTTCCAAAGTGGCTTTAAATCAAACTATCCACTTGCCAACTTTTTTCCCTACTCCTCAAAATAAAGGGGAAAGGATCTTACATTCCTTGGATGTACACAGACAACTACGTTTTTACCTGGACAGAACCAAGGACATCAGAAAATCAGAACAATTGTTTTTTATGCTTCAAGTTCCCTAGGTAAAGCCATTTCAAAACAGACCATTTCTAAATGGATTGCTCATGGAATCAGATTTTGTTATTCACACCATGGAAAGCAAATCCCAGGCAGTATACGGACTCATTCCACCAGAGCTGCTGCCACTTCTGCGGCCTTCCTCAGGGGAGTTCCTACCAAAGACATTTTGGAAGCTGCAACTTGGAGTTCAGTGCATACTTTTTCTAAGCAATACAATTTACCGCTCTACTCTAAGTCTAGGGTGGGCTTTGCCTCTGCAGTCTTGCAGGGCCTTTTAGCCGCTCCTTCTTTATGACCACCTCCCTTTCTTTCAGCTTTGGGATTCTACCCTACAGTCATGACTGCAACAGTGAAACACGATGAACATAGTACAGTTGTGTACACCTACCATAAATGTAGATGTTCGAGTGTCTTCATTGTTGCAGTCTGGGTTTCCCTCCCTCCTGTCCCCTCTTATTTTTACTTTTGTGTGGTTCCTTTTTTCACCATTCTTCTGAGGTGTATTTGCAAAGGATATCGGACCTTTCTCATTTTGGGACTCCTGACATCTGGGGCAAGAAAAACTGGAGAAGATGGCATCGGCTGTCAGCTTTGTACTCCTGGCACTCTGACGTCGAGGAGCATGGTTGAACAGCCGACGCCGGACCCAGACTTTGGGATTCTGGCCGACACTTGAACATCTACATTTATGGTAGGTGTACACAACTGTACTTTCTCTGACATTAAATAGTGCTTGAGACCCCTTAGATGTTCTTCTTTAGGGATCAGAAGGATTCAAAGGCATTCTGTTTTAGAAAATACCAGTATCTTACCTTTGATTCCTTTTTAGATAGGGTATCTGTGGCAGAGGGTTTCTTCAGTAGATACCACCTTAGGCAGAGTAGGTTTGCAAAATCAGTGGTTCAGAAGGCCTTCCTCCAAGAAAGTACCTGAATGCCCCTGAAGGATTGCCCAAATGCTCACTCTGGAGGCGGTCATGTGGGTTGACTGTCTCTTCACCTAGATTCATGGCTGGCTAATTTGGTGAAGAGCTTAATGTCTAGAAGCTACACATTTCAATTTATAGCATGTCCTAGACCATATTTTCCATGTCTCTCAGACATGCCCCCCTGACAAATGAGACTAGTGACCTTCTCTTCCTTGGGACTTTAATTTAGTGTTAGATGCCCTTACTTGATACCCCTTCAAGCCTGCTTCATTGTGTAGCTTAAAATATATCCTGAAAAACTTTGTTACTGGTTGCTATAACATCAGTCAGGAGAATTTCCAAATTACACACACACTGCTGTAGACCCCACCCCAAACTAGCTTTTCACAGTGACCAGAGTTTCTCTTATAATTAACCCCTGAAGGTTTGCTTCTGAATCGGTCATGAACCAGAATATTCACCTTCCAGTATTTTCCCTACCATGCCAACTGAGATGAGTTTCTGCTTCACTTTTTGTATGTTTATAGACGGCTGTAGAGTTTCTGCTTCACTTTTTGTATGTTTATAGACTGCTGTAGAGTTTCTGCTTCACTTTTTGTATGTTTATAGACGGCTGTAGAGTTTCTGCTTCACTTTTTGTATGTTTATAGACGGCTGTATTTTACCTGCACTGTACTGAAAGTCTTTACAAGGACAACCAGCTCCGTCTTCCTTCCCTTCTAATGTGTCCGGTGACTGCCCAGTTGCATTATGCACAGTAATTCCTTTAACACCAAGACTCTTAGTCTCATTCTGGAAGTGCAAAGCAGCTGTCTTAGGATTTTCAAAAATTCTTCATTTTATATTTCTGCTGTAGAAATGAGGTCAACACTGCTCACCTTTGTTATGCACTACAAGCAGATATAATATCTAAAAAAGTCAAAATTCCCAAAACAGGGCAAACCAGCAATAAAGTTAGAGCCACAGTACGATCACAACTTCAGAAACACTTGCCACAAACCAAGCCTTGGAAGAAACCTCTTTTATTCCACCGACTGAGCGCTTTCACCATGAAATGGCTTCATCAGAGTCAGTGTATTACAAAAACCATAATCATTTTATACTCAGTTAAATTTAGTGACATCATCGAATTATTCAATTAAAACAATTGACTGTTGCCATTAATTAACAAGTTAATCATTTTAAAACAATAAGCCTCTAAAAACTCTTTTAAGGTACTTACAAAAAAGTTCATTTGTTTGTTAATAATAAAAAATGACACATATATACAATACCTAATAACATTCTTTTCCACAATAATAGTAAACACAGTACATATTAATGTTTCATAAAATTTCATTTATCTAATTTGTGTTTTGTATTGTATAATTTAATCTATTCTATGAATTGTGTAATTATTACAATTATATTGTTGTTATGTGTTATATAATACTAGCCTTATGTTTCAAAACTGGTTTTATTGAAATGTAGTCATTGATTCCAGGGTATCTAGCGGCGTTTAATCTAAACTGCCACATAGTTTCTAATAGTGCTACCCTGTTTCCTATATCACCCCCTTGGTCTAACATTACTCTATCTATCACAAAAAATACAAACTTTTTGAATTCCTTACAGTTGATACTATGAATATAAAGTGCATTGTGGGAGTCCTTGTTTTTAATAGCTCTTAGGTGTTCCACCATCCTGTCTCGTAGCCTACGGGTGGTCATGCCTATATAGAATGCCTCACAGGTAACACACAAGCTCACATAAACTATGTTCTTTGTGTTGCAGTTACATTTCCCCGGGCAAGGCAAAGAGTACCCCCACCCTTTAACACACACATAAGAACCCTCTGCTATGTACCTGCAGCTTCTACAATGACCACACTTGGACATTCTTGATACCCTACTTTTTTCTTCATTTTCCAAAATCCCTTTCAAGTTGTTCCCTTTACTATAAACAATCCTTGGGTGGGCACCTAGGATGCCCCTGGTGGCATCACTTAAACAGTACTCCCACATCCCTTGCAATGACCTAACTATTTCTTCACTTCTCTCGTTGAATTTCAACACAAAACATGTTCCTGCTTTTTCCTTTTTCTGTCCCTCTTGGTTGATTTTGTTAATTAATGGCAACAGTCAATTGTTTTAATTGAATAATTTGATGATGTCACTAAATTTAACTGAGTATAAAATGATTATGGTTTTTGTAATACACTGACTCTGATGAAGCCATTTCATGGTGAAAGCGCTCAGTCGGTGGAATAAAAGAGGTTTCTTCCAAGGCTTGGTTTGTGGCAAGTGTTTCTGAAGTTGTGATCGTACTGTAGATATAATATCTAGATCATCTTTTGGATTGACCACCCAGGAAGATAAAGTATTTGGGAATAAAGTCCCATCATTTGAGGTGGATTGATGGAATAATGCTGGATCTTACTTATCCCATTCTGTCCACCTCAACATCCTACCCAAATCTTCACTTCCTAGCTTCTGGAGAGACATAGTAGACCTAAGCCTAAAACCTCATCCTTCCTGTCATCAGGATGTCATACTTTCATGGTCTGAATCGATCTGAGTAGTGGAGAAGACACAAATGCATGGTGGGAGAAGGGAGGAGCTGACGCTCTGGAATGAGCTGAAGTAGAACTGCCATACTGATGCCCCATCAGTTGAGGTGGGTGAAGTGGGATAATGAAGATCCAGCATTATGACAAATATACAGCTTCCATATACTGACCATTATCACCAGCAGAGTGGTAGTAAGAAGCAGGACATACTGACCATAGCTGTCACCAGCAGACAGGTCCTAAAATTGCATATTGACCGTAGGTATCGCCAGCAGAGTGGCAGTAAGCATGACTGCTCCTGACATTGCATAATGACCATAGATGTCACCAGGAGACTGGAAGCAGGACAGCTCCTAACATTGCATACTGACCATACTTATCACCAACAGAGTGGCAGTAAGCAGGACAGCTGTTAACATTGCATACTAACTATAGCTATCGCCAGCTGAGTGGCAGTAAGCAGCAGGACATAGTGACCATAGCTATCACCAGTATGGCAGTGGAATGTATAAAATGAGGTATAACTTATGAGGTCAGTCTTTCCACTGAATGACTTTATGCTTCTGTGAAGCTGGACTTGCACTAACAGTTTAATAGTTATACTTCTTCCCAGGCATTGGCTTACATTTCCATGAAAATTCTAAGATCCTTCAAAGGATATAAAATCGGATATTGTGGTTTATACATACTGATCCTTCACAAAGTAAAGTCTGCTTCTCATTAAATAGATGCATCTGGTTCCAAGTTGAAACGAGGGCATCCTTCCTCCTGAACATACTGACTTGTAAATTACTGAATGATCGCTTCTGCACACCCCTCATCCCCCCACCCAATTTAAACATCTGCTCTGCCATAGGAACTCATCTTGCTCCCTCAGAAACTCTGACACCAACGTCCTCATTAGGTCACCTTATACCCTAGCTGTTGTGGAGACAGCATTCACTATAGTACCAGACTACCAGGACAAAATCCCACAGGGCATTCGATGAATGACCTCCATCAAAGACTTCAGAAAGTCACTGAAGAAATGCACAAAAAAAGCCTGTCTCTGTCTTGGCTTTGACTGTCAAGGCTAATCCATTATAAGATAAACCAGAACTTGTGTAGCTTTGGTGCATCTGTTTTACTCCACCCTTTATTACAAAACATAGAGACCTCTTTTGTACCTATTTCTTCATTCCCCCTTCCTCCATCTTTCATACTGTTCTCCTAAGTCAGTTTCTCTCTCTGCCGTTTACCACTTTTTTGTACTCTATTTGACTTTGGTTCTCACACCTTCGCACCTAACATTTGCCAGCATTTCCTGCCTTGCAGCTGTCAAATTCTTATCCATCTATTATTTTACCACTACTGGCCTATTCAGCAGCCTTTTCTGTTGCTGAGCTATATAATTCTAACTGTCCATTTCCCATGTTTCTGCCTGAGTTTCATCATCCCAGATGTGTTTCTTGGTTATCTTCCTACCTCTCCACCTCTCTTTGCTGTACATGATTTACACTCTCTTTGTTCAGACTAAACATCCCTTCAGCTTCATTCTCATTCGTACTACCTCACATTTTCTGTTTTACTCCCACTGCACTCAACTTCCTCTCCTCATCCTAACTTTGCCTCCTTTGTAAACGGACTTCTCCATACTTAACTGTTGCAAATAAATGTGTATTGCCTTATCAGATATAGATCTCTGTATTTTTCCAAAATGACTATTAACCGAATTTCCACGTTATCTCTGCTTGAATTTTTATTTCATTGTCTAATACTGTCTTTCAACTACTGACTGGCCCCGGTTCATGCCTGAAAAGGGTCTTTAGACCAGCGCACCTACTTGGTTAACAAATGTAAAAGTAAATAAAAGTAATACAATATTCCCTGCATAAGGTAATGCTTCTATTAAATGTAGAGTTCTGCACATAGTTCTGAAGATCAATCCTCAAGCACTGTCATTTACTAATGGCTAGCTAGACCTTTTTATCCACAACTGTGATACAAGTCATTAAAAGGTAACTGTTCGAAATAAATGGTATAAAAAAAATAAAATATTATACAATAATGGAGTACACAATACAAAAAACAACAAAACTGAAGGCAAGAACCATTTATAGTGTGTCTCATAAGTCTATATTCAAAGCAGAAAATTCTAAACATTGTACATCCTTATTGTAAGGCTTTGTATAGTGATGCATTTGTATGTGTCTCTGACAGTTAATCATTTCTGATTTCTGAGACTTTATAAATCTTTTTATACAGAGTATAATTTTATAACTGTCATTCAGTCGGTTGATATGATCAGAAAAACAAAGATGGATCTATTATGTCCAGGTCCTTAAATGAATCAAACAAAATTTCCAAGTCACTCCTGAATAGAGGTAGTCACACCTACTTGAGTTTACCTGATTAAGAAACTAAAAATATCTGTACAAAGTTAAGTTCTAGACTAATAACTTATCCTAAATGCTACTGCTACCCTCCCTGCAAAATGCTTGGCAGGATCTACAGTCATAATCTCATCAACAACAAAGCACTCTCTACCTGTAATATGTAGAGTTCCATTACCCTGCTACCTCTCTCTCTCTCACTGGCTCTGTCTTGGACACAACAAACAAAAAACATGACATCTCCTAACTTGTTTCTCTTTCTCTAAAGACTGGGGCTCTAAATAATAGCCTCCAAAATAATGCCTGTAAGAAAACAATCATGTCTTTTTCTCTGTTAACAAAAATGCATAGTTTATACTCTGTATGCAGTTTTCTCTCTCCCTTCTAGACCATGAAATGAAAAAGAACATGCACTATAACTGAGTTAGATTAGTAAGGTCACTTTGTAAATAAGATATGTGATGGAATATATGATGTTCTTTGTGTTTCACTGTTGCAGTCATCACACTTGGGTTATTTGCCTGCAGGTAGCCCTCAATCGGCCCGAGTACCAGAGACTTGCTATTTCTGTGTCGGTTGCTGTCGCTCCAGGACTGACGTCAGGTCATCAGGGGTATAAAAACAGGCAGCCGACGCCATTACATCAGTCTTTCTTGCCGAGGAGCCCGAAGCACAAGCAGTTCGCACGAGTGCCGGTCGGCCGCTGCCTGAGTTTTCATTTCCGAATTGAATCATCCTGAAGTCTTCTAAAGCTAAGTACCCCATTGGGAATCCTTTTTTCTTGCTCTAACCAATGTCAGAAAAAGTTAACAATTGTCTCACCTGTGGAAAGCAAATACCACACCAAGATTTCCATTCTTACTGTGTCACCTGTTTAGGCCCAGACCACGATGTACTTCGCTGTTGGTTTTGTGCTTTGTTCAACGCCCAAACTATTCATCGTTGGGGCACTTATTGTCTCTAAATACTTTTGCTCTCAATTTCCGTATTACGAAATGGCTTTGGTAAGCCACCAGACTACCGATCTTCTGAAAAAAACATAAGGATAAAGACAGAGACAGACGGCACAGGTCCAAAACTGCCGACGATGCTTCCGTTAAACTAGTCGACAGTTCACCGGTACTCAGTGAGGCACTTTTGCAGCCCCTGATGCCCGCTTCAGTGGATTGGCAGGCCGCTACCGAGACCCATTTGGAGTCTGGAGTCCAGTATGCCGCGAGACTCTTCTTTGACTACTGAACCTGCGTATGTCTCTACCTTGGATGGGTCTGGAGCCACTGTGCAGGCACCAGCTTCCGAGGAAGTTCTTCGTACTACCGATATTCAACATTAACCGACTACTTCTTTCACGTCTTCAGTTCTGTCTAAATCTACCAAGTTTCTAAGGCCAAGAATACAAGATACTCCTAAAAAAATACACAAACTGAAGCACCTGCTTCCTTGCTACAACATCAAATGCTTAAAATGGCAGAAGACCTGATTATGCTGATTAGGGGAAGACAGCATTCCTCTGCTAAGAGAAAGAGACCTGTCCCCAGCAGCTTTAACAGACCAAGAGTCCGACGACTCTGAGGTTTCTGAATATGAAGACATGCCTTTATCTGCTTATGAGGATTCAGATGCAGAGGAATCCATTCCCTCTGCCTCACCTCCAGAGGATTTTTCTTTTGGTGAAACCCTACATACTTTGAGAGCCTTTCCACTGGGAATGCCAAGACTATCCACAGTCCAAAAAGAGACTCAGAGAATTTTTAGATTTGCCACAAATTAGACCTTTAGCAATACCTCCAGTTCTAGATGTTGTGGATGATGTCTTTATGGAATCCAGTCTAACTCCTGATACTTTATCCCCTGCTCCTAGGAAACCAGACAGGTACTGCAGAGTTCCTGACTCTCTCAAATTTAGTTTCAGAAATCCTACTGCCGACCCAGAGGTCATCTCCCAGGGTCCTAAAGGTATAAAGGCAACTACAGCTAAGAATCCCATCCCTTTGGACAGGGATCACAGAGCTTTAGACAGATGGGGTAAAAAAGTATACACCTCTGCAGCTCTCACCATTAGGGCATTGAATTGCCAGTTTCACATGCTGAAGTACCAGCAACATATTATGGAACTTATTAAGCAAAAATTAGCTACCCTTACAGACTGTGCAGAAAATAAAGAATTACAAGAGCTTATGCATTCTGCAAGCCAAGTTAGCAAGCATACTTTGCAATGTGGCTTTGACACCCTAGAAGCATCTTGCAGGGCAACAGTCACTGGATGTTCTTCATCTCACATTGCTGCAGTCATAACTTATGGGTAGTCCGCTGTCCTCGGTCAGCCCGAATACCAAAGTATTAGGCTGACGTCGGTCATGGCCAGATCTGACGCCAGAGCGTCAAGGTATTAAAGCGCATGACCGACGTCATTTCAGTCTTTTGCCGCATGGTCCAAGCAGAAGCAGCGTTTGCAAGTGCCGTTGCGTTCTGAAATTTTATTCTGAGTTTCAGACCGAAACCAAGTTGGGCTAAGTATTGGGGAATATTTTTTTTCTTGCCTCAGTTACTTCCGGATGTCAGAAAAAGTGAATAATTGTATTTCTTGTGGGAAACAGATACCGCATAGGGATTACCACCTTTGTATTCCTTGTTTGGGACCGAGCACGACATAGTAGGGTGTCGCTTTGTGCTAGGTTTAATAAGCACACCATTAAACGAGGCTAGATTGTGCTAGGCTTGTCTTGAGCGGTGTAATTACAATATGCCGTCGGATCCTCCGGCGCCCGCTACGAAGAAGCGCAAAGATAAATCTTTAAAGTCCAGAAAGGATGACTCCGGACGCCGGTTCTTTAGACACTACGGTGGATTTGGTTGATCCGCCGGTTTCAACTGAGTCTCGGGAGACGTTGGTTTTGCAAGATGTGGCCTCTCAGGAGTCAGGTTAAGCTGAGGGGCCTCTCAGGTTACTGTTCTCCTTCTTTACCTAGGGTGGTTAGGCCTTCTCCTTCTGTCTCTAAGGTGCCTCCAAAGGCAGGCCTGGTTTGCCTTCCACAGGTGTCAGTCCTAGCTCTGCAGGTTCTGTGCCTAAAAACATATGCTTAAAATGGCAGAAGATTTAATTACTTTAATCAGGGTTCTATGCCCCTCCTGATAAGAGGCCTAGGGTGGAGCCAGAAATGGAAAGTTTGGAGCAGGCTTCAGATTACTCAGAGTCTTGGCTGAAGACATTCAGGATTTTCCTCCTTATTCTGATTCAGACGCAGAGGATTCCACTCCTTCTGCTTCTCCTCCAGAGGATTTTTCTTTTCAGAAACCCTGCATTCCATGAGGGAGCATTTTAAATGGGAAGGTCAGGATTTCTCAGATTCCAGGAAGAGGCTTAGGAATTTTGTTTTTACCACAGCATAGGCCCTTGGCTATACCTCCTGTTTTGGATGTTGTTCAAGACATTTTCTCTGAGGCTTCCCTTAATCCAGACTCTTTGCCTCCTGCCAGTTAAGCCAGATAGGTATTATAGAGTGCCTGAGGCTCATAAATATCTGTATAAAAGCCCTAGGGCGATCCAGAAACTATTAGCCAGGGACCTAAGGGTGTCAGGGCTTCTGTTGTAAAGAATCCAGTTCCTTTGGATAAGGAGGCTAGAGCTTTGGAAAGGTGGGGTAAGAAAGTGTATACCTCTTCCACTTTAGCAATGAGGGCTTTGAATTGCCAGTTTCATATGTTGAAGTACCAGAATTTTTCCTTACTCAGTTAAAATCTAAAATGGATGCTTTGGCAGAGGGCATAGAGTGTAAGGAATTACAGGATTTGGTACATGCCTCTGATCAGGTGGGTAAGCATGCTTTGCAGTGTGGTTTTGATGCTTTGCAGGCTTCCTCCAGGGTGGCTACCACTGGTTCAGTTATTCAGGCACGCCTGGCTTAAGGATCAGAATTTGTCAGAGCATGTTAAAGCTAGGATTTTAGATGCTCCTTTGCAGTCTGAAGTTTTGTTTGGTTCTCCTGTGGAGTCTGTCTTGAAAAATGGAAGACAAGGCTAAGTCTATGCAGACTGTTAAAGATTTTTGCAGGTGCAGTCCCTAAGTTTAGCAGGAACTGGCCTGCTAAGGGTTGGACTTGCCCTTCTTCTGATTCACAGTCTAGGGGTAGATCTAGACGTGGCAGGGGCAGAGCTCAGAGTTCTTTCAGGCCTAGGCCATGGAGTTCACCAGCACAATCTACAGGTGAGGGCAGGGGCCAGTCCTTTCGTAAACAGGCCCAATGACCTGCATCTTCAGCTGCCAGATCCTTCCTGTCTGGCAGCTCCTTTGGGAGGAAAGTTGGCACTCTTCAAGCAAAATTGGTTTCTAGTCACCCAGGACAAATGGGTGTTGGACATTATAGACCGAGGCTACAAGTTTTATTTCCACACATTGCCTCCTTTCAAAGGCATGCCAGACGTTCCTCCTCAGCAAAGGTTAGATGCTCACAAACAGATTTCTTTACTTCTTAAAATGGGGGCTATACAGCAGGTCCCTCTGTCAGAAGTGGGTCTCGGATTTTACTCTCGCCTATTTCTTGTACCAAAGAAAGGAAACACTTGGAGGCCAATCTTGGATTTATCTATCCTCAACACATATCTGGACATTCCAAAATTCAAAATGTTGACGTTGCAACAACTTCTGCCTCTGTTGGGCAAAGATCACTGGATGGTAACTCTGGATCTCAAAGAGGCTTATCTTCATGTTCCTATCAGGCTCAGTTGCAGGAGATTCCTGCGTTTTCGGGCTGGGACTTTACATTATCAGTTCTCTGCATTGCCCTTTGGCTTATCTAGTATTCACAAAGTTCTGGCTCCAGTGATAGCCTTCTTCAGGTTAAGAGGAATACAAATTTATCCTTACTTGGACGATTGCCTGATTCTTGCTCAAGACAAGCACGAGCTTCTTCACCATCTGCAGTATGTTATGACAGTGTTAAGGTGCCTAGGGTATTCTGTGAACGAAACAAAGTCCAGTCTAGTACCCTCTCAGGAAATGTGCTTTCTGGGTGTGAGACTGAATACAGCTTCCCAGATGGCCTTTTTGACCCCGGACAAGCAAAAGAATTTTACACTTTACTTCCATCAATTGTCTCTACGGTCCAGGCTGACTGCAAGGACAGTCCTTCAAGCCTTGGGTTTCATGGCATCTTGTATTCTGGTGCTTCCCAATGCCAAACTGCATATGAGGAAGCTAGAATGGTATCTCAAAAATGTATGGACACAACACTGCCAAGATCTGGACACTGTCATTCAGATAATACCTTGCATTCAAAAGGAATTTTTGTGGTGGGCTCAGGAATGTCACCTAAACAAGGCACTCTCTGTGACCCGACCAGAGACAAGTCAGATTTTAACGACGGATGCCTCGGACAAGGCCTGGGGAGCACACCTCAATGGAAAATGGGTTCAAGACACGTGGCCTGCCAGGCTTCAACATTTACATATCAACTTGAAGGAAATGTTAGCAGTCCAGTTTGCATTGATGGCTTTCAAAGATTTACTTCTCCCAGGGCAGGTGTTGATTCAAACAGACAACACAACTGTCATGTGGTACATCAACAAGCAAGGGGGAACCCATTCGTACCCTCTTTGCAGGCAAGCTATGATTTTGTGGGAGACTGCTCTCAGTTTGCAACTCACTCTTCAAGCAGGTTTCTGCCAGGAGCACAGAACTCCTTAGCAGATGTTTTGAGCAGACGGATAGTGGATCCCCAGTGGAAATTGGATCCTCATGTATTTCGACAGTTGACAATGATATGGGGGACTCCAGACATAGATCTGTTCGCTTCTCCACTAAATTTCCAGGTGCCAAAGTTTTGCACAAAGATGTTTCATCCCACAGCTTGGAAAGTGGATGCTCTATCATTCAGTTGGAGCAATCTTCACGTCTATGCCTTTCCCTCTGCCTCTTCTTCCAAAGGTTCTCTTGAAGGTCAGACAAGACAAGCCCTCCATGATTCTAATAGCTCCAGACTGGCCTCGACAGCACTGGTACCCTCTGCTGAGGAGTTTAGTACGGGAACCTCCTTACCCTTTCCCTTTGATTCCACACCTTTTGACTCAGGAGGGCAATCATTTCCTCAATGTCAGGATTCAGTCCCTGCATCTAACAGCCTGGCATATTCTGTTCTAGAACCTGGAGGGACGCAGCTTCCTCAATGAGTTTTGAATGTTATTTTGGAGGCCAGGAGGCCTAGTACAAGGAAAGTTTATGCTGATAAATGGAGGAGATTTTTTATTTGGAGCAAAGCAAAGAGCTTTGTTTCCAGGCCTGATTTGAGTGTTTCTCTTCAATATCTTACAGAATTATTGGACAAGGGTTTGTCTTTCTCCTCTATAAAAGTTCATGCTGCAGCCATTTCTGCTCACTATGACTGTGATCCACCAT
Organism: Protopterus annectens; assembly: GCF_019279795.1. Taxonomy (NCBI): domain Eukaryota; kingdom Metazoa; phylum Chordata; order Ceratodontiformes; family Protopteridae; genus Protopterus; species Protopterus annectens. Next base: position 52,032,091 of record NC_056743.1, on the reverse strand, counting down.
TATTCTCTCATCCTTTGTTTAAGCAATTCCTTAGGGGGGCAAAGAACATAAGACCCCGGAGCTCCTACTCCTGCTTGGGATCTCAATTTTGTGTTGGAAAAACTTACTTTACCTCCTTTTGAACCTGCAGCTACAGCTGAGTTAAAGTTTTTGTCTTGGAAGACTGCTTTTTCGTTGGCCATTACGCCTGCTAGAAGCGTTTCTGAATTACAGGCTCTAATGGCAGTTGAACCATTCTAATTTTTCATAAGGACAGGGTATCTCTGCGTAACCCTACTTTCATGCCTAAAGTGGTTTCAAATGTGGCCTTGAACCAATCTATTCATTTGCCTACTTTTTATGCAGATCCCCAAAATAAAGGGGAAAATTTAGCACACTTTGGATATTCACAGGCAGTTGCTATTATTTGAGCAAGACTAAAGGGTTCAGACAGTCTCAGCAGTTGTTTGTTTCTTTTGCTTTGGGTTCTCAGGAAACCTGTTTCAAAACAAACTATTTCTAAGTGGATTGGCTTTTGTATTGCTTTTGTTATTCTCACCATGGTAAGGAGATTCCAGCTGGAATCAGGCCTCACTCCACTAGGGCTACTGCCACTTCTACTGCTTTTAAGGGGTAGCTACTAAAGATATTTTGGAAGCAGCTACTTGGAGTTCAGTGCACACTTTTCTAAACATTACCATCTTCCTCTTTATTCCAAATCTAGGGCTGGATTTGCCACTGCAATCTTGCAGGGCATTTTGGCAGCCCCAATGCTTTATGATTTTGCCAGCCTCCCTTTACCTCTGCTTTGGGATTCTACCCATAAGTTATGACTGCAGCAATGTGAGATGAAGAACATAGTACAGTTTTGTACCTACCATAAATGTAGATGTTCAAGATCCACATTGCTGCAGTCCAATTTGCCTCCTTCCCTCTGTAGTTTGGAGTGGTGGTATTATTTGGGTTGTAGCTGTTTTTGTACATGGTTTTGGAGTTATTCTATTTTGGCTGTGGCCTTTATTTTAGGGCCTTCTGACATCTGGGGCAAGAAAAGACAGAGGAAATGACGCCGGTCATGCGCTTTAATACCTTGGCGCTTCTGGTCAGATCTGAGCGCCCATGACCGGCCAGCCTAATACTTTGGTATTCGGGCCGACCGAGGACAGCGGACTACCCATAAGTTATGACTGCAGCAATGTGGATCTTCGAACATCTACATTTATGGTAGGTACAAAACTGTACTTTCTGTACTGAGAAGGGATGCTTGGCTTAAGGAGCAGGCCATGTCAAATCAAATTACTAGATGCGCCTTTGAACAAGGGCAATCTGTTTGGCACCAAAGCAGAAGAGGTTCTAAAAAAGATGGAAGAAAAAGCTAAATCTGTGCAGACAGTCAAAGATTTTTTGCACGTGCAGCCTCTTAGATTCAGTAGGCATTGCCCCTTGAAGCATTGATCCTTTCCAGCTCCTTCAAGATCATCTCAAACTGGACCCAAAGGAAACGGACCCCCCAGACTACAGTCTCAGGGTATGCAGAGATCTAAGCAATGGAGTGCCTCCACTTCAAAAACAGGAAGTGCTAAGCCACCCCCTTATGGAAAGAATTCACAGTGACTTCTCAACTCCTCTCCTCACCTCTGCTCCAACTGCTTGTGCCCCTAGAAGAAAAACTTGCCCATCATGCAAAAAATTGGACCTCCATCACCAAAGACCGACGGGTCCTCAACATTGTATCCCAGGGGTACAGATTTTACTTCCACTCACTGCCAACCCCAAAAAGGTTCCCAGACCTTCCTCCAAACAAATGGGCAGAGGCACAAATCCAAGTTCAATCCCTGCTCTCCATAAGGGCAATTCAACCTGTTCCTGCAGAACAGATAGGTCAAGGGTTCAATTTCAGACTTTTCCTGGTACCCAGAAAAGAGGGCACTTGGCGCCCAATCCTAGCTCTTTCCATTCTAAACACTTTCCTGGTGGTACCAAAATTCAAAATGCTCACCCTTCAGCAGCTTTTTCCTATGCTGTCGAAAGATGCCTGGTTAGCCACCCTAGACCTTAAAGAAGCCTGTCTGCACATCCCTATCAGGGACTCATGCAGGAAATACCTACATTTCAGGGCAGGATCTATGCAATATCAGTTCTCTGCACTTCCTTTTGGCTTATCCACTACTCCCAGAGTATTCACAAAATGCCTGGCTCCAGCCATTGCCTATGGCAAACAGAGAAAAATTCAAATTTACCCGTACTTAGATGACTGCCTGATTCAGGCAGACAGTCAGGAAAAGCTGTTGTAGCACCTGACATTTGTAAAGAACCTTCTAACCTCTCTGGGGTACACCATCAACGAAAAGAAATCAAAACTAGTCCCAAGTCAAAAGATTATATTCCTGGGAGCAAGCTTGGACACAGCATCCCAGATGGCATTCCTTACTCCAGAAAAACAAGCTTATCTGACAGGCTACTTCACTCAAATGGCCACCAGAACCCAGCTATCTGCAAGGAAAATCCTGCAGGCCCTAGGGTTCATGGCCTCTTCAGTCCTACTAATTCCATATTACAGACTGCATATGAGGAAACTTCAGTGGTACTTAAAAAGTCTTTGGTGCCAACATTCTCGGGACCTTGAAACTGTCATACCCATCATAACTTGTCTAAGGACAGAGTTTCTTTGTTGGGCAGCAGCATGCAACCACAACAAGGGACTGCCCTTTACTCAACCCCATGCCACCCAGACCCTAATCACAGATGCATCAGGCTATGCCTGGGGGATCCAAGTGCATAACAAGTGCATTCAGGACCACTGGAGCCCAAGTCAAATGCATCTGCACATCAAACAAAATGAGATGCTAGCTGTTCAGCATGCTCCATCAGCTTTGATACCTACTCTCACCAGGACCCCTGCTAATAAAAATGGACAACACCACAGTTATGTGGTACATCAGCAAGCAGTGCAGAACGCACTCTGCAGGCTAACCATGACCCTGTGGAACATGGCCTTGGACATGCATGTTCATCTGCAAGCTCAATTCCTGCCAGGCAAACAAAATTCACTGACAGATGACTTAAGCAGAAATCTCCTAGACCCACATGAGTGGCAATTAAAACCCAGCACCTTCAGCCTTCTAATCCAGAAATAGGGGACCACAGAGGTGGACCTCTTTGCCTCCCCCTGCAATCACCAGCTCAGCAAATTCTGCACCAGGACACCTCACAGCAGGGCCTGGAAAGTGGATGTCCTATCCTTCCAGTGGGAAAACCTCTCAATCTATGTATTCCCCCCTCTGCCCCTTCTCTCAAGAATATTACTCAAGGTAAGACAGGACAGACCAAGGACAATCCTGATTGCCTTGGACTGGCCATGCCAGCAGTGGTACCCACTACTGCGCAGCCTGTCACTGGTGCCACCCTGGCACCTACCCCAAATCCCAATCCTCCTCACTCAGCAGGAGGGACAGATCTTGCAGCCTGGCTTATTTCTTGAATTCACCCCCAGTGACCAGTCTAAGCAAGCAGGTACTGGACGTCATTCTTGAAGCCAGAAGACCCAGTACAAGGAAATCCTATGCTGATAAGCTGAAAAGGTATTGTTCCTGGATTCAAGTCTAAAGGAGAGGACACAGCACTGCCCTCCTTACCTCTAATAGTGGATTACGTAGCAGATCTACTCCACAGAGGCCTTGTCCTTCTCCTCCATTAAAATCCATGCCTCTGGCATCTCGGCTGATTACATCTCTGAGCCACCTCTCTTTTCCCACCCTCTCAAACAGTTCCTGAGAGGGGCAAACAGCTTAAGGCCACCAAGGAGAGCACCCACCCCTGCTTGGGACCTTAACTTTGTACTGGAAAAGCTCATGCTCTCTCTCCCTTTGAGCCTGCAGCATCAGCAGAGATAAAATTCCTGTCTTGGAAAACAGCCTTGCTTCTGGCCATCACTTCAGGTAGAAGAGTGTCTGAGCCACAAGCACTTATGGCTGTGAAACCCTTCATTGTTTTTCATGCTGACAGGGTCTCCCTCAAGACTAATCTTACCTTTATGCCTAAAGTGGTGTCCATTGTGGCTCTCAACCAAACTATCCATTTGCCAACTTTCTTCCTTAATTCTCAAAATAAAGGGGAAAGGATCCTGCACTCTTTGGACATGCACAGACAGCTCAGATTCTACCTGGATAGGACTAAACCCTTCAGGAAATCTGACCAGTTACTACTCAGTTTTGCACCAGGGGCAGAGGGTAAGGCCATTTCAAAACAATTTCCAAGTGGATAGCACACTGTATCCATTTCTGCTACAAACACCATGGGGAACCAACCCCTCAGGGGGTCAGAACACATTCCACTAGGGCAACTTCCACCTCTATAGCATTCCTCAGGGGAGTCCCTACCAGGAATATTCCAGAAGCTGCTACCTGTTCATACCTTCTCCAAGCTTTACCACTTGCCTATCTTTTCCAAATCCAGGGTGGGTTTTGCAACAGCAGTCCTGCAAGGCATACTAGCCAGCCCCAACTCTTCTTGACTGCCTCCACCCTTTCTTCAGCTTTGGGAATCAACCCAAGTGTGATGACTGCAACAGTGAAACACGAAGAACATAGTACAGTTGTGTACACATACCATAAATGTAGATGTTCAAGTGTATTCACTGTTGCAGTCCTGGTTTCCCTCCAGCCCCCTTGTCTCCCTCTCTCTCCTCTCTGTGTCTATTACTCACCCCTTACAGGGCTATTGGTATCGGCACTGGTATTTACTTTTTACTGGTGGTGATTTTCCCACCATACCTTAACTCCCTAATGGGGGGCTCCTGACATTTGGGTCAAGAAAAACTGATGTAATGGCATCAGCTGCCTATTTTTATACCCCTGATGACCTGACGTCAGTCCTGGAGCGACAGCGACCGACGCAGATGTACTAAGTCTCTGGTATTCAGGCTGACTGGGAGCTACCTGCAGGCAGATAACCCAAGTGTGATGACTGCAACAGTGAATACACTCTAACATATACATTTATGGTAAGTATAAAGAACTGTACTTTGTGACATGCTTTGTAAATATGTAGACGCTACCTAAATATCCATGTACTCTGCAAATGTATGCACACTGTTTAAAATGCCGTGTACTCTGCAGATACCTGTATATTGTTTTTACACAGTCATTCTTTGTGCAGTTTTGATCATTTTTGTAAAACGTTTGAGGACATTTTCTCCCTGGGCCTCCACTGAAAATGGGTTTTGCAAAACCCAACCAAACTTTCCCAGTAAACAAAGGCAAAATATAGACACCAAGAATGCGTGTTCAAGGACTTTAGGACAGAAAGGTCATATGAGAGAGTCACTTGGTGCCCTTCACCTTTGACACCTTACTGACTCGCACTCTTAACTCTAAGGTGGTCTGTTTTGTGCATCTGTCAACACTCCTGTCTTAACACTCCTGTCTTCTAAAGTTCTGCCAGCCTCGGACACACGTATCATGTTATTTGTACTCCTCTGTAGGTGAGCCTGTTGACAAGACGTTAGTACAGGTTACTTGGCATGCTTTCATGTGAATAGAATTTAAAGTTAAAGATGATTGCTGTATTTGAGCGTTTTGCCATACAATATTGTTAGTTTTTAAATGGTTGTATTTATTAATTTGAAATATCAGGTCCAACAACTTAGAAGGTGTTATCACCCTAATCAAAGGGCGGATTGAAGACTTGGATTTACCTGTTGAAAAGGTTGATGTCATCATATCTGAGTGGATGGTAAGATGTTTTGTGTACAAAAACAATTCATGTCTGTCTTAGCAATGACATTTGATTTTTTGTGGTTTGTCATCATTTGGTTGTCCTTATGCCTCAGATAAATTTCATATTATCAAGTCTTGTGCTTTGATTAGATACCATGTGCTTACAATCTGAAAATGTGTAATAGTTAAAGTAGACTGAGACAAAACCTGAATGGAGGCATGATTGAAAAGGAGAAAAGGTCTGGGAAAAGGAAAGACAGTCTTGATATCAGAGGAATAGGATTGTATTTATAATCTAATGAAGTAGTCTGGATTTTGCAGTTTGTAATACCATGTAACAGTTGCTGTTTCAAGAATTAAACATTGAGGATGTCCACGCTTATTTGGTTGATGTTCGTGTTACACTGCTGCAGTCATTACACTTGGGTTATCCTGCAGTCAGGCAGTTCCCCAGTCGGCCTGAGTTTCAAAGTCTTGGTCCAGCGTCAGTTGCTGTCGCCTCCTCCCTGACGTCAGTGGGACAGGGGTATATAAGATGCAGCCAACGCCATTTTCTTCAGTCTTTTGTGCCCAAAGCAAAAGCAGTTTGCAAGTGCCGGTCGGCCGTCTCCTGAGATTTTCATTTCGAATCCAGAACCAAAGTCTTCTACAAAGCTAAGTACCCCATTGGGGAAACTTTTTCTTGCCTCAGACCGATGTCAGTAAAAGTTAATAACTGTATTTCTTGTGGGAAGCAAATACCTCATAAGGATTTCCATTCCTATTGTATCCCATGCCTAGGCCCAGACCACGACATCACTGGTTGTCGGTTTTGTGCTAGGTTTAACAAGCGCACTATTAAATGTCGGTTTGATTTTGCCCAACATTATTTTGGTAGAAAATTCAATTATACCATGCCATCGGAACTCCCGACGACCGGAATACACAAAAAGCGCAAAGACAAGGATAGGCATCCGAGGCCTAAAACTGACGATTGCTATGATGGCCTGGTGGTTAACTAATGTGACTATAGTGTGCATGTTCCTGAGTTTGAGCCTTGCAGAGGCAGTTTATTAACGAAGCCTCTTCAAGGCCAGTCGCCGGTTCTCCGGTTTTCAGTGAGGCACCTTCGCAGCCCCTGACGAATGCTTCTGTAGAACCACAGGCCGCCTCTGACTCCCACGTGGAGATGGCTGGGCCTTCAGATGCACAAGTTATTCAGCCTACCGAGACTAACCTTTCATAGGGATCCGGAGTAGCTGAGCAACCCACAGCTTCAGAGGGTGTCTTCAGACCTACTCAGTTAAGCATTAAACCCTCAGCTAAGTCTAAGCCTCCTTTAAAATCAAAGAAACAAATACAGCATTCTCCAGGACAGGCCACCATGCCTAAGAAACAAATGCTCAAAATGGCTGAAGACCTGATCACTCTGATCAGGGATCCCATCCCCCTCCTGATAAAAAGCCTAGACAGGATGCAGACTATTACTCATCCGACCAGGTGTCCATCTCTTCTGATTCATCCTCAGACCTAGAATACTCTTTACCCCCTTATGAGGATTCTGATGCTGAGGAATCAATTCCATCAGCCTCTCCACCTAAGGACTACTCCTTTGGGGAAACCCTACATACCATGAGGGAGCATTTCCACTGGGAAGGCCAGGATTACTCAGAATCCAAGAAAAGGCTCAGAGACTTCCTTTTATTACCTCAACACAGACCCCTTGCTATTCCGCCAGTGTTAGATATTGTGGATGATGTGTATACTGAATCCAGCTTAAATCCTGATTCCTTACCTCCAGCCCCTGTTAAACCTGACAGATACTACAGAGTCCCTGACTCACATAAATTTCTGTATAAAAGCCCTGTAGCTGACCCTGAAACTATTTCTCAGGGACCCAAAGGAGTTAAGGCCTCATCAGCCAAAAATCCAGTCCCCTCTGACAGAGATTCCAGAGCATTAGACAGATGGGGAAAGAAAGTATATACGTCTGCAACTTTAGCAATGAGAGCCTTAAATTGCCAGTTTCACATGCTAAAATATCAACAATTTTTACTGTCTCAGTTAAAACAGAAAATGCTTCCAGAATCAGATCCTCCTAATTTTAAAGAAATGCAGGATTTATTGCATGCAGCTGAACAAGTGGGAAAGCATGTGGTTTTGATTCTCTAGAGGCCTCCTGCAGAGCAGCAGTTACAGGCTCTGTTATTAGAAGACATGCTTGGTTAAAAGAACATACATTACCAGATCATGTTAAAGCAGAATTATTGGATGCACCTTTGCAGCAGGATGTGTTATCTGGAGTTAAGGCAGAAGAGGTATTAAAGAAAATGGAGGATAAGTCAAAATCTATGCAAATGGTGAAGGATTTCTTACAGGTTCAGCCTCCTAGATTTAGCAGAAACTGGCCAACTAAGAATTGGTCCTTTCCAATTACAGACAGACCTGAAAGGCGAAGATACAGACGTCCAAGAGGTAGAGGTCAAACACAAGGTCCTTATAGGCCTCGACAATGGGTTGCATCAGGCCAGAAAGAAGGGGACGACAGGCCCCAACCATATAAAAAGCAGCTCCAATGACTTGCCACTACAGCTGCCAAACAAATCCCTCTTGGCAGCCCCCTTGGGAGGAAAACAGGCACTCTTCTACCACAACTGGGAAATGATCACCAAAGACAAATGGGTTCTCAACATTGCATTTCAAGGTTACAGGTTCCACTTTCACACTCTGCCAAGGTTAAAAGGAATGCCAAATCTGCCACCAAATCAATGGACAGAGGCTCAAAAACAAAGTACAGCACTCATGGATATGAGAGCTATTCAAAAGGTGCCATTACAGGAGCAAGGACAAAGATTTTACTCAAGACTCTTTCTGGTACCCAGAAAGGACAAAGCCTGGAGGCCCATTCTGGATCTTTCATCTCTAAACACTTACCTGGATGTTCTGAAATTCAAAATGTTGACATTACAGCGGCTTCTTCCCATGCTGGGCAAGAAAGCTTGGCTCGTGACTTTGGACCTCAAGGAGGCATACCTGCATGTCCCTATCAGACAAAACTGCAGAAGATACCTAGGATTTATAGCTGGTTCAATGCACTACCAATTCTCTGCACTGCCCTTTGGCTTATCTACTGCGCCCGGGGTCTTCACAAACTGCCTGGCACCAGTAATTGCATTTTTCAGACAGAAAGGAATTCAAATTTATCCGTACCTGGACGACTGCCTGATTCAAGCAGAGAGCAAGGGCATTCTTCTAAAGCATCTGGCGTTTGTAAAAAAGTTACTAAGTTGCCTGAGGTACACAGTAAATGAAAATAAATCAAAACTAGTGCCCTCACAAGAGATTATATTCCTGGGTGCCAGCTTGAACACAACGGCCCAGATGGCTTATCTCGCGCCACACAAGCAAAGACAACTGACTCAATACTTTCAATTGATGGCAACAAAGACCCAACTCCCTGCAAGAAAAATTCTGCAGGTCTTGGGTTACATGGCATCCTGCATACTACTAATTCCATATGCCAAACTGCATATGAGGAAACTACAGTGGTACCTAAAGAATGAATGGTCTCAAGGTTTGGAAACAGTTATACCACTAATCCCTTGCCTTCAACAGGTGGGCTCAAGCTTGTCACCTCAACAAAGGACAGCCTTTTACACAACCCACAGCCAGGCAAACACTGACAACAGATGCATCAGATTATGCCTGGGGGGAGCACACACGGCAGGCAAATGTATTCAGGGCACATGGCCCGCAGAACAAAGGCATCTTCACACCCGTCAAAAAGAGATGCTAGCTGTACAAAATGCCCTTGTAGCTTTCAAGGACCTGCTGCATCCAGGACAACTACTGATAAAGACAGACAACACCACAGTTATGTGGTACATGAACAAGCAAGGGGGCACAAACTCCTACCCCCTATGCAGACAAGCCATGACCTTGTGGAACACAGCTATAAACCTTCAAGTTCATCTACAAGCACAATTCCTGCCAGGAGAGAAAAACACACTGGCAGACGTCTTAAGCAGAAACATCATGGATCCCCACGAATGGGAACTGAATCCACAAATATTCAGAATACTAATACAGAAATGGTGGAGCCCGGACATAGATCTGTTTGCATCCCCAATAAACTGCCAGCTACAGAAGTTCTGCACAAGGAGTTGCCATCCGCAAGCATGGAAAGTGGATGCCCTCTCATTCAGCTGGGAGAACCTACAAGTATACGCTTTCCCACCACTACCTCTCCTGCCAAACGTACTCATAAAAGCCAGGCAAGAAGAGCCTAAGATGATCCTGATTGCACCAGACTGGCCACGCCAGCACTGGTACCCAATCTTAAGGAGCTTAGCACAAGAACCACCCTGGATTTTGTCTCAAATCCGACATCTGCTGACTCAGCACAACAATCAAATACTACACAGCCAGCTGAAGACCTTAAACCTAGCTGCATGGAAGATTCCTTAGTCAAGCAAGCAATGCTTTTCTCCAAAGCTGTTATGGATGTCATTCTGGAGGCCAGAAGGCCAGGTACCAGGAAAGCCTATTTGGATAAATGGAAGAGATTCTGTGCCTGGAACCAAGCTCACAACCTTGACCCTCTTGTCCCAAACATTCTTCAGATACTACAATACTTAACTGAGATGCTGGACAAAGGCCTCTCCTTCTCATCCATCAAGATCCACGCCTCTGCCATCTCTGCTCATTACAACACGGATCCACCAATTTTCTCTAATCCTCTGTTACAACAGTACCTCAGAGGGGCTAAAAACATAAGACCGCCCCGTGGGGCACCTACTCCAACTTGGGACCGCAACTTTGTTTTGGAAAAACTAACATTACCTCCTTTTGAGACAGTTAGCACAGCAGAATTAAAATATATCTCTTGGAAAACTGCTCTGCTCCTGGCAATAACATCAGCACGAAGAGTTTCAGAATTACAGGCACTAATAGCAGTGGAACCTTTCCTCATTTTCCACCAGGACAGGGTGTCTTTAAGAACTAACCCTACGTTTATGCCAAAGGTGGTATCCAGTGTGGCTCTAAACCAAACTATTCACCTGCCAACTTTTTATCCTAAATCACAGAATAAAGGGGAGAGACTACTGCACTCTTCACAGGCAGTTACGCTTCTACTTGGACAAAACCAAAGCTTTCAGAAAATCTGAGCAATTATTGGTAGCATATGCTGCAGGAGCACAGGGAAAAGCCATTTCAAAACAGACTATTTCAAAATGGATAGGACATTGTATACATTTCTGCTACACATACCATGGAAAACCTGTACCTAGCAGCATTAGATCTCACTCCAACAGGGCAACAGCCACTTCAACGGCCTACCTCAGGGGAGTACCTACCAAGGATATTTTGGAAGCAGCAACTTGGAGTTCTGTACATATCTAAACCAAGCATTACCATCTGCCTCTATACTCCAAATCCAGAGCTGGCTTCGCCACTGCAGTGCTGCAGGGCCTTATAGAACCAGCCACCCTACCTCAGCTTTGGGATTCTACCCAAGTGTAATGACTGCAGCAGTGTAACATGATGAACATAGTACAGTTTTGTACCTACCATAAATGTAGATGTTCGAGTGTATACACTGCTGCAGTCCAGGTTACCCTCCCTCCTTCCCCTCTTACTGGCTGGTACGTACCTATGGCTTCTACCCTTTACTACCTATGGGGAGTATTTGCTGGTAGCTGTAAGTTGTTTTTTGCTTTTCTTGTGTATGTTTTATTAGCAATTGGAATTGTCTACCTATTTGGAGGCACCTGACATCCGGGGCAAGAAAAACTGAAGAAAATGGTGTCGGCTGCATCTTATATACCCCTGTCGCACTGACGTCAGGGAGGAGGCGACAGCAACCGACGCTGGACCAAGACTTTGGAACTCAGGCCGACTGGGAAACCACCTGCCGGCATTATAACCCAAGTGTAATGACTGCAGCAGTGTATACACTCGAACATCTACATTTATGGTAGGTACAAAACTGTACTTTTCTCATGCATTGTCATGTAAAATGATTTATAGGTGTACTGAGTAGGAGTATTTATTCTAATGATGCTTCTGTTGGTGATAGTGATTAAAGGAGTTTGTTTTTAACTGATGTGACTCTGTGGTTGATGTAATTTGATAAACTGTGTATGAATGCAGGAAGAGATAGCTTCTAGTAGGCTGCATGTAAGTAATACACGCATTACTAGTGCAGATTATACAGTTTTCATCATACCGTAATACAAATAACTTTTCTGTTACATTATGCCTGGAACCCAAAAGCAAAAGGTGTGAGAAATGGGAGTCTGAATATATAATCTACCATCCTGTAAATCTTTTCTGCTAGCATGCATCAGGTCATACTTGGTTGCCTCTTCTGTGCTGTTTTTGTGAATTCTTCATCTGAACTTTGTCACTGCTGGGGCCTTTTTTTCCACATTAATGTCATTGTAACATCTCAATTGATGCCATGGTAAAATTTGTTTCTTTTTGTCTCTAATTTCATTGATTAAACATGTTCTGCTGGGTTTGCTGTATTCTAATGAACATTTCCTAGTGTCAGATGAAGATTTTTCTACCTATCCTCTTGAACCTCTGAAAGACATCCAAACTGTGCTGTATACTGTGGTCTTTAACTAAGATTTATGTACCTGTGTTTTACAGCTACACAGTTAAGGCTAATTTACATAAATTAAGAATTAAGCAGAAGGGATGATGATGAAACATGGGTCGTGGGTCCTTGTAGCACATATTGTTTGCAGATTGAGTTTTTTTTAAATTCTGACCCCACCAATTTAATTCTGTTAGTATGCGTTTACAGCCTGCACTCTGTATTAGAGTGTAGTATAGCAGCAATTATTTTGAACTAAGGTGTCCAAACACAACTGTGCACACATCCACTAGCCTGAGCTAGGAATGTGTCTTCTTAGCCTAGTTGCAATCAGTAATTTCTCCCTTCAGCACATATCCACCAGTTATGCTACACTTTTGGCCTTCTGTTTGACACCATTGAGACTTGCTATGACTTTCTTTCTTTCTTGATGGCTTTTAATATATTCCAGTAGTGACACATAGCAAGGTACATTAGTCTGATGGCACCTAGAACAGTGCTTGATGTGACACCTAAGATAGGGACTAGTCCCTGGGACGGTGATTGGTGCTTCAGATATAGGTTCATGGGTAAGTACTAGCCTATCTGCCTGAGGGCATCTGTAAGCCTAGCCAGAATGTGTTGGCTTTCACCACCCCCTTAGATTAGTTCCCTGTGCCTCTGACCAGCAGAGCCACTGCAGTGATCCCCGGGGTAAATTTTCTGTTTCCCATCCACTCGTCAATGTTTCTCTTGAAGAGTGTTAGTGAGGGGCTCTGCCTAGTGTAGATTGGAATCCTGTTCCAAAGCATGGGGAGTCTCTGGGATAGGAATCTATCCCTCCAGCACGTACTATTTATTGTTCTGGTGAGGTTTAGATCCTTAGAGCGTGTGGCTCTCGGGGTTTGTTTATTTTAGGTGGAGTACGTCTATCAATTCTGGGTTGTACATGTCCTTGTATGTCAGGCAGAGATCACCTCTGAGTAAGTGGTACGCAACCGAGTACAGCTGGAGTTTCTTCAGTCGGGCTGCATAGGGCATCAGTTTGAGGCCAGTAATTTTCTGGGTGAGGTACTTCTGTGGTCTCTCCAGCTGTTGCAGGTGTCTTGTAGGGTACATCACAAATGGGACGTTGTACTCTATGATGGGTCTAATGAGTGATGAGTAGAGGGGCACAATTACCTCTTTTGTTCTAGATGCGCACCCTTTTGTGATTAGGTGGGCCACATAGAAGGATTTTCTAACCACCTTGGCAATATGATTATCAAAGGAGAGATTACTGTCTACTTGGGTCCCCAGATCCCTTGTTACATTTTCTGTATTTAGGGGACTACCACGTATGTGGTAGTTCGCGGGTACTTTGTTTTTTCCAAAGGGCTTGACTATGCACTTTTTGGCATTTAGCTTGAGGCCATGATTTTGACACCAGGTATCCGTCTCAGTGAGACCCTTCTGGAGGATGTCTGTATCAGAAGTGCATAATGGGGGTGGTGGGTGATGTGTAGCAAGCTACAGTTTGAATTGCAGTTTTTCCTGTTAGTTGCACATGGATGATCTCTGAGGCATTGTGCTGTGCCACTAACCTGGAGATGTGGGTATCCTTGATGAATATGGATACACCCCTGCTTTTTGTGTTTCGGTCCGGGTTCTGTGGCCGAAAAGTATGGTATGAGTTATAGCCTGGTAGTGCTGGGGTGCTCTCTGGAGCCTTAAACCAGGTTTCTGTTACTGCACAGATATCGATGTTCTCCATACTGAGGAGTGCCTCGAGTGCATGCATTTTGAGGTTTAGACTTCTGGTGTTGAGTAGCATTACCCTTAGCTTTTGGTTACTTGTGCTATTTACGGTGGTGGGTTTGTCTTTTGAGCCTTGCCTAAAAAAGGCACTATTGGGGTGCCAAAAGCATTGTCCAGTATTTGAAAGCCTAAGCGTGACAGGTGCAAGCCATCTCTTGCAAAGCAACGTGGCTTGTCAAGCATGTCATCCCAGGTGGACAGATACAGGATCCCCTTTGGGTGACACCAGAAACTTAGCCAGTTGTTGAAATTGATCATTTTTTCTTTATACTGTGGCATCATTCTTTGTGAGGGCAGGATGCTACTCTGGGCTATGTGATTAGAGACGACTGTGCTGTTTAATGGCACCTGGCAGAACTGCTTGATATGGCTCCTTTCTTAGCATTATATAAAGTACCTGGATTGGTACTTAGCCCTGAGTATTATATAAAGTACCTGGATTGGTACTTAAACAGCCCTGAACATTATATAAAGTACCTGGATTGGTACTTAAACAGGCCTGAGGACAAATTTTTGTGATCTGTTCATTTGTTGTGGATTCACTTTCCGTTTCCTCCTCTAACTCATTTCCTGAATGTACCATCACCTTTTTCCAAAGAACCTTTTTCACTGTCTGCTGGTGGTTTAGTTCTTTTCCAACATTTGTTTTTTGCCCAAGGAAGGCTGTTGTCACAATGTTTTTTTCTTACAATTCTCAGTCAAGTTGCACCATTTAGCATCTTTTCCACCTGAGGGGCAGTCAAAAGACTGTATTTTAATCATAAAATTGCTTGTAGTATTAACAGATGTCCTCAAAAGTTTGGTAAATTTGGGGTAAGCTTAGCTAGGCTGAAAATGGCTCTTGGACCATTAGCCTGGTAACCGACTATGAACCTGTAAAAGACTCCGGGACTGCCATGTTTATCACCAGTTTTTGTACCAGGATATGACTCATTCTTGGCTGGTGTGCTTAAACGTTAAAAAATATGTAAGCCCAAAACTGAACCATGTTTTTTCATTGTATTGTGAACTTTTCTTCTTTACTAATGTACAGACTAGAAAAGGTTCGAAGTCAAGACCATGAGTGTGCGAACTTCAGCTTCATGACCACTGTATTCCATAGGCAGTCACTACTGATGTGGTTTCTAAGGGTGCGACAACAATGATTTCTATTTTTTTAATGCTTACATTATTTTTCTCATAGAGTGGTTTCATGACTAGTTGTGCTTGGTGAGTTAGTTTCTTGCTGAGTTGCAACTTGACAAGTTATAGTCTCAGTATTCCTTTATCACTGTAAGCAGTTATATATTAATTTGTTATATTCCAGAATGGCCTGATGATGGCAGCCATGCTCTGTAATTTATTTCACATTCAACGTTTTCTCTTCTTTGATGACTTTTACAGGGACAAGAGTGCCCTGTGATAACAGGACCATTTCCTTGGACAATACTGTCCCCCCGCCCCCCACTGGTTTCTTTAATGCTCATGAATAGCCATCATCATCCTCAGCTCCCTTTTTCCTGTGTACTACATGTTGTTGGGGTATCGTAACTTTAGCCATTTTTCTCAGTTCAGTGCCACACTCCTGCCTATTTTGACCCTCATGCCTGACTGCTGAAGATCTTCTCTCACACAATCCATACACCTGTTTGCCGTGTGCCCTCGTTTCCTTCTGCCTTCTTCCTGTCTGTCCCAAATCTTCTTCACCAGATTGTCTTCTGCTTTCCTGCACATGTACGCAAACCACCGTAATCTATTCTCTTTGACCTTTTTTGTGATTGGAGCTACTTCGGCTTCTGCTCTTATGTCATTTCTTAATTTGTCCCACAGTGTGCATTCTACCACCCATCTCAGGAACTTTATTTCTATCAAATGTAGCTTCCTCATCTATTCTGCCTTTACTGGCCATGTTTCTGTACCATGTTTTGTACACCTTACTTCTCAGCTTCTTTGGCATTCTTCTGTCATACACCAACCCTGACACTATGCCATGTGGCTGCAGCCCCTCTGATTCTAGTTTTGACCTCTTTATTCAGATTTTCCTTCTCCTCAGCCACCCCTCCCAGATACTTGAAGCTGTTAACCTGTTCCACTGTCTTCCCTTCTATCATAATTCTCAGCTTTTTCTGATTGCACCCATTTGCTCCCATTACCACTGTCTTTTCTGTACTCCATTTCATCCCATGTACCTGCAGTTTTGCATTCCATTCCCCTATTTTTTGCTGAAGTTCTTGCTAAGGGTCTGCCTGTAATGCCATACAGCAACTTTGTTGATCTGTCCCCTCTGACCTGTTTGCTAATGTAGTCCATCACCAGTAATGAACAGCAGTGGGCTTAGAGCTGAACCTGATGCACACCCACTCCCACTGGCAACCTCACTGTGAGACAGAACACTGTTCGAACTTGAGTCATTGGGTCCTTGTACATAGCCTGCATTAATTCTACCAATGTTTTTGGAACTTTGAACCACTGCACCTTTCTTGGGACCTTTTCATGTGCTTTCTCCAAGTCTAGGAAAAGTTTTTCACGGTGGTTTCCTTGATTGGGGGTGGGGGCGGAATGTGGATATCCAGAGTGATTAGTCTATGGTCTCATCTAACCAGCGAGGGGTTGACCTCCGGTGTAGAACACCGGTCGCCCATGTTGGTGATGACCAGGTCCAATATGTTGTCACCTCTGGTGGGGGTATTGACCAGTTGATGCAGGGTGTTTGAGTTAATAAATTCTAGGAAGCATTGGGCAAGGGAATTACTACTTGAGCAGTTCTCCCAGTTAATGTTTGGGTAATTGAAATCACCCAATATTAGAGCGTTTGGTAGGACCTTCATATTTTCCAGTGTCTCCAGAAATGCGTAATGGGGGTGGTGGGTGATGTGTAGCAAGCTACAGTTTGAATTGCAGTTTTTCCTGTTAGTTGCACATGGATGATCTCTGAGGCATTGTGCTGTGCCACTAACCTGGAGATGTGGGTATCCTTGATGAATATGGATACACCCCTGCTTTTTGTGTTTCGGTCCGGGTTCTGTGGCCGAAAAGTATGGTATGAGTTATAGCCTGGTAGTGCTGGGGTGCTCTCTGAAGCCTTAAACCAGGTTTCTGTTACTGCACAGATATCGATGTTCTCCATACTGAGGAGTGCCTCGAGTGCATGCATTTTGAGGTTTAGACTTCTGGTGTTGAGTAGCATTACCCTTAGCTTTTGGTTACTTGTGCTATTTACGGTGGTGGGTTTGTCTTTTGAGCCTTGCCTAAAAAAGGCACTATGGGGGTGCCAAAAGCATTGTCCAGTATTTGAAAGCCTAAGCGTGACAGGTGCAAGCCATCTCTTGCAAAGCAACGTGGCTTGTCAAGCATGTCATCCCAGGTGGACAGATACAGGATCCCCTTTGGGTGACACCAGAAACTTAGCCAGTTGTTGAAATTGATAATTTTTTCTTTATACTGTGGCATCATTCTTTGTGAGGGCAGGATGCTACTCTGGGCTATGTGATTAGAGACGACTGCTGTTTAATGGCACCTGGCAGAACTGCTTGATATGGCTCCTTTCTTAGCATTATATAAAGTACCTGGATTGGTACTTAGCCCTGAACATTATATAAAGTACCTGGATTGGTACTTAAACAGGCCTGAGGACAAATTTTTGTGATCTGTTCATTTGTTGTGGATTCACTTTCCGTTTCCTCCTCTAACTCATTTCCTGAGTGTACCATCACCTTTTTCCAAAGAACCTTTTTCACTGTCTGCTGGTGGTTTAGTTCTTTTCCAACATTTGTTTTTTGCCCAAGGAAGGCTGTTGTCGCAACGTTTTTTTCTTACAATTCTCAGTCAAGTTGCACCATTTAGCATCTTTTCCACCTGAGGGGCAGTCAAAAGACTGTATTTTAATCATAAAATTGCTTGTAGTATTAACAGATGTCCTCAAAAGTTTGGTAAATTTGGGGTAAGCTTAGCTAGGCTGAAAATGGCTCTTGGACCATTAGCCTGGTAACAGACTATGAACCTGTGAAAGACTCCGGGACTGCCATGTTTATCACCAGTTTTTGTACCAGGATATGACTCATTCTTGGCTGGTGTGCTTAAACGTTAAAAAATATGTAAGCCCAAACTGAACCATGTTTTTTCATTGTATTGTGAACTTTTCTTCTTTACTAATGTACAGACTAGAAAAGGTTCGAAGTCAAGACCATGAGTGTGCGAACTTCAGCTTCATGACCACTGTATTCCATAGGCAGTCACTACTGATGTGGTTTCTAAGGGTGCGACAACAATGATTTCTATTTTTTTAATGCTTACATTATTTTTCTCATAGAGTGGTTTCATGACTAGTTGTGCTTGGTGAGTTAGTTTCTTGCTGAGTTGCAACTTGACAAGTTATAGTCTCAGTATTCCTTTATCACTGTAAGCAGTTATATATTAATTTGTTATATTCCAGAATGGCCTGATGATGGCAGCCATGCTCTGTAATTTATTTCACATTCAACGTTTTCTCTTCTTTGATGACTTTTACAGGGACAAGAGTGCCCTGTGATAACAGGACCATTTCCTTGGACAATACTGTCCCCCCGCCCCCCACTGGTTTCTTTAATGCTCATGAATAGCCATCATCATCCTCAGCTCCCTTTTTCCTGTGTACTACATGTTGTTGGGGTATCGTAACTTTAGCCATTTTTCTCAGTTCAGTGCCACACTCCTGCCTATTTTGACCCTCATGCCTGACTGCTGAAGATCTTCTCTCACACAATCCATACACCTGTTTGCCGTGTGCCCTCGTTTCCTTCTGCCTTCTTCCTGTCTGTCCCAAATCTTCTTCACCAGATTGTCTTCTGCTTTCCTGCACATGTATGCAAACCACCGTAATCTATTCTCTTTGACCTTTTTTGTGATTGGAGCTACTTCGGCTTCTGCTCTTATGTCATTTCTTAATTTGTCCCACAGTGTGCATTCTACCACCCATCTCAGGAACTTTATTTCTATCAAATGTAGCTTCCTCATCTATTCTGCCTTTACTGGACAGGTTTCTGTACCATGTTTTGTACACCTTACTTCTCAGCTTCTTTGGCATTCTTCTGTCATACACTAACCCTGACACTATGCCATGTGGCTGCAGCCCCTCTGATTCTAGTTTTGACCTCTTTATTCAGATTTTCCTTCTCCTCAGCCACCCCTCCCAGATACTTGAAGCTGTTAACCTGTTCCACTGTCTTCCCTTCTATCATAATTCTCAGCTTTTTCTGATTGCACCCATTTGCTCCCATTACCACTGTCTTTTCTGTACTCCATTTCATCCCATGTACCTGCAGTTTTGCATTCCATTCCCCTATTTTTTGCTGAAGTTCTTGCTAAGAGTCTGCCTGTAATGCCATACAGCAACTTTGTTGATCTGTCCCCTCTGACCTGTTTGCTAATGTAGTCCATCACCAGTAATGATCAGCAGTGGGCTTAGAGCTGAACCTGATGCACACCCACTCCCACTGGCAACCTCACTGTGAGACAGAACACTGTTCGAACTTGAGTCATTGGGTCCTTGTACATAGCCTGCATTAATTCTACCAATGTTTTTGGAACTTTGAACCACTGCAGGACTGCCCAAATCACCTTTCTTGGGACCTTTTCATGTGCTTTCTCCAAGTCTAGGAATGCCCAGCTGGACATTTTCCTCATCTCTAGATTATTCTCAGCTGTCTGTGTGACTGGAAACATTGGGTCATTTGTGCTGCATCCTGATCTAGATCCAAACTGCTCATCTCCCATCTTACTTTCTATTACCCGGTGTATCCATTTATCAGTCACCCTCTACAGAATGTTCATGCAATGTCTCAGACGTTTCATACCTCTGTACTGCCCACAGCTATGGATATCTCCTTTGCTCTTATACACTGACATGGCTATGCTTATTCTCCAGTCATCTGGTATATGCTTTTCTCTACACACTGCAATGAATACCCTCAGTAGCCATTTCTCCCCTATCTCACACAGCATCTTTACCATGTCTGCTGTGACCTCATCTGAGTCTGCTGCTTTCCCCGACTTCATTTTTCTTAGTGCTGTTCTTACTTCTTCTAGGGTGGGCTCCTCTTCTTCTCTCATCATAGGCTGTTTCTGGGGCAGTACAGCTTCTGTGGGGTTTTCTTCATTCAGAAGCTGCTGGAATTACTCCTTCCATCTGCCTTTGATGTCCTGTGAACTGGTGAGCAGGTTGTTGCTGGCATACCATATGAAAGGTGTCTGACTATCTTCTTTATTTTTCTGTCTTTGCTTTGCAATCTGATATAGTTTCTTTGTGCCACCTACTGAGTCACTTTCTGGAAAATGCTAGTGTGTCTCTGATGCCCTATTCTTTGCTTCTGCAGCTCCTTTTTAGCCCCTTTGTTAGCCAACCAGTATTCCTTCCTAGGTCGCTTTTTCCTGCACTCTTTTCTTTTGAAGACTACACTGACTTCTGCATTCCATCACCAGCTTTGCTTATTTATTATTTATTTATTTATTTATATTTGTTGACCGGGAGTGTCTGACTGGACGTAGGTCCATTTTCAGCAGAGGCCCGGGGAGAAAAACTCCACAGTTAAAATAAGCAAACAGTAGTTACATTGGATTACATAGCGATTAACAATTTACATAGCAATTACTTACAACATATTTACAGCTGAAGAACATAGTACATCTGTAGACAACTAGAATCTTTATCTGTGAAGTACATAACAGACATTAACAAATGTTAACATAAGAAGTTCCTGCTGTATAAGTACTAGGCTTATGAGCATCTGAGCTTGCTATAATCAAGGTAGTTAGTGGAGTGGAAAGAAAGGTAGTGGTTTGATGGGGTGGGTGATATTAGAGTGGGAGTTGCAAGGGCACAGCCAGCATGTTTTTAGGTGCGCTTTTAGTAAAGTTTTGAAGTGGGTGCATAATGGTACGGAGGTAATTGTGGGTGGGAGGGAGTTCCATAATTTGGCTATGGTGCAAGAGAATAGTGCTTCACCAGCAGAGTTATTGGCTTTAGTGATCTGCAAGTGATTTTTGTTGCTGGATCTTAGTGGTCTGGTAGTGCGATAGGGTTGGAGTAGATTCTGGGGGGATGGGACATTTAGTGGATGGTTTACTAGTCTGTGGGCGAGAGAGTTGATACCATTGAAGGAGGTGAGGGAGTTCAAGCCAGCCCAGTTCAGCAAGTGAGAGACAGTGGTGACTACGGTAGGATGCCCCTGTGGCGAATTTGGCAATTTTGCTGTAGCAGGTCTCTAGCTTGTTTAGATCGCATTGCCTTAGGTTGGTATATATTGGAGAGGCATAAAGTAGGGTGGAGATAAGGTGGGAATTTGCTATTGAAATCTTTGCTGCTTTGGTGAGAAGATGCTTATTTCTGTAAAACGCTCCTAGTTTTTTGTGGACTTTTTTATGGTCATGGATATGTGAATGTCAAATTTTAGTTTATTGTCTATTTCCACTCCTAGCAATTTGGTGTGTTCAGTTGGGTATATAGTGGTGGTGTCTTTTGCTGTGATGTTAAAGTGAGAGTTGTTTTGAGTATGTTTGGTGGGTTGGAAGATGAGTAGTTTAGTTTTGTTTGGGCTTAGTATTAATTGGGCATCGGTAACCAAGTTTCAACAGAGGAAATGGTACCTTATTTCCTTACCAGGCTCGGCCACATCTATTCTGTAGTCCTCACATGCTGTTTTGAGGTGCTGCCATTCTTCTTCAGCTCCACCTATTTTCTCCTCTTCTTGGGTGCTAGAGCTCTGAGTAATTCCTTGAACTGTTGTGCTCTCTCTCCAGTCAGCTTCCAGGTCTTCAGCCTGGTCTCTGTTGACCCTGGTGCCTTACTGACCACTGCCATTTGTTTCGCTGGGGATGATTTTGTAATCATTGATTCTGTCCCAGTGCCCTTTCCTTACTAGGAAGAAGTCTACCTGAGTTGCATGTTGGCCACTCTTGTATGTGATCTTGTGACTCTCTCTTACTGAACCATATGCTGGCTGCTATCAAGCTGTTTGCTAGACAGAAGTCTAGAATGGTCTCTCATTTTTCATTCCTGTTGCCCCAACCATGTGGACCCAGGCAGTCCTGATATCCTGTTCCATCTGTCCTAATACTTGCATTCAAGTCACCCATTGTCACCACCAATTCATGTTGCCCTGCTTTATTTAGTAGGTCCTGTATCTGCTTTTTAATGGCACACTTCTCTTCCTTATCACAACTCTGCTGTGGGGCATAGGCTGAGATTATGAATACTGACTTAATAGTCTGGAGTCTGATTGCCATGAGGCTGTCACTAATGCTGATGACATCTCTCACTGCCCACCTCACCTCTCACCTCTGATATTTCACCACACTGGGGAAAGAGCAAACACCTACTCCCAAGAAATACTAGCTTTCTGATGCAAAGCTAGTTCGATGTTCCCTGCTTCGAAGTGTTGCCATTTGATATTATGGCAGTTAGATGTTATGACAGGGACCCATAAATACCAAGGTTTTGAACATTTTTTATTGGCCTTGTAGCTAGAACCACTGACTTACTCTAGTTTCTTTGATCCTTTTTATGGGTTGTCCTTGTCTGCTTGCTTGTTTGCATGTATTTGTTGACCAAGCTAGCCTGACTGTACTTAAAAGGCCTTTTTTAGCAAGAGTCCTGTGGAGAAAAGATTATGTAATAAAACAGATATTCCAGTGTAAAAAACTTGTGCTAAAACAAGACAAAATACTAAAAAATACAATAGAACATACTTTTGTGAAAGTGGAGCAATATAGACAAAAATAATGAAATACAAATTTTGCATTTTCATACAGACACTAGACTTTAGGTTCTGACAGGATTTTAGTGTGCTGCTTTTGCTTTTACATGACATGTACTGTTCATGTTCACACTAACAACTTTCCCCCCATTTATTTCTGCCAGGTTAATGTTACTTCTAAGAGGTTTCTGACAAGATTTTAGCATACCTAGCTGCATCAGATGTATCCTCCCTGGTCACAGCATGGGCACTTACCCTGCTCCTGCTGGTCTAACTTCCACAATTCCTAGAAAGAAAAACAACTTACCAGAGAGTTCCTTGGCAACTTTGCGGGCTCAGTCTTCACCTCCGCTAATGTTAGGTGAACCTGACATAGTCCCATACTGGACATGGGAGAACCATCTTTACTGGGGCACTTTTTTTTTTTTTTTTTTTTTTTTTTTTAAACCAGGGGATGCTACTGCATGTGTCCAGGTGATGAGACATCTTGTAAGGACAAATAACTCCTCTTATAGTCTGTGAAGATGCCCATTAAGATAAAATAAAACATTACATTTTGTGTACTTGAAGACACAGTATCTTTAGAAAAAATTATTTTCTCACCTTAGCTAAGAAATTTTTGCAGTCGGTCAGTCCTGGTAAATAGCCTTCAGTACCTGTTCAACAGGTCATTTGAAATATCCTTGAGGAGGACTGGTCTTTCAACCTCCTTAGGAGGAACTTTCTTTCCCTAATTGTTGCCAAGATGAATGAGGTGTTTTTTTAGAGAACTAATGGTTGTTCCCACCATATTAAGGAGATTTTATAATATGTTACAAGTAGTTTTGCCTCACTCTGTGCCCTTACTTCCTCTGGAGGAGACGTATTATATGTATTCTCTATGGTCTCTGATAGGCTTTATAAAGTTACTTTAAACTAAAAATGCTTCTTTTCTTTCTTTAGTTCCTTCCACTGTGTATGTAGATGGAAGATTTTGGTGCACATTTGATATTAATTTTTTTATTCTTTCAGTTCAGCATATAGAATTCTTATCACGCTCTTATATGGAAGTTCATGCCTATCTGTCTTACTGTTTTTGACACATCTACAGTATCTAAACATGTCTTAAAGATATGTACGACTGTGAAGATAGTGGGTCTAAGACATCAGTTTCTGCTACTGTTTGATGCCGGAGTACAAATTCAGAAGCTTTTATTGGAAAGAAATCTGAAAGTTTGAATTCTGCCTTAGAGAAAAAATGTTTTATTTGTCCTATCACCTACACAGGTCCACCAGCAATTTGATGAAAGAGGGGAAATTAGTTTAGGGAGTTAAGATTTTCAGCTCCCTCCCTTTCAAATCTCTTGGATACTGCTCATACCCAAGACATAACAGGAAGGGAAAAGTAACAAATGGGAACCTTTGCTGTAAAGGGGCACTGTTTAACTTCAGGATGGCTATGCTGTCATGCCCCCCCCCCTCCTCTCCCGCTTTAATCTCTTAAGACCAGTCCCAACAATGGACTCTCTTCATTCCTCCTGGCTAACAAATTTGGACTGACTCATGGGTATTAAAGGTGGTTCAGGAGAGATACATTTGGCACTAGATGCAAAAACATCCTTTCAGGGGAGATGTTCTTCATGTTTCACTGTTGCAGTCATCAGGTTATCTGCCTGCAGGTAGCTCTCAGCCGACCTGAATACCAGAGTCTTTGGATTCCTGCGTCGGATGCTGTCTCCTCTTCCATGAGGTCAGGTCATCAGGAGTATAAAACATGCAGCCTACGCCATTGCATCAGTCTTTCTTGCCGTGCGGTGCCCGAAGCAGAAGCAGTTCGCAAGTGCCGGTCAGCCGACTCCTGAAATTTTCGTTTTCGAGTTTCAGATCCGAAGTCTTCAAAAAAGATAAGTACCTCATTGGGGATTTTTTTTCTTGCTCCAACCGATGTCAGTAAAAGTTAACAATTGTCTTATCTGTGGAAAGCAAATACCTCATAGAGATTTTCATTCGTACTGCATCCCCTGTTTAGGCCCAGACCATGACGTCCCTCGCTGTCAGTTTTGTGTCTTGTTCAACCCCCGAACTATTCGTCGTCGGGCTATCTTTGCAGCCAATTACTTTCGTACTCGGTCTCAGTACTCCGAAATGGCTTCGTTAAGCCATCCGACTACCAATCTTCCGAAAAAAACATAAGGATAAAGACAGAGACAGACCACATAGGTCCAAAACTGCTGACGACGCTTCCGTTAAGCTAGTCACCAGTCCGCCGGTACTCAGTGAGGTGCTTTTGCAGCCCCTGATACCCGCTACTTCAGATTCGCAGGCCTCTACTGAGACCCATTTGGAGTCCGGTATGCCGCGAGATGCTTCTTCGACTGTGGAACCTGCGGATGTCTCTACCTTGGATGGGTCTGGAGCTGCTGTGCAGGCACCAGCTTCTGAAGGTGTATTCAGGCCTACAGACTTGCATTTTAAACCAACACCATCATTTTCATCTGGGCCTAAAACCCACCCCACGCCTAGAAAACCGACGACAAAACGTCAGGCTCAGGCCCATATGCCTAAAAAAAACAAATGCTTAGAATGGCTGAAGACCTTATTACCTTAATTAGGGGAAGCCAGCCTTCCCCCTCTAAGAGACCTAGAACTGATTTTCCTTCTGATTCTTCTGATCAGGAATCTGATATTTTTGCTCCTTCTGATTACCAGGATTTGCCCTTATCTATCTATGAGGATTGCTTCCCCTACAGAAGATTTTTCTTTCGATGAAACCTTGCACACACTTAGGGAGCATTTCCGCTGGGAAAGCCAGGATTACTCTGACTCCAAAAAGAGACTTAGGGAATTCTTACTCCTACCTCAGCACAGGCCTTTAGCTAATCCCTCCTGTTCTGGACATTGTAGATGATGCTTTCTTGGATTCTAGCCTTTCCCCAGACCCTTTACCTCCCGCTCCCAGAAAACCTACAGGTATTACAGAGTACCTGACTCACGCAAGTTCCTCTTCAAGAATCCTTCTGCGGATCTAGAGACCATTTCCCAAGGACCAAAAGGCATTAAGGCTACTGCTGCCAAAAATCCTACCCCTTCTGATATAGATTCTAGAGCCTTAGACAGATGGGATAAGAAGGTATACACTTCTGCTACTTTAGCCATTAGGGCTTTAAATTGCCAGTTTCATATGTTAAAGTATCAGCAGCATGTTATGGGGCTACTTAAACAGAAAATGATGTTGATTCCTGACTGTACTAAACACAAAGAATTACAGGATTTAGTGCATTCTGCAGAACAAGTTGGTAAACATACTTTGCAATGTGGTTTTGATGCTTTAGAAGCATCTTGCAGGGCTACTGTCACTGGGTCTGTACTTAGGTTCATAGGTTCATACTAGGCTATCTGCCCGAGGGCATTTACAAGCCTAGCCCATAGTTTTGTGGCTTACGCCACCCCTTTAGTATGGGGAACTATACCCATTATTTTGCTGTGCCTCTGTCGAGCAGTGACACTGAGGTAATCCCTGGGGTATATCTGCGATCTCCCATCCATTGGTCAAGATTTCTCTTGAACAAGGCCAGCGAGGTGCTCTGCCTCACATATACCGGGATTTTATTCCACAGCATAGGAGTCTTTGGGTGATGAATCTATCCTCCAGCACTTCCTATTAATAGCCGTGTCGAGGTTTAAGTCTCCCACCCTTGTGGCTCTGACGGATCTAGATTTTTTGAGGTGCAGCATATTCATTAAATCTGGGTTTGACATGGCCTTGTATGTTAGGCAAAGGTCACCTCTGAGAAAGCGAGCCTGAATAGAGCTGGAGTTCTTTCAGTCGCATAGGACAGATGTTTGAGACCCTTTATCCTTTTGGTGAGGAACTTTTGTGGCCTCTCCAGCTGCTGCAAGTGTCGGGTCAGATACATTCCGAATGGGGCATTGTACTCAATCATTGGTCTGAGTGATGAGTATAGGGAGACTATGACCTCCCTTGATCTAGATGAGAATCCCTTCATGATAAGGTGGGCAATGTAGAAGGTCTTCCTAACTACTTTAGCTACATGGGTGTCGAATGACAGACTACTATCAACCTGGGTCCCCAGGTCCCTGATAACTTCTTCTGTGCTCAGTGGATTGCCACCTATTTGGTAGTTAGTAACCTTGCTTTTCCCGAAGGGTATGACTATGCATTTTTTGGCATTTAACTTTAGGCCATGGCTCTGGCACCAGTTATCCGTTTCTTTGAGACCCTTCTGAAGGATATCTGTGTCAGATGTGTTTTCTACTATGGCGCCCAGTTTGCAGTCATCTGCAAACTTTGTCAGCCATAACCCTCCTGTGTTTGCTTGTACTTTGGAAAAGTAGATGCCAAACAAGAGTGGGCCCAGGACTGAGCCCTGTGGTACACCACTTGTGACAGGCTTTGAGTCTGACATGGCGCCAGCAACTCTGACCCTGTGGGTTCTGTCACTCAGCCAGTTTGCAACCCATCTTGTGATGTATGGGTCAACATTTAAGCTGATGAGTTTTTCAGTGATACCCGAGTGGGGTATTGTATCAAAGGCCTTCGCCAGATGCTGTATGGACTGCCTTTCCCTCATCAATGGCTTTGGTGACTGTTTCAAAAGTCAACCAAGTTTAGAAGGCATGATCTGCCTTTGACAAAGCCAAACTGGGATGGATCCAAAGTCTGCAAATTCCCTATGTCTTTATTTATGAGGTCCATTATGATCCTCTCCATGGCTTTGCAGATAAGGCTTGTCAAGCTAATGGGCCGGTAATTTCCAGGGTCGGTGGAGGCACCGCCTTTGAAGTGGGACCACAGTTGCAGTGCGCCACTCCTGATGTGTGCCAGAGGTAAGACTATGATTAAACAGCTGTCCTAGCTGTGGGTTTAATTCCTCGTTGAGTTCGTGGAGCACACAGCCGGGGACACCATCAGGTCCCATGGATGCTGTGTTTTTGCTTTGGAGAGCAGTTCTCACTTGGGCGTTGGAGATGTTTGGGGGCTGCAATCGCTTGGTATAGATATCTCTCCTTTGGGGAGGGGAGAAGTTTGCACTGAACCTGTCAGCCAGTATGTTGGCAATGTCTGTAGGATCAGTAATCTTCACATCATTTTGAACTAGTTCTGAGCATATCTGGGAGTTTCCTCCCAGGTTTCTAACATAGCTAAAGAAGGCCTTATGATTGTCTTTTGAGTCTTTAGCTATTTTTCTCTCAAAATTTGCTTTGGATGATTTTATGAGAGCTCTTAGTTTTTTACTTATAGTGATCAAGGGTGTCTTACCTTTTAAGGATTTTGCTCTATCTTGTAGCAGCTTCCTCCTTTTGTTGTAGAGTTTGTTTATGGCTGGGGTCCACCAGACTGGATGCTTGCCTTTGGTACAAAGAGTCTTTGTTTTGCTTGGGATTGCCTTATCCATGCAGTCCTGCAGGTGCTGGTAGAAGGCATTTGTAAGTGATTCAGCGGCTTGAGTACTGTTTTCCGCCGGCTTGGGGGCCTTAAAGGAGACCACACTAGTCTTTAGAAGTGTGAAGTTGGCTTTGAAGTTCTTTACTGTGGTCTTTTTATTTCAGGTGGGGTGGGATGAGGACCTCCAGCGAGATTAGTTTGTGATCTGATCTCACCAGTGAGGGGTATACTTCCAGTGTTGAACATTGTGCTCCCATGTTCGTGATGATGAGATCAAGTATGTTTTCTCCTCTTGTGGGGATGGTGACTAGTTGTTCCATGGCATTTGAGTTTATGAATTCCAGGAACTTTTGGGCTAGGGTGTTTGGGCTTGAGTAGTGTTCCCAGTCTATATTAGGGTAATTGAAGTCACCTAGTATGATGGTGTTTGGTGATACATTTATCCCCTCTAGTGTTTTCAGGAAGGCCATGTGAGGTTTCTGAGTTTGTGAGGGTGGCCTGTAACATGCTACGATTTGCAGAGCAGCCTTGCCTATGGTTAATTGCACCTGGATGGTCTCCGATGCATCGTGCGCCACCAGTCTTGAGGTGTGGGTGTCCTTGATGAATATGGATACCCCTCCTTTCTTGGTATTGTCCGGATTTTGGGGCCGAGCATGATAAGAGGTAAAAGCTGATAGTGCTGGGGTGCACTCAGGAGCCTTGAACCAGGTTTCTGTCACTGCACAGACATCGATGTTCTCCATACTGAGAAGGGCCTCGAGTGTGCATTTTGAGATTTAGACTTCTGGCATTGAGCAGCATTACCCTTAGTTTTTCCTTTTTGTGTTCTAGGGTGGTAGGTTTAGAATTTGAGCCTTGCCTAAAAAGGCACTATGGGGTGGCAAGAGCCTTTGCCAATATCCGAATCCCAGGGTGACAGGTGCAAGCAGCGTGGCTTGTCCAGCATGTCATCCCAGGCAGACAGACATTGGATCCCCTTTGAATGACACCAGAGTTTAAGCCAATTGTTAAAGCTGATCATCTTATCTCTTTATTGTGGCATCATTCTTGGTGAAGGTAGGATACTGCTCAAGGTCAGGGTCATACCTGCCTGGGCTATAATCAGAGAGCTCCTCAATGTCTCTTTTCATGTAGTCCAAGGAGTGCCTCAGGTCGTTTACACCAGCGTGGACAATGACTGAGTCATTTGTACCTGCTGTTGAGAGACCTGAGTGCTTGCGTTATGTGGCGGATTCTAGCCCGACAGGCAGCTTACTGTGACCTTCTCCTTACTCAGTCTGGTGGCGGGATGTCAGTGTGTCTGACTATGGAGTCACCAATGACTAGTGTGTCTGGCATTGTGTTTGGGCTGTGACTGTTTGACACTCTGACTGTGAGGTCTATGTGTTGCAGGTGTTGTGTTCTGAGGTGGTGGATGTTTGGGTGTCTGCTTTGGTGGCCTCTGCTGTTTTGGTAGATTTTGATCAGAGCCGAGTATGTCTTTGTGTGTTTGTGTATGATTTGAGGTTGTGATGGTACTATGTGAGACTGGGTCTATAGTGTGTGTGGTAACCTTCTCCTCCTGACTGGTCTTGCCAGTCCTATGTTGAGAGAGCTCAGCCTCCAGTTTGGCCATAGTTGCATCTCTGCATGTATTTGTGTTTTGTGGGAGGAGGAGAGGGTTGTCTGTGTACATGAGGCAATTGTAACATTGCCTCAATATTCCCAGGTTCACCAGCTGAGCAGGAGAGGACACTAGCAACTGATCCCTCAACATGCTAGGAGGACTAGACAAAAAAACTTTAAAAGAGATGCCGGGGGAGGTGGGTGACCGAGAAATGGGGGTTTGCCTTTTTGGGGTGCTATCTATAAGAGTGCCGTATCAAGGTAATAAGTACTGTAGGAGCAAGTGCTAGGTTTAACAGATCGAGAAAAGTCTACTTGGAGTCAAGTAGAGATGATCTTTTTAGGTATTAGAGAAAGTGCTAGTAACAGGGATGCTTAAAGGTAAGATTGAAAAGAATGCACTCTGCAGTGTGCACTAGAGAAGTTAGATATGAAAGTAGGTAACTTGAGTTTTACCTGTTTAAAAAGTTAAGGTTTAGTGGAGAGTTACTATTTTTAAAACAGCAAGATGGACTAAAAGGGGTGGTTACTTTTGTATTTTGGTACTATGAAATACTGTAGGATGGCCAATAAATTTAAATAATTGAAGGGGTGGGATTTCAAAAGTGATGGTTTTGTGATTACTCACATAATCCAGTGAAAGTAGAGAGAAATGAGATATATGGTCAGATTAACATAAGAGGCGGGCAACTAGAAAGACAGTGGTATTTGGAAAAATTTCTGCCTGACTCAGAACAGAGAGAGCTGTGGTCTCTTTTGAAGTTTTAATATGCTGTTAAAACAGAATGCAAGCAAAACACAAGGTAAAGAAAACAAACTACAGTATTCAAAATATAGAAAGGCAATACAGAAATACAAAAAATAACAGCAAACTAACCTTTCCTTCACAGCAAAGTGTAGCAGAGTCAACTTGGAAGGCATGCTTGGCTTAAGGAACAAAACTTGCCAGATCATGTAAAAGCTAAATTACTGGATGCTCCCTTACACCAAGACCATATTTTTGATAACAAAGCAGAAGTCCTCAAAAGGATGGAGGAAAAAGCTAAATCTATGCAAACTGTTAAAGATTTCCTACAAGTACAGCTTCCCAGATTCAGTAGGCATTGGCCTTCAAAGAGCTGGTCCTTTCCAGTCTCTTCTAGGCCTTTTCAGTCCAAACCCAGGAACAGCAAACTACCTAGGCTACAGTCTCAGGCTACGCACAGACCTAAGCAGTGGGGGGCTCCCACTTCCAAAGCAGGGAGTAGTAAGCCACCCCCTTATGGAAAAATGGCACAGTGGCTTAACCTTAACCCTTCATAGCCCTGCTCAACTACTTGCTGCCTTAGGAGGAAAGCTCGCCCTGCATGCAGAAAACTGGGAACTCATTACCCAGGGCAAATGGGTTTTAAACATAGTTTCCCTAGGATACAGATTCCACTTCCACAGCCTACCATCCCCAAATGGTTGGCCAGACCTACCCCGAAATCAGTGGGCGGAGGCCCAACAGCACATTCTTTGTCTTCTCAATATCAGAGCTATTCAGCCCATCTCAGCAGAACAAAGGGGACAAGGTTTTTATTCAAGACTTTTTCTGGTAACCAGAAAAGACAACTCCTGGCATCCTGTCCTGGACCTCTCTATCCTCAACACCTTTCTGGTAGTTCCAAAATTCAAAATGCTAACACTTCAACAGCTGCTTCCTATGCTAGGCAAAGATGCCTGACTGGCAACCCTAGACTTAAAGGAAGCTTACCTGCACATTCCAATAAGGGAATCCTGCAGGAAATACCTACGCTTCAGGGCAGTCTCCATGCCTTATCAGTTCTCTGCACTTCCGTTTGGCTTATCTACTGCGCCCAGGGTATTCACAAAGTGTCTAGCTCTAGCCATTGCATTTTGCAGGCAGAGAGATATTCATATTTACCCATACTTGGACGATTGTCTGATTCAGGCAGAAAGCCAGGGCTTGCTATTACAACACCTGGCATTCATAAAGAAACTTCTAACCTCACTGAGGTACACCATCAACAAAAAGAAATCTCACCTAGTACCCTGCCAACAGATTGTATTCCTGGGAGCAACTTCCCAGATGGCATTCCTCACTCCAGAGAAACAAGTTTATTTGCCAACCTACTTCAAACTATTGGCCACAAAACCCCAGCTATCTGCAAGGCAAATTTTCCAAGCCCTGGGGTTCATGGCCTCTTGCATTCTACTAATTCCATATGCAAGACTGCATACGAGGAAACTGCAGTGGTATCTAAAAGCCTATGGTGTCAACATTCTCAGGACCTGGAAACAATGATTTCTATCATTCCTTGTATGAAGACAGAGTTCTTTTGGTGGGCAGATGCCTGCTACCACAACAAGGGACTCCATTTCACTCTACCCCCTGCCGGCCAAACCCTAACAATGGATGCATGCATCAGACTATGCATGGGGGACTCACATGGCAGGGCAGTACATTCAGGGCAAATGGACCCCGAGACAGATGCACCTGCATATCAATCAAAAAGAAATGTTAGCTGTACAGAATGCTCTGACAGCCTTCAAAGACCATATTCTTCCAGGACAACTATTGGTAAAGACAGACAACAACACAGTCATGTGGTACATAAACAAGCATGGGGGAACCCATTTGTACCCTCTCTGCAGACTAGCCATGGCGATGTGGAACACAGCCTTGAGCTACCAAGTACACCTGCAAGCTCAATTCCTGCCAGGCAAACTAAATTCACTGGCAGACAACTTAAGCAGAAATCTCATGGACCCACACAAATGGAAATTAGAACCCAAAATATTCAAACTCTTGAGGAACAAATGGGGGACTCCAGAGGTAGACCTGTTTGCCTCCCCTCAGAACTACCAATTGTACAAATTCTGCACAAAGACTCCCCACAGCCAAGCTTGGAAAGTGGATGCACTGACCTTTACCTGGGAAAGCCTCTCAGTTTATGCCTTTCCCCCTCTACCTCTCCTCTCGAAGGTTCTACTAAAGATCAAACAGGACAAGCCAAGGACAATACTGATTGCACCAGACTTGGCACGCCAGCACTGGTACCCTTTCTTGTGCAGTATGACACTGCTACAACCATGGCACCTGCCTCAGACCCCTTCCCTGCTGTCCCAGCAGGCGGGCCAGATTCTGCACCCTCAGCTTCAAACCCTGAACCTTGCAGCCTGGCTTATCCCTTGAGCTCTCCCTTAGCATCCCTCAGTAAGCAGGTACTGGATGTCATTCTAGAGGCAAGGAAGCCTAGTACTAGAAAATCCTATGCTGAAAAGTGGAAAATATACTGCTCTTGGAGCCTGGCTTAGGAGATGGGCACAAAGGTGCCCAGCTTGCCTCATATTCTGCAGTACTTAACAGAAATGCTTCACAGGGGCCTATCCTTCTATTCAATTAAAATTCATGCCTCTGCCATTTCAGCACATTATAATACTGAGCCACTCCTCTTCTCTCACCCCTTGCTAAAGCAATTCCTTAGAGAGGCTAAACATTTACGACCCCCCCCCCCCCAGGAGAGCTCCCATTCCAGCACAGGATCTTAACTTTGTATTGGAAAAGCTCACCCCCCCCCTTTTGAACCAGCTGCTACAGCAGAGTTGAAATTCCTTTCTTGGCAAACAGCCTTCCTTCTAGCCATCACTTCAGGAAGAAGAGTGTCTGAATTGCAGGCCCTCATGGCAGTGGAACCTTTCATTATCTTGCATGCGGACAGGGTTTCCCTCAGGACTAATCCTTCCTTTATGCCCAAGGTGGTGTCTACGGTGGCTCTAAATCAGTCCATTCAGTTGCCTACTTTTTTTCCCTAATCCACAAAACAAAGGGGAATGAATACTGCACTCTCTGTACATGCACAGAAAACTTAGATTCTATTTGGACAGGACTAAGCCCATCAGAAAATGTGAACAGCTGCTAGTTAGTTTTGCTGCAAGGGCAGAGGGGCAGGCCATTTCAAAGCAAACCATTTCAAAATGGATAGCCCATTGCATTAATTTCTGCTACAAGCACCATGGAAATCCTACCCCACAAGGGCTAAGATCACATTCCACCAGGGCTGCATCTACCTCTGCGACCTTTCTCAGAGGAGTCCCTACCAGGGACATCATAGAAGCTGCCACCTGGAGCTTTGTACATACCTTCATCAAGCATTACCACTTGCCTGTCTTTTCTAAATCCAGAGCTGGATTTGCCACTGCAGTCTTGCAGGGATTAATTGCTATCCCTAATGCTCTTTAACTTCCTCCTCCCTTCCTTAGCTTTGGGAATCAACCCAAATGTGATGACTGCAACAGTGAAACACGAAGAACATAGTACAGTTGTGTACACTTACCATAAATGTAGATGTTTGAGTGTATTCACTGTTGCAGTCCTGGTTACCCTCCCTCCAGCCCCCTGACTTCTCTGGGCTCTACCTTTCCTTCTTGTTGGTATATTTATTTTTTTTCTTGTGTATTTGCTTTTTGATGGGGGTTTACCATACCATTTAATTGCTTCCTATTGTGGGGGCACCTGACATCTGGGGCAAGCAATACTGATGTAATGGCGTCGGCTGCATGTTTTATACCCCTGATGACCTGGAAGAGGAGACAGCATCCAACGCAGGAATCCGAAGACTCTGGTATTCAGGCCAGCTGAGGGCTACCTGCAGGCAGATAACCCAAATGTGATGACTGCAACAGTGAATACACTCGAAAATCTACATTTATGGTGAATGTACACAACTGTACTTTCCTTCCCTTCCAGTGAACCAGACTAGATTTTTCCTTAGATTATTCAGCTTTGCACACCAGAGGAATCATAGGACTGGTGCCATTTGTTCAAATGGGAAAGGTTTCTGTTCCATGATGCTTCCAGTATGAAAGAAAGAGCCTTCTCTTCTTGAAGAGCAGTTTTAAACATTTCCTTCCTATTTCAGTGTCTGTGTTATCCTTGGAGATGTTCATCGTGTTTCACTGTTGCAGTCATTACTCTTTGGTTATCCTGCTGGCAGGCTACCCGCAGTCGGCCTGAATTCCAAAGTCCTGGTCCGGTGTTGGTTGCTGTCACGTCTTCCCTGACGTCAGTGCGCCAGGGTTATAAAAGATGCAGCCGATGCCATTTTCTTCTGTCTTTCTTGCTGCGTGGTGCCCGAAGCAAAAGCAGTTCGCAAGTTCTGGTCGGCCGACTCCTGAGATTTTCAAATCCGAATTTCAGAACCAAAATCTTCATTAAAGCTAAGTACCCCATTGGGGAAACTTTTTTCTTGCTCCAGACGGATGTCAGAAAAAGTTAACAATTGTATTTCTTGTGGGAAGCAACTACCTCATAAGGATTTTCACTCTTACTGTATTCCTTGCCTAGGTCCTAATCACAACGTTGCTAGCTGTCGGTTTTGTGATAGATTTACCCAACGCACTTATTAATC
Organism: Protopterus annectens; assembly: GCF_019279795.1. Lineage (NCBI taxonomy): Eukaryota > Metazoa > Chordata > Ceratodontiformes > Protopteridae > Protopterus > Protopterus annectens. The sequence continues at coordinate 51,996,941 of NC_056743.1, read as the reverse complement.
GTCGGTTCAATTTTGCATTTCATTACTTTGGCCGAAGATTTAATTATATAATGTCGTCATAACAGCCGATGACTGGAGTTTACAAAAAACGCAAGGAGAAGGAAAAGGATAGGCATCCGAGGTCCAAAACCGACGATGAGACCTCCGTTAGGCCAGTTGCCGGTTCGCCGGTTCTCAGTGAGGCACTTTCGCAGCCTGTGGCGCCTGCTATCTCAGAGCCACAGGCTGCTTACAACTCCCACGTGGAGCCGACTGGGCCTCTGGATACTCAAGGTATTGGACCCTCGGAAATCATTCCCTCAGATGGGTCCGGAGCCGCTGAGCAGGCATCGGCTTCTGAGGGTGTCTTCAGACCTACACAGTTATATGTTAAACCATCTTCAGCTTCAAAGACTAAAGCAGCTCTAAAGACAAATAAGTACAGCATTCTCCTACTCGGACTACCATGCCTAAAAAACAGATGCTTAAGATGGCCGAAGACCTAATTACTTTGATCAGGGGCTCCCATCTCCCTCCTGATAAGAGGCCTAGGCAAGAGACAGAATATGATTCTTCTGATCAGTTTTCTATTTCCTCTGATTCCTCTTCTGAACAGGATTATTCTATGCCTCCCTGTGAGGACTCTGATGCAGAAGAGTCCATTCCTTCAGCCTCTCCTCCTGAGGATTATTCTTTTGGGGAAACCCTGCATACCATGAGGGAGCATTTCCACTGGAAGAGCCAAGATTACTCTGAATCTAAGAAAAGGCTCAGAGACATGTCCTTCAAGGATGCATCTGCAGTCCTTACAAATGGGTTGTCCTGTCATCAGGCAGCCCTTCGGTCGGCCGGATTCCAAAGTCTGGGTCTGGCCTCGGCTGGTGTCGCACTTCACCCAACGTCATAGCTGCAGTTCTTCGGGTATAAAGGCATCAGCCGACGCCATTTTCCTCAGTCTTTCTTGCCGCTGCGCCAAGCAGAAGCTGTTCAAGTGCCGGTCGGTCAGATCCAGAGATTACTACTACCGAATACTACGAAGACTTCTAAAGCTAAGTACCCGTTGGGACTCTTTCTTGCCTCAGCCGATGTCAGAAAAAGTGAATAACTGTTTAACTTGTGGGAAACAAATACCTCATAAAGATTTCCACTCTTACTGCTTACCTTGTTTAGGCCCAGACCACGACGTAGCAGCTTGTTTAGCCTGTGCTTCTTTCAACCGATGCTTAGGCGTCGGTCGGAGTTTGCTGAACAGTTTTTCGGCTAAGATTTTGCGTACATAATGCTGTCGGATCCTCCGACTACTCAAATTGTTAAGAAACGCAAAGAAAAGGACCGACACTCGCGGTCTGCGGTTTCGGCCGGAACCACGGTTAAGCAAACGTGTCTCGGTTTCAGCCGAAACCGAGCAAACGGTTCAATCTTCAGCCGAATCCTTGACTACTACCGAGGCCCCTTCTACCCTAGTTGAATCGGCCTCTGAAGTCTTGCCTACTACTGTGGTTTCACAAGAATTATCGGACACCATCCCTTTGGATGTTTCTACCCCAGCACGTGGTGCTGCTAGGCCTCCTGCAGCCATGTCTATAAAGGCCTTTGCCAGGGCTAAAGCAGCCAAAGCTTCTAAGTCTGTGCCTGTTAAGCCCCCCTCTCACAGGCCCAGTTCCAGTTCCCAAATGCTTACTCTGGCAGAGGATCTCATCTCTTTAATAAGGGGATCCCAATCTCACCCAGACAGGGCCTCTCAACCTCCAGAAAAGAGACCTAGAGCAGAGCCCCCTGAGCCAGTGTCCTCTGATGACTCTTCTGATGATACAGACAATAAAGACCATCCAGAGGCTCCTTTTTCTACTTATGAAGATTCCGATGCTGAAGAATCGATTCCTTCTGCCTCTCCACCAGAGGAATTTTCCTTTGGGGAAACTTTACATGCCATGAGAGCAATTCCAATGGCAGGGACAAGATTTCTCAGATTCAAGAAAAAGGCTTAGGACCTTTTTACACTTACCACAACATAGGCCTTTAGCTATACCTCCAGTTCTTCCTGTTGTGGATGATGCATTTAATGATGCTTGCACTGCTCCTGATACTTTACCTCCAGCCCCTGCTAAGCCCGATAGGTTCTACAGGGTCCCGGACACTCATCACCATTTATACAAGGCTCCTTTTGCAGATCCTGTCTCCCAGGGGCCTAAGGCAGTAGCTTCGACCTCAGCGAAAAACCCTCTCCCTTCTGAAAGGGAATCCAGGTCCTTAGAGAGATGGGGTAAAAAGTATACACCTCTGCTACTCTCTCAGCTAGAGCATTGAACTGTCAGTTTCATATGATCCAATACCAAGAGTTTATGCTTGATCAGTTAACTAAGAAACTGTCCTCTGATGATTCTTTAGATAAGAAATATGTTCTAGAAATGGTGAATAACATTCAGCAGGTTAGTAACCATTCCTTAAAATGTGGCTATGATGCACTGGAGGCTTCATTTAGATCAGCCATGACTGGCACAGTTATAAGAAGGCATGCATGGTTGAAAGAACAGGTCTTGCCGGATCATGTTAAAGCAAAGCTATTAGATGCTCCTATGGATAAGGTCAGTTTATTTGGTTCTCCTGCCCAACAGGTACTGAAGAAAATGGAAGAGAAGGCAAAATCTGTGCAAACAGTGAAAGATTTCTTACAGGTTCAGCCTCCAAGGTTTAGCAGGAACTGGCCTTCCAAAAATTGGTCCTTTCCAGACTCCTCTAAAACTCAGAGAGGCAGGAATAGGCGTTCAAGAGGCAGAAATCAATCCAGAGGAGGTGCCTACAGGGGACGCCAGTGGCAAGGCAGCAACCAGCGAGGCACAGACACAACCACTACCACTGCAACAGGACAATCACAGTGACTTGGCTCTGACACCGCCTACCAGGGAACAAATAGCAGCACCCTTAGGCTGAAAGTTAGCCTTATTTTCAAAAAACTGGCACTATATCACAAGAGACAAGTGGATTTTGCAAACTATAGACCAAGGCTACAGGTTTCATTTCCACACTTTACCAGGAAAAAAAGGAATGCCAAACCTACTACCAAATCAAAAGACAGAAGCTTTAAAACAAATAGCTCAATTAGCAAAGATGAGAGCTGTGGAAAGGGTACCACCTATAGAACAAGGGAAGGGATTTTACTCCAGACTCTTCCTGGTACCAAGAAAAGAAAAAAAAAATTGGAGGCCTATTCTCGACCTGTCCGCTTTAAACACATTCATCATTGTTCCAAAATTCAAAATGCTGACCCTACAGCAACTTCTTCCCATGCTGGGCAAGGAGTACTGGCTGGTAACTCTAGATCTCAAGGAGGCATACCTGCACGTCCCCATACGACCAAATTGCAGAAGATACCTCAGATTTCTTGCAGGATCAGAGCATTATCAATTCTCAGCATTGCCCTTTGGCTTATCTACCCAGAGTGTTCACGAAATGCCTGGCATCAGTAATCGCTCACTGCAGGCTTCAGGGAATCCAAATTTATCCATACCTGGACGACTGCCTGATACAAGCGGACAACAAAAACAAGCTGACACAAGACTTACAAAGAGTCATTTGCTTACTACAAGCCCTGGGATACACAGTCAATATAAAAAAGTCAAGACTGATACCTTCCCAAACAATAACCTTCTTGGGTGCAGAATTGGACACAGTACAGCAGATGGCATTCCTAACTGCAGAAAAACAAGAACAACTTCCTCTCTACTTCTTGGCATTAAAGCAGAACAAACTAACAGCAAGGAAAGTACTGCAGGCCTTGGGCTTCATGGCATCTTGCATAATCCTGGTCCCCCATGCCAGACTGCATTTGAGAAAGCTACAGTGGTACCTAAAGAATTTATGGTCTCAACACAGGCACAGCTTAGAAACCGAAATACCACTAATCCCATGCCTGAAACAAGAGTTCCTATGGTGGGCTCAGGCATGCCAGTCAAACACAGGTTTGCCCTTCCACAGCATTCAACCGAGCCAAACCATCACAACAGACGCCTCAGACCTCGGTTGGGGGGCCCACATGCTGGACAAGTGCATACAAGGCTTATGGACCCCAGATCAGCTGCACCTGCACATAAATCAAAAAGAAATGCTGGCAGTAAAACTAGCAATCCAGAATTTCAGACCATTCCTCCAAGAAGGCCAGTTGATGATAAGGACAGACAACACCACAGTCATGTGGTACATCAACAAACAGGGAGGCACTCATTCATACCCTCTATGCCGAATGGCTATGGACCTATGGAATATGGCTCTGAGTTACAACATTCAGTTACAAGCAATTTTTGTACCAGGAAAAGAAAACACCCTAGCAGACATGTTAAGCAGAACTACCTCGGATGCTCACGAAATCCATTCAAGGCCATCACAAAGAAATGGGGACTGCCACAAATAGACCTATTCGCATCCCCACTCAATCACCAGCTCAAGAAATTCTGCACAAGGACATACCACCCACTTGCTTGGAAGGTGGACTCTCTATCCTTCATTTGGAAAGGCCTGACAGCATATGCATTTCCCCCTCTTCCTTTGATGCACAAGGTACTATTGAAAATCAAAGAGGAACGTCCTAGGATAATACTGATAGCTCCAGATTGGCCAAGACAACATTGGTACCCATTACTGAGGAGCATGTCTCGGGGGAAAATGTGGACACTACCCCTGAGTCCTTTGATGTTAACTCAGAGCGACTACAACATCCTGCATCCAAACCTGAAAACTCTACAACTGACTGCCTGGAACATTACATAAGAGCAACTAACCCAGATTTATCCCAAAGGGTTAAAGACATTATCCTTGAGGCCCGCAGACCTTCAACAAGAAGGAACTATGCAGGAAAATGGAAAAGGTTCCTCATTTGGAGTACTGAAAGGGGGAAAGATGTGTCAAAGGTAGACATTGCCAACATCCTGGAGTATTTGGCAGAGCTTTTCCATACAGGCCTGTCCTACTCCTCCATCAAGATACATGCATCAGCTATTTCTGCAGAATACAGCTTCGATCCCCCTGTCTTTTCGCATCCTCTACTCAGGCAGTTTCTGAGAGGAATTAAGAATGTAAAACCTCCTAGAAAACCACCATTACCAGCATGGGACTTGAACTTTGTGCTAGAAAAATTGACACTCCCTTTCAACCAGCAGCAACAGCAGATCTTCAACACCTATCCTGGAAAACTGCTTTCCTGCTGGCAATTACTTCAGCAAGAAGGGTTTCGGAACTACAGGCTTTAATGGCAGTACAACCCTTCCTAATCTTCCATCAAGATAGAGTGTCCATGAGAACTAATCCTACATTTATGGCTAAGGTGGTATCCAGAGTGTCTTTAAACCAGGCAATCCACCTACCTACCTTCTTTCCCAATCCAAAGAACAGGGGGGAAAGACTGCTTCATACCTTGGATGTACATAGACAGTTACACTACTACCTGGACAGAACCAAGGGCAATAGAAAAACTGACCAGCTTCTGGTAGCATATGCAACAGGAAGGGAAGGAAAAGCAATTTCCAAACAGACAATCTCCAAGTGGATAGGAAATTGCATTAGATTCTGTTACTCCTACCATGGAAAGCAAATTCCACAGAACATAAGGCCTCATTCTACAAGGGCTACAGCCACTACCACAGCTTTCTTACGAGGAGTGGCTACCAAGGACATTATAGAGGCTGCTACTTGGACCTCCGTGCATACATTTGCCAAGCATTATAACTTACCTTTATACTCTAGATCCTGAGCAGGGTTTGCCACTGCTGTTTTGCAAGGGATCCTAACTACACCATAATTTCTTCTTCCTCCTCCCCTAGTGTGGCTATGGTATTCTACCCATTTGTAAGGACTGCAGATGCATCCTTGAAGGACATAGTACAGTTTTGTACCTACCATAAATGTAGATGTCCGAACAGGATAGCATCTGCAGTCAGGATTACCACCCTCCTTCCCTCTGTGGTACTCCTAGGGTATTTGCCCACCTAATAGCTAGCTGGGGGGGGGGGGATCTCTTATGGTGTATTTGTTTGTATATATGTATATACATGCTTATTTTTTGTGTTTGCCTTCTACTTTTTGGAAACATTGGCATTTACCCAAAAATTTAGCTATCCAAGAGGGCAACTGGCATCTGGGGCAAGAAACACTGAGGAAAATGGCGTTGGCTGATGCCTTTATACCCGAAGAACTGCAGCTATGACGTCGGGTGAAGTGCGACACCAGCCGAGGCCAGACCCAGACTTTGGAATCCGGCCGACCGAAGGGCTGCCTGACGACAGGACAACCCATTTGTAAGGACTGCAGATGCTATCCTGTTCGGACATCTACATTTATGGTAGGTACAAAACTGTACTTTTCTGCTACTTCCTCAGCACAGACTCCTTGCTATTCCACCTGTTCTAGACATTGTAGATGTATTTTTAGAGTCCAGCCTGTCCCGACTCTTTACACCCTGCACCTGCTAAGCCAGACAGATACTACAGGGTCCCGGATTCTCATAAATTCCTATATAAAAACCCAGCTGCTGACCCAGAAACTATATCTCAGGATCCCAAAGGGGTCAAAGCTTCCACTGCAAATAATCCTGTCCCCTCTGATAGGGATTCTAGGGCACTAGACAGATGGAGGAAAACGTTTACACTTCTGCTACCTTGGCTGTAAGGGCTTTAAATTGTCAGTTTTATATGCTTAAATATCAGCAATACTTAATGTCACTGCTTAAATAGAAAATGTTGACAAATACTGAATGTTCAGAGAACAAGGAAATGCAGGAGTTATCATTCCCTCCAGTACAAATCTTTTGAGTGTGTACCTTTAACTCCTAGTGGGTGTGGCCTGAGCCTTTAAAAATGAAGTTATCACCTTACAGTTCTAACAAATACTCATTGACAGAGGTGAGATATCAATGCAATTGTGTTTGCCATCATGTATGCGTCAAGATAAAATATTTTGATACCTTGTATGTAGAGTGATTTTGGAATTATTAATGCAAGTATGAACAAGTAATATTTGACGCCTAGAGGAGCAGTAGGAGGTAACTGCAGATGCACCTGGAGGCGTCACTCAGATGTAATGCATGCAGCTGAACAAGTGGGAAAACATACTTTGCAATGTGGTTATGATTCACTGGAGGCCTTTTGCAGGGCCGCTGTTACAGGTTCTGTTATTAGAAGGCATGCTTGGTTAAAGGAACAGAATCTGCCTGATCATGTTAAAGCAAAATTATTAGATGGCCCATTACAGCATGATACTTTGTTTGGTGCTAAAGCAGAAGAGGTGTTGAAAAAAAAATGGAGGATAAAGCAAAATCCATGCAGACAGTTAAGGATTTCTTACAGGTACAGCCACCCAGATTTCGCAGGAACTGGCCTTCTAAAAATGGGTCCTTTCCAGTGTCAGACAGACCACAAAGAGGCAGATACAGACATCCCAGTGGCAGATCTCAGCCCCAAGGCTCATACAGGCTTAAACAATGGAGTGCTCCTACCTCCAAAAGCGGAGAAGACAAATCACAACCTTACAGGAAACAGACCCAATGACTTCCCTCTGTCAGATCCAAGCACTTTTCTTTTGGCAGCCCCTTTAGGGGGGAAAACTAGCACTTTTTTTCATCAAATTGGCAAATGGTTACCCAAAACAAATGGGTCTTGAACATAGTGTCCCAAGGCCACAGGTTCCATTTTCACACCCTACCAAGGGCAAAAGGTATGCCAGACCTGCCACACAATCAATGGGCAGAGGCACAAAAGCAAATTACAGCCCTCATGGACAGGAGGGCCATTCAGCAAGTACCACAACAAGAGCAGGGGCAAGGATTTTACTCCAGACTTTTCTTAGTGCCCAGAAAGGACAAAATCTGGAGACCAATACTGGACCTGTCTATACTAAACACGTTTCTGGAGGTTCCAAAATTCAAGATGTTGACTCTACAGCAGCTACTGCCCATGCTGGGCAAGAAGGCTTGGCTCGTAAGTTTGGACCTAAAAGAGGCATACCTGGACAGGGACCACAGAGGGAAGGGTATGGTAACCAGCGCTCACATAAAAGGGGGAAATGGTATTGATTTTGACCCAGAAAATGAACATCTATCAAACTGTGAGTATGTGGTTAATTTATCTGGCCGTGTATTGACACAGAGCGATTTAAATGTGTTAAACAAAGGGTTGAAGTTTGTTCCCACTGTGGTACCGAGAATTCATATGTTAAAAGCTGATGTATTTAATTTCTCACGCAAACTACATCTCATGGATTTTTTTAGAAATTATAAAAATAGTAATAGTGAAAATATGGAAGTGGAAAATATTAACTCAATCACAATGAATACAGATGATGAATTTTATTCATGTGATTCGGAATTAAATAGTATCGAATATTCCGAATTAGATACTAGTAAAATTGCAGTGAAAAGTAACTTCATACCTCCACAACGAAATGATAGCATAAAATATCTATATAAATCCTTATCACATAATATAGAGGCTGATTTCTATTATTTTAATCAAAATAAAAGACAGATAGAATATAACTTGACAAAAGAAGAATGGAATAGTTTGATTAACTTAGGACAAGATTATAATATGGTGTTTAAACCTTCAGATAAGGGTGGGAAATTGGTGATATTAAATGTTGTTCAATATTTGGATATGTGCTATGCACATTTAACAAATGATGAAGTATATGAAAAAATAGTATTAAATGATTATTTAGAAGCTCAAAGAAATTATGAGTATGTTATAGACAAAGGTTATAGGCTGCAATATTTTTCCTATAAGGATATAAAAGAAAAATTTAATATTAATAGCCCTAGAATGCCATGCTTTTATTGTTTACCCAAATTACATAAAAATGTTTTTCCACCTCCGGGACGACCTATAGTTTCAGCTACTAACAGTTTTTTACAGAATGTTTCACAATTTTTGCATACACATTTACTACCTAATGTATGTAAGTTGTCCTCATATATTAAGGATGTTTTTGATCTTATTGATTATATTAAGAATATACAATGGGAGAACAACATGCATTTTGTTGTAATAGATGTAGTAAGTTTGTATACAAGTATAAAACATAAGGATGGATTATTTGCTATTAAGCATTTTATGGGAGATACTGCAGTTACTAAATATATATTAGAATTGTTAGAGATGTGTTTAAGTAATAATATATTTGAATTTAACGGAGATATTTATAAGCAAAAACAAGGTACAGCAATGGGGGCGGCTTTTGCCCCCAGTTATGCAAATATTTTTATGGGTTTATTTGAGAACGAGTATATATATACTAACCCATTTTATGTAAAATATGTTTGCAAATATTTCCGTTATATTGATGATTTATTGTTTATATGTAAAGGTGGTCAAGAAAATATAAAACAGTTTTTGGAAGAAATACAAAATAATAGAATGGGTATAAAATTCGATGGGTTACAAGTGGGAACAATAGTCCAATATTTAGATATTACTTTAAAGGGCTATAATAATCAATTGGTACAATATCAAGTGCATAGGAAATTTCAGGGAGCTGGATCAGTATTGTATGGAACAAGTCACCACCCACCACATGTTATACAGGCTATTCCATATACTGAATTCCATAGGGTGAAGAGATTATGTAATAACCCTATTACAAAGGAAAAGGAATATTTACTAAGTTATAATAAATTCAAAATAAGAGGATATCATGAAAATAATTTAAAATATAGCCTGAAAAAAGGTTAGAAATGAAAGAAAAAATAATAGAAATGGATATTGTAATAAAGACAGAGAATATAAAGATATTATATATTTTGTCTCTACTTTTTCTTTACTATCTGAATGTGTTAAGCAACGAGTAATTTATAGTTGGAATCTACTTAAGAATGAAGTGGATTATTTGAAAAATAATAAAATCAGTTTTTCATATAAAAGAGGCAGAAGTATTCAGGATTTCATAGTACACAGTCGCTTCAAGGTACCGAATATACAAATGTATAAGCAAGTAAAATATCAGGGTACAAAAAAATGTGGCAAATGTACTATTTGTAGATATATAGTGCAACAATTTGAAACTATTAACGTAATTTCTTTTGAAACTAAGGGGGTATTTAATTGTAACTCATTACAAGTTATTTATGGTATAGAATGTCCGTGTGGGAAGTTTTATGTTGGAGAGACAAAAAGAACATTGTCCTGTAGAATAAAGGAGCATGTCAGAGACATCAAAAATAGAAAAGAAAGTAGTCCTTTAGCTTTACATTTTCATAAATATCATGAGGGCAAACCAGATAACTTAAAAGTTACAGTGTTGGATAGAGTTCAAAATAATTTATATTTTAGTGAACAGCATATAAAACAAGTATTAAGGAAAAAGGAATTATGTCTTATATTGAAATTTAACACATTAAGACCAAATGGCCTTAATCATGACTGTTCATGGAAAAGTTTATTATAATATGTAGCAATTTTATTTTTTAAATGTATATTATGTTTTTAAATATATACGTAGATTTTCAAATGGTTATATAATTGAATAATATAATTGAATAATTGAATGGGAGTGTTTTGTTAAAGTGTATATAAGGGTTGATGTAATGAACTGTTGAAATTTTACTCTGTAAAGGCAAGTTTGCCGAGGCGCTAGAGAGAATACTTATTTGTAATTTTACAACTTTGGTTTGAGATTTGAAGTGGATTAAATAAGTTTTTTGGATTGCACTGGAGTAATTCATCTGTGGTATTGTACTAATCTTGCAGAAGATACCTCAGATTCATAGCTGGCTCAATGCACTACCAATTCTCTGCACTGCCCTTTGGCTTATCTGCTGCGCCCAGGGTCTTCACAAAATGCCTGACACCAGTAATTGCATTTTGCAGACAAAGAGGAATTCAAATATATCCCTACTTGGACAACTGCCTTATTCAAGCAGAGAACAAAGACATTCTTCTAAACGATCTGGCGTTTGTAAAAAGATTACTAATTTGCCTAGGGTACACAGTAAACAAAAAGAAATCAAAACTAGTACCCTCTCAAGAGATAATATTCCTGGGTGCAAGCTTAAATACAACTGCCCAGATGGCTTATCTCACACCAGACAAACAAAAACAACTTGCTTCTTATTTAAAAAAATTGGCAACAAAGACCCAGTTATCTGCAAGGAAAATCCTGCAGGCCTTGGGTTTCATGACATCCTGAATTCTACTAATTCAATATGCTAGACTGCATATGAGGAAACTACAGTGGTATCTAAAAAGTGTTTGGACTCAGCATTGCCACAGCCTGGAGACAGTAATTACCCTCATTCCCTGCCTGCAACAGGAGTTTCGATGGTGGGCAGAGGCCTGTCACCACAACAAGGGCCTGCCATTCACTTTACCCACAGCCAGACAGATACTGACAACGGATGCATCAGATTATGCCTGGGGGGCCCATATGGCAGGAAAATGTATTCAGGGCACATGGCCTGCAAGCCAGATGCATCTTCACATCAATCAAAAAGAGATGCTAGCTGTTCAGAATGCCCTGACATCTTTCAAGGATCTACTTCATCCAGGACAACTACTGATAAAGGCAGACAATACTATGGGCATGTGGTACATAAACAAGCAGGGAGGTGCACATTCCTACCCCCCTCTGCAGACCAGCAATGACCTTATGCAGCATTGACTTATCAAGTTTACCTGCAAGCACAATTCCAGCCAGGAAAAACAAATACTCTGGCAGACTAACTAAGCAGAAACATCATGGATCCCCACGAGTAGAAACTGGATCCACAAGTCTTCAGCATGATAACAAGGAAATGGGGATGCCCAGACATAGATCTATTTGCCTCCCTTCACAACTGCCAATTACAAAGATTTTGCACAAGGATTTATCACAAACAAGCATGGAAAGTGGATGCCCTATCCTTCAGCTGGAAAAATCTAACAGTATATGCCTTTCCTCCACTGCCTCTCCTTCCCAGGGTACTTCTAAAGGTCAGACAAGAGAAGCCAAAAATGATACTGATTGCACCAGACTGGCCACGCCAGCACTGGTACCCAGTCCTAAAGAGCTTGTCTCAAGGTCCAGCATGGATATTGCCTCAAACTTCTCACTTGCTGACCCAACAAAACAATCAGATCCTGCACAGCCAACTCAGGACCTTAAATCTGGCAGCATGGTGGATAATGTAGCCATTCAGAACACTCCTCTTTCAAAAGCTGTTATGGATGTTCTCTTGGAGGCCAGTTGGCCCAGTACCAGAAAATCTTATGCAGAAAAATGGAAGAGATTCTGTGCTTGGAACCAGGAACAAGGCATTGACACATATGTACCAAATATCCCTCAGATTTTACAATTCCTGACTGAGATGCTGGACAAAGGCCTTTCTTTTTCATCAATTAAGATTCATGCCTCTGCCATTTCCGCCCATTACAATACGGAACCACCTATCTTTTCTCATCCTTTAATAAGGCAGTGCCTCAGAGGGGCCAAAGACATCAGGCCTCCAAGGAGAGCACCAATTATGGCATGGGACCTCAGTTATGTCTTGGAAAAACTCACACTGCCTCCTTTTGAGCCAGCCTCTACAGCGTATATAAAATTGTTATCCTGGAAAACAGCTCTGCTCCCAGCAATAACCTCTGCAAGACGAGTCTCGGAGTTACAAGCACTCATGGCTGTGGAACCTTTTATCATTTTTCATCCAAACAGGGTTTCTCTGAGGACAAACCCAACATTTATGCTTAAGGTGGTGTCCAGTGTGGCCCTCAACCAAACCATTCACTTGCCTACCTTTTATCCAAACCCACAGAACAAGGGTGAGAAAATTCTGCATTCTTTGGACATACACAGGCAGCTACGCTTCTACTTGGACAGTACTAAAGCTTTCAGAAAGACTGAGCAACTTTTAGTGTCATATGCTACAGGATCACAAGGAAAGGCTATCTCAAAACAGACTATTTCTAAATGGATAGGCCATTGCATCCGTTTCTGCTATTCTCAGCATGGCAAATCAGTGCCTAAGGGCATTAGGCCTCATTCTACTAGAGCAGCAGCCACTTCAGCAGCCTTCCTCAGAGGAGTACCAACCAAAGACATCTTAGAGGCTGCAACTTGGAGTTCAGTGCACACTTTTACAAAGCAGCACCACTTACCTCTTTACTCTAAATCCAGAGCAGGCTTTGCCACTGCAGTTCTGCAGGGCCTCATAGCCTCTCCTAATCCTATTTAGCCCAGCCACCCATCATCAGTTTTGGGATTCAACCCAAGAGTAATGACCGCAACAGTGAAACACGATGACCATAGTACATTTGTGTACCTACCATAAATGTAGATGTTTGAGTGTATTCACTGTTGTAGTCCAGGTTACCCTCCCACCGTCCCCCTTTCTTTTGCTGGGGTTTATCTGTACTTCTCTATTCTATATAACCTATGTGGTGTATTTGCTTGTAGATGAAGGAAATGTTACTTTAGTGCATGCATGTTTATTGGCATAATATATTTAGCCTACGTTTTTGGGAGCATCTGACATCTGGGGCAAGAAAAACTGAAGAAAATGGCGTCGACTGCATCTTTTATACACCTGGCGCACTGACGTCAGGGAAGAGGTGACAGCAACTGACGCCGGACCAGGACTTTGGATTTCAGTCTGACTGCGGGTAGCCTGCCAGCAGGATAACCCAAGAGTAATGACTGCAACAGTGAATGCACTCGAACATCTACATTTATGGTAGGTACACAACTGTACTTTCTCTGCTGCCTCTAGTGTGTTTGCATAGTTTCAGCTCTTGCCTTAGCTTTAAAACAAGCTGAATTGCACACAGTTTTCTTCCTTATTTAGATGTAATTTGTCTTCCTTTATATATTAAGAGTCTTTAACATGGTTTTCAGCTCTTCTGACCAATTTGGATTCCAGTAAACAATCACAAATATTCCTTGACCATTTCACACTGGATTCTTTTTTTTTTAGGATGTATTGTCTGCATTCCACAGCAAAAGATTTTGACACAGGAGAAGGTGGAATTTTATCTGGAAAACCTTCCTGAGCTTCTCAAATCAATCTTGGATGTCAGATAGAGAGTTTCTCAGGGTTAAGGGGTTCATGGCATTTATGTCTGTCATGGTTGCTGTCACTAGGTTGTACATGGGAAAAATTCTGTGGTATCTTAAAAACATGTAGACCAAACACTTGCATCCTTCAGTTGCCGATCTTGGACTTTGTATTAATGGAACCGCACTGGGGAGACTACAAATACTCCCCTTTTCTCCTGCCTGTACACATACCTCAGAATTTCCTTGGAGGGCAGTTCATAGAAGGGTAAAGGTGCAAGGCTTATGGGATTTTTCAGACAGACCAAAGCACATTATTTTGGAAGAGACGTGGGTTGTGGTCCATGCCTTTCAGCCTCTTTGAATCAGGCCATTAGTCTCCCACTGATGTTCTTCTATTTCACTGTTGCAGTGTTCATAACAATAAGGATCCCCTGCCTAGGGCGGCCCGCTGACCAGCTAGTATACCAAAACCTTAGGTTGGTTTAAAGTATGCCATACATAATGCATGTGCTCCTCACATAGCTTAGGGTATAAAGTTGACGTCCGGACAGACCATCCTCAGAACTTCTTTGCCAACAGTCCGAACGCCATCTTTGATTGTCAGTCTGAATGCCCGTACCATTGCTGGTTCGCCAAGCCATTGCAGGTAAGTGCCCCATTAAGTTTATTATAGCGTATCTTTTCTTTTTATTTTTTGGTGCTTATGGGGTTTCGTGTCATCCAAGAAGGGTAAATGCCAGTGTGGGACACAGATTCCCCATAAAGACCATTACAAGCAGTGGTTGTTCTGCCTTGGTGCTTCCCACGACCATACTTCCTGTTCAGTCTGTCAGGCCCTTGTTCCCCAGACCCTCTGTAGTAGACTTTCTTCTTTGGTTTTGTATCTGGAGAATCAGCATCTTAAGCTCTTAGCTAGACACAATAGAAGGAACTTCCTTCTGTGATGGGCAGCTGTCCCTGAAGAAGGTGGCCAAGAAATCAAGGCTGCTGACCTCTCGGCGGTGGCTGTGATGTCTGACAAGCCATCTCAGTTGCTACCTTCTCCTAAGTTACTACCTTCTGATAAAGATAGCAGAACCATGGAAAGGTTAGGGAAAAGGGTTATACCTCAGTTATTTTAGCTTTTAGGGCTGTCAGGTATCAGACCCATACGTTTAAGTACATGTTGGCTCTTCTTTCCCAGGCCTGTCAGGTAATTTCTGATCTTCCAGACTCTGAGGGTAAAAATTCTGCTCTTTCTCAGTTAGGGACTTCCTTTCAGGTGGTTTATCATTCCATCAAGTGTAGTTAAGATGCAGTAGATGCTTCCTCTAGAGCTGCTGCTTTTGGGTCAGTGATGAGGAGGTATTCTTGGCTTTGGCTTCAACCTTTGCCTGATGATATTAAGACTAAGTTGATGGATGCTCCTGTGGATAATAAACACTTGTTTAGCAAAGCTACTGCTGCTTTAAGTCCCTTCAGGGTAAAGGCAAGGCTTTGCATGAACTTAAACATGTTTTTTTTTTCTCCTGTACCTAAGTTTTAGAGAAATTACCCCAATAATCTAGCCTTTGTTCTTAGGCAGTCTCACCCTCCCCTCAAGGGCAAAAAAGGTGGCAAGCAGGCTCCTCCTTCTAAAGCTACGCAGACTTTTGTACCCCCAGAAGTCTCCTTTTCCTGATAACCAGGTGCTGCCTGACTATCCTGTTCTTCCCAGCCACATTCCTCTTTCCCTTCACCTTTCTCTCTCTCTCCTTGTTTGGTTAAAGATTATTCAGGACTCCTGGGTGCTGTCAGTTATCTGCCAAGGGTATTTCATGATCTGGAAATCTCTTTACCCTTTTATGAGCCATGAAGGCTCGGTGTCTCTCCAGTAAGTGTTTTACAACTGTAAATGCCTATTTATGTTGAATTGTATTAGACATTTTACAACTGTATATGTTTATGTTGAATTGTGTTAGACATCTAATATGTTTTATGCTTTATTTTTGATGTTACTATGGCATGCACCAAGTTGTTACTAGTATAAGAGTATGTATGGTCTATTTGCATAGCTGCACCTTGTTCACTAATGTTATTCATGTAATAGTGTTGTGTGTAGACAGCTCATACTAGTGTCTAAATTATTTCTATAAGTTTGTGCTGTTACTGGTGGATAGAATCACATTAGAGAACCACGACAGATTGCTGCTTGCTATATTTTTTATGTGTGGCTGCATAACTGTCTGTCTGGTTTTTGTTTTCTAATGTTCTTCCAACTGGCTCAGTATCTGCATATACTAAGTTGTGGTTCAGGACATTGCATGTGGTAGCTGTTTGCTCAGTGTGTTTTTTATAATCTTTATGATATATATTTACCATCTCAAAAGGGCTTACTCCTCTCTGTACTCTTCTTTTCTAGACCTAACACCACTCTTAAGTATTCAACTGCGGTACCACCTTTAACATTCCTATAAGAAAAGTGCAGTCCGGGTCTGAACTGTCTGCAAACAGCTACAGTTAACTTTGAGTATGTGTCTAACTGTTTGGGCCAATCTTCATTTTCCCCTGGAGAGCACTGTGCTTTGGCTGTAAGCAGCCCCCCCCACCACACACATCTTCCACTTTCTCTTATTCCCTTCTGTTAGCAAATAGTACCCATAACTGATCAATACTGTGTGTTTGTTTATTTAAACTATACCACAGTAGCCTACTGATACAAGGTTATCCTGGTTTTCCACCTGAGAAATTAAGACAAGACTTACAGTTTCAGAGCAGTCCTTGGTCAATTGTGATTGTTCTTAACACATACTTGTCTTGCTTTGTGATTGTTTCCAGCCCCTCATACAAGAACCTAACAGAACCTAACAGGGTCTCTACCCACTTCGCTCCCTACCCTGCCCCCTATTCACTCCCACCCCCAGTGGTCCCACCTTTATTGCACTCAAACCCTTCCCATCTTTCCAATAGCCAACCACAGCGCTAACCCAACACTACCTCCTCCATATTCCCTCTACTATCACACCTCCTCAACTGACATGTACAAGCATACCTTTCCTTTGCTCACTGCATGCACTCTCCTTGCATATCTTACATCCTACCAAAGCTCCATCATTCCCCCACTCAACCACTACCACTGTACTACTACTCACACCACCACCCATGTCTCACACATACTCAGCTCCCCTCCCACCAGCTCAAGAACCATCCCTATGTACCCCCCACATATTCTACCAACTATATTACCCAAACGTAAAGCATCCCTACGACTTAATATAGTAACCCTCCCACCATACCTATTACTCGCAGAGAACAATCATAACATTTCCCTTATAAACAAACACATTCAAAAACTGAGAAAACTAATAATCTCATGCATATCAAAACTAGCCCTAAATGGAGACATCCACCCCAACCCTGGCCCTACCATCTCCAACCCCAATCCTCATAATCAGACTAGAAATCACAACTTCTCCCATATTACAGCCAATAGAAAGCCAAGTGACTTCCTTCTACTAAGCCTAAATATTAGAAGTATATCCAACAAAGTCCATGAACTCCATGCCACCATAGACTTATACTCCCCAGATATAGTCGTCCTGACAGAAACCTGGCTAAAACCTCACATTACCAGTGAGCAAATACTCCCTACAGATTACGGCATACTAAGAGTAGACAAGCTAAACAAAAAAGGAGGTGGTGTAGCTATAATATTTAAACAACATCTAAACATCCAGATCTTAAAATCATCAGCACCACAAATAGGCAATGAAGAAATAATATATACCAACCTCAAAATTAACCGAAACAAAACCATCAACATAACTGGATGCTACTTCCCACCTGGCCAAAACATCCCTCCACTAGAAAACCTCCTCAGCTGGTCTACCCACCATCTTCCCCAAGAAACTATCATCTTAGGTGATTTCAATATTGACTGGCAATCCTGTTCTGGCAACAATCCAACCCATCATGTACACCTTCATGGCTTCACCCAACTAGTCCAGTCACCAACAAGGATAAATAAAAACTCCAGCAAGCACTCTACCCTGGATTGGATACTAGTCAGTAAGAACCCCCAGTCATATATAACAGGCTGCTTATCAGATAGCCTCAGTGATCACTCCCCAACATTCCTACTCAAAAAATACCTGTACCAAGCTAAACCTGTCGTCTATCGTCAAATACGTAAAAAAATAAACTTTAACCCACTCACATTCATCTCATCCCTCAAAGAATGTAACTGGCATGCTCTAAAGTACCTCAGTCTAGATGACGCAGTTGAATCTTTTAATACTACCTTCCTGAACATCCTTAATTACCATGCCCCATAAGATTTTCCAGAACCAAAGCACAACCCTCCCCATGGCTACAGAAAACCACTAAGTCAGAAATGAAATACAGGGATAAAGCCTGGGAGCACTGGCGCAAAACCAAAACCCCTGCAGCTAGACAGAAATTCCTAGAACTACGCAATAGAGTCAAAAGCTAATAAACGGGACAAATTCCAATACTACCAGTCTGCCCTAGACTCCTCACAACACAGCCCCAAACAATTCTGGTCCTCCATAAACTCCATCCTCCACCCAGGTAAAGTCAGTACCCCTCCTCCTAACATCCCTCACTCCTCAGAAAATATTGCTACCTCATTCAACACACACTTCACCCAAACCATGCTATCACTAGCTAAACAACACAACCCCCCCTCCCCTCCAACCCACACCTTCAACTTGTAATCTCCCCACTGCCTTCTCTTTTTCTCCTGTACCTACCTCCAACATAAAAAAAAACTCTTAACTAAACTTAAACCCACCAAATTAGCATCAGACAACCTCCCAAGTGAATACCTACAAATCGCAGCTGATGCTCTGGCCTACCCAGTATCCATCTTGATTAACCGATCTCTGTCAGAAAGTTACGTTCCCACATTGTGGAAAGTCTCACATATAATTCCCCTCCACAAAGGCGGACCCTCTGCAGAACTAACCAATTACCGCCCCATAGCTATTCTCTCTCCACTCTCCAAAATACTAGAGAGATGCATACACTCTCAGGTCTCACACTACCTCCTTACTAACAACCTCCTTTCCAGTACTCAGCATGGTTTCTGACCAAACCATAGCACCACCACTGCCTTACTCTCCTTTACAAACACTATCCTTCAGCATAAAAACAATGGCTATCTCTCCTCTGCTACTTTCCTAGACCTATCTAAAGCATTTGACATGGTCCCACACAAACAACTTATCTCTGTCCTCAATAACCTATCCTTCTTACAATCAGTCACCAACTGGTTTCAGAGTTGCCTGTCTGACCGCCAACAATCCGTTGTATGGCAGAATGACATATCTCCCCAACTACCTGTCTCCATAGGGGTTCCCCAAGGATCCATCCTTGGACCCCTACTTTTCTCTGTTTACACCAATAATCTAGCCTCTGCCACCAAACATGGCACACTCATCCAATACGCAGATGACTCAACCATCATCTGCTCAGCCCAGTCCCTACCCAAACTGCAAAAGTCACACAGGAAGCCTTTTCCTCTGTTGAAACATGGTTATCCGATGCCCAATTAATATTCAACCCAAACAAAACTAAACTACTCATCTTCCAACCCACCAAACATACTCAAAACAACTCTCACTTTAACATCACAGCAAAAGACAACACCACTATATACCCAACTGAACACACCAAATTGCTAGGAGTGGAAATAGACAATAAACTAAAATTTGACATTCACATATCCATGACCATAAAAAAAGTCCACAAAAAACTAGGAGCATTATACAGAAATAAACAATTTCTCACCAAAGCAGCAAAGATTTCAATAGCAAATTCCCACCTTATCTCCACCCTACTTTATGCCCCTCCAGTATATACCAACCTAAGGCAATGTGATCTAAACAAGCTAGAGACCTGCTACAACAAAATTCGCCACAGGGGCATCCTACCGTAGTCACCACTGTCTCTCACTTGCTGAACTGGGCTGGCTTGAACTCCCTCACCTCCTTCAGTGGTATCAACTCTCACTCGCCCACAAACTAGTAAACCATCCACTAAATGTCCCATCCCTCCAGAATCTACTCCAACCCTATCGCACCACCAGACCACTAAGATCCAGCAACAAAAATCACTTGCAGATCACTAAAGCCAATAACTCTGCTGGTGAAGCACTATTCTCTTGCGCCATAGCCAAATTATGGAACTCACTCCCACCCACAATTACCTCCGTACCATCATGCACCAACTTCAAAACTTTATTAAAAGTGCACCTAAAACATGCTGGCTATGCCCTTGCAACTCCCACTCTAATATCATCCACCCCATCCAACTACTACCTTTCTTTCACCTCCACTAACTACCTTGATGATAGCAAGCTCAGATGCTCATAAGCCTAGTACTTATTTTACAGCAGGAACTTCTCATTGTTACATTTGTTAATGCCTGTTATGTACTTCACAGATAAAGATTCTAGTTGTCTACTGATGTACTATGTTCTTCATCTGTAAATATGTTGTAAGTAATTTCTATGTTAAATTGTTAATCACTATGTAATCCACTGCAACTACTGTCTGTTTATTTTAACTGTGGAGCTTTTCTCCCCGGGCCTCCGCTGAAAATGGACCCACGTCCAGTCGGACACTCCCGGTCAACAAATTTAAATAAAATAAATAAAATAAATTTATGGGAATTCCTTCGCTCCCTCAGGAACAGCTGTCATCCTTTCCAGGGGGTGCTTTGGGATCTGTTGACTCAGTGTACTGTTCAATAAGTTCCAGTTTCCCAAAGGGGGAGGGTGTTTTACTCCAGGATGCTCCTAAAACCCAGGAAGAAGGGTACTTGGAGACCACTTTTAGATCTCTCTCATGTAAACTCATTTCTGTAAGTTCCCTCTTTTCGATTGTTGTCCCTTCAGACTTTGTTCCCTCTTTTCGATTGCTGTCCCTTCAGACTTTGTTACCTCTTTTGCTTCCTCAGGCTTATATGGTGTCTCTGGATCTCAAGGATCCTTGTATCCATATCCAATTTCATCCCCTTTTCTGGAAGTTTTTACATTTCTCTGTTGCTTACTGGCATTTTCAGTTCTCTGCTTTGCCCTTTTCTCTTTCTACTACCCCAAGGGTATTCACCAAATGCCTTATTCCTGTGATTGTTTTTTGCAGGCTACAGGGGATCCACATCTTTCCTTATTTGGATGACCTTCTGTTACAGGCATCCTCTCCAGAGAACTTATTGCAAAATTTCAGTTTTGCCATTTCCTTCTGCAAAGCCTGGGGTTCACTATAAATTTGAAAACATCCTTTCTGACTCCTTCTCAGGATTATGTCTTTCTGGGGTGCAGGATCCAAACTGTGCCTGTACTGGCTTCCCTGCCTCTTCCCAAGGCCTTAATTCCATTTCCTTTTTTTCAATCCCTTCTTCTTCTGGCTTCACTAATAGCCAGGAAATTTCAGAGAAGTCTGTGGTTCATGGCCTCCACTATTCCTATGCTCATTCTGGCCATACACCACCTAAGAAAGTTTCAGTGGTTTCTGAAGTCAGTTTGGCTTCAACATGCTCTTTCCCTCAGATTTGTAGTTCCTCTTCTGCCTTGTCTCAAGGAGGAGTCTCACTAGTGGATTCAGTAGCTGACTGTCAATCCAAGGCTCCCTTTATATCCACCCCTTCCCTCTCAGGAGCTGTTCACAGAAGATTCACATGTGGGATGGGGAGCAGCATTTAGGTCTCTAAAGGTGCAGGGAATCTGGTCACCTCATCAACAGGAAAAACACATCAATGTCAGAAATGAGTTGTTCCACTGGCTCTTCAGGTTTTTCATCCTCTCTTCTCACCAGGGCCTGTCAAAGTGTTTACAGACAATAACACAGTGATGTGGTATGTAAACAAACAGGGGAGACAAGGTCTTATCTTCTTTGCCGGTTAGCACTCCTAGTGTGGGAACTTACCATCCAGTATCAAGTGGCTCTTCAGGCAGTTTACATTCCCTCAGGTCAAAACATTGTGGGAGATTCTCTGAGCAGGTCCATAACTCAATCACAGGAATGGATGCTTCACAGGAATAGGTTTCTGGACATTGTCCACTAGTGGGGTACTCCTCAAATGGATCTTTTTGCCTCTCTTCTGAACAGACAACTTGCTCTTTTTAGTGCCAGAGTCCGAAGTTCTCTGGTTTGGGAAGTGAACACCCTCTCTTTTTCTTGGAAGGGATATTTTGTTATCCCTTCCCTCCCCTCCTTCTCTTTCCAAAAGTTGTGGTCAGAAGTCAACAGGATGCTCCCAGAATCGTACTGGTGACTCCCTTCTGGCTGAGACGGCATTTGTTCCCTCCTCTTCTGCATTTAACCAAGGGCAGTCATCACAAGTTACCTCACAGGGTGGACCTACTCACAGAAGACAAGGGATCTGTCATCCATCCCCATCTGTCCACTCTTCAAATGACATTGTGAGTGATAGGATTTTGATTCCATATAGACAGCTATTTTTTTGAGGATATGTTTAGGGTCCTGCAGGAGGCCAGGAAACCCAATACTTGGCAAGCCTACTTATCCAAATGGAAGAGGTTTTCTGTTTGGTTTCCTTCTCATAACCTGGATCCACTTTCTGTGTATGTTCATTTTGGTTCTTTCTTATCTGTGTGAACTGCTCAGTGCTGGTTTGGCTTATTCTTCTGTTAAGGCCCACTTATCAGCTATTTCTGCTTGTCTGCCTTTACCTCCTCCTTTAGTTTCTAGATTTGAGCCCTAAAAGTTCCTTAAAGGTGTTCTCCAGGAAGCCTGTTCCTCCTCTCTGGGATCTTAATTTTGTTTTGGAGAAACTGACTTTGGCTCCTTTTGAGCCTGCTGCTTCAGCTTTCTTACAGCATTGTTTTAGAAGACTGTTCTTTTGTTGACTGTTACGTCTGCCAGACAGGTGTCTGAACTGCAAGCTCTTATGGCTTGTCCTACTCTTTTTTTTTTTTTTTTTTTTTTTTTGGTATTTCATAAGGACAGAGGATGTCCATATGTACTAATCCTTCTTTTATGCCCAAGGTGGTTAATAAGTTGTCACTTAATCATTCTGTTCATTTGCCTACTTTTCTGTCCTCTCCACATTCTTCCAATGAGAGGGTTTACATACGGGCATGGACAACTCAGACTGTATTTGTATAAGACTAAGTCTATTAAAAAAGTCTGATCAATTGTTTTTCTTTTCATCCTAGGTCTTTAGGATTAGCTGTATTCAAGCAAACTGTTTCTTCTTGGATCTCAAAGGCTATTTCTTTTTGTTACAATTTTCATGGCAAGAGCCTTCCTTCTGTAAGGGCTCATTCTACTAGGGCTGTAACTTCTTCTGGTGGTTTTTTCAAGGGGTTAAATACTAATTCTTTTGTTGAAGCACCTACCTGGACTTCTTTGCATACTTTTACCAAGCACTACAAGTTGGATGCAGTCTATAGGGCTAGGGTTGGATTTGCTAGGGCCATTCTTCATGGCTTCCTAGAGGGATGTACTGCGCCTTCCTCCTCCCAGGTTTCTTCTTGAGCTTTGGCACTCTCCCATAGGTAAAGAATATTGCAACCAGTGAATGGAAAGCTGTAGTATAGTTGTGTAAGATCTTACCATAATAGATGTCCTTTCCTTCGGTTGGGAGGGTGGCATAATGGTTAAGGTGTTTGCCTTACAAACACAAGGTGCAGGGTTTGTCTCTCACAAGGGATAATTGGCTAGGCTTAAAATGGCTCACACGGACAGTTAGCTTAGTACTACTCTATGAACCTATGAACCATCCCCCTCGTCCTTTTCCCTTCCTGAATGTACTGGTTACCTCCTGGTCCTTTCCTTCACTCCCTCCCTCCATCCCCCTCGTCCTTTTCCCTTCCTGAATGTACTGGTTACCTCCTGATCCTTTCCTTCACTCCCTCCCTCTGTCCCCCTAGTCCTTGTCCCTTCCTGAATGTACTGGTTACCTCCTGTTCCTTTCCTTCACTCCCTCCCTCCATCCCCCTAGTCCTTGTCCCTTCCTGAATGTACTGGTTACCGCCTGTTCCTTTCCTTCACTCCCTCCCTCCATCCCCCTAGTCCTTTTCCCTTCCTGAATGTACTGGTTACCTCCTGGTCCTTTCCTTCACTCCCTCCCTCCGTCCCCCTAGTCCTTGTCCCTTCCTGAATGTACTGGTTACCTCCTGTTCCTTTCCTTCACTCCCTCCCTCCATCCCCCTAGTCCTTGTCCCTTCCTGAATGTACTGGTTACCTCCTGGTCCTTTCCTTCACTCCCTCCCTCCATCCCCCTAGTCCTTGTCCCTTCCTGAATGTACTGGTTACCTCCTGGTCCTTTCCTTCACTCCCTCCCTCCGTCCCCCTAGTCCTTGTCCCTTCCTGAATGTACTGGTTACCTCCTGGTCCTTTCCTTCACTCCCTCCCTCTGTCCCCCTAGTCCTTGTCCCTTCCTGAATGTACTGGTTACCTCCTGGTCCTTTCCTTCACTCCCTCCCTCCATCCCCCTAGTCCTTGTCCCTTCCTGAATGTACTGGTTACCTCCTGTTCCTTTCCTTCACTCCCTCCCTCCGTCCCCCTAGTCCTTGTCCCTTCCTGAATGTACTGGATACTGCCTGTTCCTTTCCTTCACTCCCTCCTTCCGTCCCCCTAGTCCTTGTCCCTTCCTGAATGTACTGGTTACCTCCTGGATTTCCTTCAACTGGTGTTCCTACTGGGCAATCAGTTCTAAGGATGGCATGTCCAAACTTCACCTTCATGCTCCACACTATGTAGGGACATTTGTCATACCTTTATGCAACAGTAGGCTTTGGTATACTGGCCGTACGTCAGGCTGCCCATGGCAAGGAATCCCAGATGTAAGGAGCACTACAACAGTGAAGGAAAGGACGTCCACTGCTATGGTAAGATTTTACACAACTGTACTTTCACAAGTCTTGGTGATCAGAAGTTAATGCACTTCACTGTGTGTGGTCATTTCTGTGCTTACCAGAGTTTGCCTTCATAATGGCTAAGGCTGACTATTCCACATTTTTCTTTTTATTATGGCATTTATTAAGAGAAAATCCTACCTCTCAACCTCTTAGAGCAAGAAATCTAGACAAAATCACAGATAATGGGGGAGGCGGTGCAAAGTCTCAAAAATGGGGACACTTTTTAAATATTGCTCTTACAAACTTAGGAAACAGAGTAACAGGTTTTGAAATAGAATGAATCTTCCAAAGGATATGAAGTCTGAAAATCAGATATCTGCTATTATTTTCTGACTTAAGTCCTCGATTTGCTAGTGATGTGGTGGGGTTGGGAGGGTGGCCTAATGGTTGAGGTGTTTGCCTTACAAACACAAGGTGCAGGGTTTAAGTCTCATAAGGGATAATTGTCTAGGCTTAAAATGGCCCACAAGGGCAGTTAGCCTAGTACTAATCTATGAACCTATGATTTTCCAGAAAACTACAATTTTATAAGAAACAGACCAAAAATATGACTAAAAACTCTGTGCATTCTGTGAAAATCTGGACAGCTGAGGGCAAAGGAGGAAAATCTACATCCGACATTAGCAAGAGAAGTAAAAAAAAAAATTGGCACACAGTCTTCAGATTAAACATGGCCTTATATCTTGTGACAGTAACTGGACTAATGCACAAAAGCAGATGTTTAATCCAACATCACTTTAGGCATGAAAACACTGTTGACCACAGCACCACCCGACTACTGTGAGAGCACAAGCAACTAACACTTTCAGCCACACAGGTGATGTAATACTGCAGTATTAATAACACGAGACTAGCTACTAGTGCATTGCATGACAGGAAGTGTAGTCTGTTCCATTAACAAGACTTTTACTTACTTCAGAAGCAAGACTACAAGTAGCAGAAGGCATTGCATTTTGCTGTGGTCTCTCTCAGATTTGTAGTTTGTATAAAACAATGTCATAGAAGAAGAAGCAGCACAAATGAGGGGAAAAGATAGACTAGCAGGAAAATTTATTGATAAGCTTCTGTTACTTCAACTGTGTGTACAAAAAGGAGTTTGCACCAATACTTTTCCTTCATTATTTTATGCACTGGTGGTGTCTGCTGCATTATTTCCTAGAACTTTGGCAGGTGCAGCCGACATATTTGTGACTTTGTTTACTTATACCAAAAGGTATCCTGAGTTATACCTTTCACTGCCCGAAAGACCATGATCTGAGCAAATTACTTCCCCAGTTGGAGACAGCATTAGTCCTGTGGTGCATGCTAGGAGTTTAGTGGAGCACATTTGTGCTTCCTCCTGTGCCGAGATGAGGACCATGAAGCAACTTTAGACTACACCAGCTGAGGGTGTGCTGTTGATTACCGAGTTTATGATTATGCCAAAGACATTTCCACCTATTAAGCAAATAAACATGGAGGAAGACCTTGAAACTTACCACATTGTCTTCTAGCAATATTCCAACCAGGCGAGATAGGACTAGTATCACTGGGTTAGAATATTCTCAGCCGTCTTAACCGACTAACCTTTAAAAGCCTACACTGATATAAAAGAGACAGAATATTAGTACTGTAATAATTTTAAAAAGCACTGTTAGCTCAAGGTGATGAGACAAAAAATTGATAGCCAGTTTTTTTAATAAAACTATAAGTTCTCAATTATGTGAATTCAAACATATATTTAAACTTTAGTTAGATCCTGAGGGGTCAACACACTGAAAGTAAAATTATAGAAAATGTTAGCCATTGATACATAAAGGACATTGCTTAATTTTAAGAAAGTGGGTATTTCCAACTGACCTTAGGGATACTGAAAATGTTCTTACAGTTGTAGAGAGATTGCTAAGCAGTGAAAAGGTGTTAAATCTGTGGTAAAGTTGGTGCCAAATTGTAGTAATAGATAGTGTGTAGACATTCAGTGTTTTGAATGAGCTAAAAGGAGTTGCATAGCCAGATTTTGTACTTGTAACAGCAACAGTATACCTGTGAAACCTGTAGATAGTAAATGGTTTACTGATAATGATGGTGAGGTTATGGAATGTGGTAAATTGTCTGGCAAAATGGCTTCATCATTTATGCTAGTGTGTTATTTATAATCTCATCCCAACTATATGTGCTAATTCTAACACAGTGATCATTTGTTTCAAATCTGTATTATTTTCATTGCATTATTGTTATTTTTGCTGTATCTTTTGCTCTCTTGTCTTTAACTGTGTGTTCACTGTCATATACCCTCATCTAACCTCTATTTGCAAATGGTCAAATTTTGATTGGTACACTAGCCCGGTAAACAAACACAAATAAAATACAGTAAAATAAATTATGTGCAGTGTCATAACTGTTTGCAGAGAGATGCATACCCTCTTAAGATTCAGGCATTATGGTTACCCTTATTTAACCACAGTGTTTTTGTAAAAAGAAATAGTCTGTATTTGTGGAGATAAGAGGGAGTATCCCATTACTCATTTAGAAATACAAACTGTTTGGAAAGGTAGTTCTTGTATAGTCACTGTGTGAAGCCCGTGCACTGGCCCAGTAATCAAGGAGCCTCAATCCCTACTACTAGCACCAGTGAGGGGTGTCCACATTGGGAGGACAACAGGTGCACACACAGTAAAATACAATTTCCCTTAAGCGCACACAGAGATTACAGTCAGTCTGTGGCTGGTTTCTCCCTTTCTCTCCAGATCCCCAATAAGACTCCCCACTGGCATAGCTATAGAGTTCAGATCTCACCCGAGTAGTTAAGCCAAAACCTCCAGTACCCTCTCTGTCCAGACACTGCTTCATGTCCCTGCCCAAGTAGCTGACACACGCACACTTTGAGATTTGAGTTATATGCAAACACAGACACTCCTGGGGAAGGCTGGCACAGTTTCTCTAGCTATGGCCTCTTCTAACCAGACTATATGGTAGTAATTACTGCCACCAGCTACTCATCAGCTACTTTAAAGGCCCTTACCAAAGGGTGCCCAATTCTACTGTGCAACGTTACTGTCATACAATAGGTAAGTGTGACTTGAGACTTGAAGGCTGTTTAGGAGTGGCCTACACAGTATCACCAAATACATGCAAGACAATACCCATTAATTCAATACAGTGACAATACAGAGTTCAGAAATCACAGGAAATACTTTAAAACATTATAGGATAGTCTTGCATAAATATAGAAAACAGCTAGACTAATCTTACTATTTCTATATATCTCTATGAGAAATCATTGTTCTAAATATCTTACTCATGGAGCAAAGCAAGTGATGGTGAGTTGTCAGATTCAGAACAAAATACAAAATGCCATTCTTACTTTCTGAGATGGCCCATAAATTGATAATACACATAACTGCTGAGTCATTTCAGATTACATCATTATTGACACCTGCTTAAGTTTCCCAGGCTCACAGAACTTAAAATGTAACATTTCTTTGTAATCTGCACCTGCCAGGAAGCCACAGCAATAAAATACACTTTACATGTAAAACCTAGTAATTATCTCTGTCTTAGGGCAATAGAAAGAATTTCCTAGCCCAGACATCCTGTATCCTAGATTGAGATCAAACACAGTCTAAAATCCTTTACTTATCAGCTTTCTTCCAGCAGGGTGCACTGTGGTTACATTTTTGGAAGCTTAGAGCATAACACAATTTTCTTACATTTGTTACACAAGCCTGTGGATCATTTTAATATTTACAAGGACATAGAATTATTTACAAATTTCTTTCTAGCTAGGCTGGAAGCCTTCACAGTCACCAACTTAGCACATGATGTGACAATAAGGCAAGACATTCCCAACTTTAAAGAAATGCTCTGCCTTGGAATGCAATGTTTTGTTTTATGTCGCTTAAGTGCTTCTTATTAAAATTTACTATGTTTTTTCACAAAATGTCTGCCATGTGGCTTTCCATTTTAGAGGTTCTAGCTCATTCACTCCAACAGAGCTGTGGTATCTTCCAGTGGGCTGAGCCTAACCTATTTAATAGAATCAAAGTATGTCCTTCCATTTCAAATAAATGTTCATAACTCTGAAACCATAGGGGTTATGAAAGAAGTGTAAGTGCCAAACACTTCAGCACAAACTATTTTTGGGTCTATATTATTAGCTCAAAATTTAATTATGTTGAATGCAAGTTTATCGACACATAAATGTCGAATGACAGAAATGTCGAGCAGTACTTCCATCGAAAAACAGCACATCCAAAAGTTTGTTGGCCCAAGCTATTGCCGAAAGCGCATCTCAAGATGCACACTCGAGACTCTCCTCAGTATGGAGAATATTGATATCTGTGCCATAACAGAAACCTGGTTCAAGGCTCCCGAGAGCACCCCAGCACTAACAGGTTATGCTTCATACCATGCTTTTCGGCCCCAAAACTCAGACCGAACCACAAAAGGAGGGGGAGTAACCATATTTATCAAAGATACCCACACCTCCAGGTTAGTGGCACTGCACGAAGCATCGGAGACCATCCATGTGCAGCTAACGATGGGCAAAACTGCCTTTCAGTTTGTAGCCTGCTACAGACCACCCTCCCAAACACAGGAACCCCACTCTGCTTTCCTGAGAACACTCCAAACACCGTTATATTGGGTGACTTCAACTACCCAAACATTGATTGGGAAAACTACTCAAGCCCAAACACCCTCGCCCAATGGCTCCTAGAATTTATAAACTCAAATGCTATGGAACAACTGGTCACCACTCCCACAAGAGGGGAAAACATATTGGATCTGGTCATCACCAACATGGGGTCTCTTTGTTCCCACACCAGTGGTATACCCCTCATTGGTAAGATCAGACCATAAACTAATCTCACTGGACATCCATATTCCGTTCCCACCCCCAGCCAAGGAAACCACGGTGAAGAACTTCTCAAAAGCAAACTTCACAAAACAGAGGTGGAATCCTTCAAAGCCCCTGGGCCAGTGGAAAATGCGGCCCAAAATGCAGAATCCTTTACAAAAGCATTCTATGGACACCTACAGGAATGCATGGAGCATGCTATCCCAAATAAAAGCAAGACTCACTCCTCCAAAGGCAGGAGACCTGTCTGGTGGACCCCGGCCATAAATAAGCTATACAACAGAAGGAGAAAGCTACTACATGATAGAGCAAAATCCCAAAAAGGGAAGGCATCTCTGATCAGTACTAGCAAGAAACTATGATCCCTCATAAAATCATCTAAGGCCAGCTTCGAAAGAAAAATTGCACAAGACACTAAAGATAATCACAAGGCCTTCTTTAATTATGTCAGGAACCTGGGAGGCCACTCCCACATATGTTCTTAGTTAGTGCAAAATGACAAAAAATACACTGAACCCACAGACATTGCCCACATCCTGGCAGAAAGGTTCAGTGCAAACCTCTCCCCCCCTTCCCTCCCAAAAGTGCAAATGTCTATCCCAACAGAGTGTAGCCTTCCTGAGATCACAGATGCACAGGTGAGAGCTGCCCTCTCCAAAGCAAGAAACACAGCATCAATGGGACCAGACGGTGTCCCAGGCTGCGTCTTACACGAGCTCAAAGAAGAACTAAACCCTCATATAAATTCACTGTTTAATCTCAGCCTTACTACAGGATATGTACACAAGGAATGGCATACAGCAACAGTGGTGTCCCGTCACAAAGGTGGTGCCACAACAGACCCCAGAAACTATCGCCCTATAAGCCTGACTAACCTGGTCTGCAAAGCTATGGAACGTATCATCATGGAAATCATAAACAAAGACATTGGGAACCTTCAGACACTGGATCCTACCTAATTCAGCTTTTTTAAGGGCAGATTTTGCCTCTTGAAACTGGTCGACTTCTTTGAAACAGTTACCAAAGCTATAGATGAAGGGAAGGTAGTCCACACACAGCCTACCTGGACCTCGCCAAAGCCTTTGACACAATACCCCACTCGGGCATCATAAATAAGCTCACCAGCTTAAATATCAACCTCTGTGTTACAAGATGGGTTGCAAACTGGCTCAGGGATAGAACCCACATGGTCAGAATAGCAGGTGCCATGTCAGACTCTAAACCAGTTACAAGTGGTGCCCCACAAGGCTCAGTCCTGGGACCTCTCTTGTTTGGTATATATTTCTCCGAGGTACAGGCTAACATGGGTGGACTATGGCTGACCAAGTTCGCAGATGACTGCAAACTGGGTGCCATAATCGACTCTCCGGCTGACACAAGTATCCTCCAAAAGGGTCTCACAGAGACAGATAACTGGTGCCAGAGCCATGGCCTAAAGCTAAATGCCAAAAAGTGCATAGTCATCCCCTTTGGGAAAAACAAAGTGCCCACAAATTACCACATAGGTGGTAATCCATTAAGTATGGAAGAAGTAATTAGGGACTTGGTGATCCAAGTAGATAGCAATCTCTCCTTTGACAATCACGTTGCCAAAGTGGTTAGAAAGACCTTCTATATAGCCCACCTTATCACGAAAGAGTTCACATCTAGATCAAGAGAGGTAATTGTGCCTCTCTACTCATCCCTTATCAGGCCCATAATTGAATACAATGCCCCATTTGGGATGTACCTTACCCGACACCTGCAGCAACTGGAAAGACCCCAAAAGTACATCACCAAGAGGATCAAGGGACTCAATCAGATGCCCTATGCAGTTCAGCTAAAGAAACTCCAGCTCTACTCAGTTGCGTACCGCCTACTCAGAGGCGATCTGTGTCTGACGTATAAAGCCATATCCAAACCAGAATTAATGGACATGCTTCACCTCAGGAAATCCAAATCCCTTAGAGCTACACACTCCAGGGACTTGAACCTCAGCACAGAAATAAATAGGACATGCTGGGGGGACAGATTCATATCCCAGAGGCTCCACTCACTCTGGAACAAAATCCCAATCCATGTTAGGCAGAGCCCCTCACTGACCCTCTTCAAGAAAAATCTTGAGTGGATGAGAGATCATAAGTTTACCCCTGGGATCTCTTCTGTGTCCCTGCTTGACAGAGGTACAGTAAACTAACCTTAAAAGGGCTACCTTCTGTGACCTACCATACAGAGGCACAGTCAATTAATCTAAAAGGGTGGCGAAAGCCAAACACATTGGCTAGGCTTATAAATGCCCTAGGGCAGATAGCCTAGTATCAACCTATGAACACTGAATGTTTAAACAGAAATCTCCTTAAGGGGAGATTTCCGTTTACGTCAATGTTGTGCGATCTCGGAGTTGGTATATTTAAGTAGTGGTGGGTGTGTGGGGGGGGGTGCAGGGGTGCTTGCCCCCCTGCGTAAATGCTTTAGTTTTCTTTTTTTGTTTAATAATTTTTTTATTAGGGTTGTATGTTTTGTGTATAAATTGATGATGCAATAATTGTGGAACAGCAGATGAGGAAGTTTTTACAAGTTTAGTAATGAGCTGTTGTTAGTTTTGCTACTTCACACCAGGGACACTGTGTTGGCCAACAATAACATTTCAATGATTTAACTTTCGATGAAGACTGGTTTTGCTAAAGATACCATTTGCTGTATATGTGTTGATGGACTTGCATTCAACATAAATTAGCTTTCGAGCTAATAATATAGACCCACTATTTTTGTAGTGGTGGTATTCTTTAAGTTCTAGGTCTTGCACTTTATTCTGCAATTCACAGTCAACATAGTAAGAATTAAGTTTGTAATATTTCATAAAAAATGTAAAATATCTCACCGACCCCACAAGTTGCACACACACTGTCAGCAGCGCTTTGTTTATTCAGCTGAAAGCTTTCGTATGAGGCTAAGCAGTTCTGTCTGTGCTGTTTGGTTGATGAGATATTTAAAAACAAATGAAATTTATGAAAATATTAGTAAATAAATATTATATGGGCAACAATTACTATCCCTTTAGCAGCACAAGACAGAGGTCAAATATCAATACAGCGCTTAACATTCTGTAAGGTTTAAGAAAAAAATCTTGTAATACTTTTCTATGTGGGATGGTTTTGGGATTATTAATGCTAATATGAGCAAGCAATATTTGTTGCTTAGAGGCTTCAGAAGGATGTAACTGCAGAAACACCCGGAGGCATGAGTAGGATGTAACTGCAGAAACACCTGGAGGCATGAGTAGGATGTAACTGCAGAAACACCCGGAGGCATGAGTAGGATGTAACTGCAGAAACACCCACAGGCATGAGTAGGATGTAACTGCAGAAACACCTGGAGGCATGAGTAGGATGTAACTGCAGAAACACCTGGAGGCATGAGTAGGATGCAACTGCAGAAACACCCGGAGGCATGAGTAGGATGTAACTGCAGAAACACCCGGAGGCATGAGTAGGATGTAACTGCAGAAACACCCGGCGGTATGAGTAGGATGTAACTGCAGAAACACCCGGAGGCATGAGTAGGATGTAACTGCAGAAACACCTGGAGGCATGAGTAGGATGTAGCTGCAGAAACACCCGGAGGCATGACTAGGATGTAACTGCAGAAACACCCGGAGGCATGACTAGGATGCAACTGCAGAAACACCCGGAGGCACGAGTAGGATGTGACTGCAGAAACACCCGGAGGCACGAGTAGGATGTGACTGCAGAAACACCCGGAGGCACGAGTAGGATGTGACTGCAGAAACACCCGGCGGCACGAGTAGGATGTGACTGCTGAAACACCCGGCGGCACGAGTAGGATGTAACTGCAGAAGCACCTGGAGGCATGACTAGGATGTAAATGCAGAAACACCCAGAGGCATGACTAGGATGTAAATGCAGAAACACCTGAAAAAAACTAAACTAAGCTGAACTCTAGCTATACACAAACGAGGTAAGTCCTCTGATATCTCTAATTTTAGGCCTATTGCTATCCTCTCATCTCTAAAGTACTAGAAAAATGTATTCATAAACAAGTTTTGCAGTTTCTAATGCAGGAAAGTCTTACACCCACTCAACACTGCTTCAGACCCAAACATAGCAC
This sequence comes from Protopterus annectens, assembly GCF_019279795.1. NCBI lineage: Eukaryota > Metazoa > Chordata > Ceratodontiformes > Protopteridae > Protopterus > Protopterus annectens. The sequence continues at coordinate 51,963,144 of NC_056743.1, read as the reverse complement.
CACTGCAGCTCTATTATCCTTCCTCAACACTGTCCCTATAGCCATGGACGACCATAAACTTATTTCTTGCCTATTCTTGGACTTTTCAAAAGCTTTCGACACTGTTTCCCCACTCTCTTCTGCGTCACAAACTCAACTTCTCATCTGATACTGTTGCATGGTTCTCCAGCTACCTCACTGATGGATCTCAGTCAGTGAGATTGCACTCCGCACTCACCCCTCCTCTCCCTATAAAAATGGGTGTACCTCAAGGGTCTATCCTATATCCTAAGGCTTATACTTTTTACTATTTTTACTAATCAGCTCTATACCTCCTGTCTTCAGTCATCTTTAGTGCAATACGCAGATGACTCTGCAGTCATCACCACAGCCAACTCGCCCTCTAAGCTCTTCTCAGCTACTCAGGCATCTTTTAACTTAGTTGAAACATGGCTCTCCAACAACCAGCTCATCCTTAACCCTAAAAAACAAAGCTGTTACTCTTCCTACCTAAAACATTCAACAATATTAAACCCTCCTTCTCCATACAGTCCCTTAATAACACTCCCATTCAGGTAGAATCCAGTACTAAGCTCTTAGGTGTAACCATCGACGATCAGCTTAAATTTGACTTGCATGTTAATAACTTTATCAAAAAGACACATTCAAAACTAGGGCTCCTTTACCATAACAAGAAATTCCTTACCTCTGAAGCCAAGATTACTCTCTGCCTTACCTACCTTCTGCCCAGTCTAATGTATAGTTCTCAAATTGTTAACTCAACAGTCCTGACCAAACTCGGATCTACCTACAACAAGGTAGCTAGATTTGCTGCCCAACAAACAATCCCATCACTGTCTCTGTCTAAAACACCTAAACTGGCTTGAATTACCCCACCAGCTTCTTCTCTCTCAGGTCCAGATCGTCCATTCTATCCTATACCAGCCTTCCTACTGCCCAGCACTATCCACTCTCATCTTCCATTATCCTCCCTTTAGACCTGTCCATAGCTCTACCCAAGACATGCTACAAATCTACAAACCCAAGTCTATATCTGAACGTAGCATGTACAGCTGTCACCCCACTATTGCCTGGAATCGTCTCCCACTAGAAATCAAGACCCTTACACATCATAAACAATTTGACAGCCACCAAAGAGCACTTTAAAAGTCACTGATCCTACCACTGCACTCTCCCTCTAACATCCCCTACTTCTCATACCTTAATCTACTTTCTGCCCTTAACTCACTCTTCTCACTAGCTCTCTCTAATCCTCCTTGACTACTTTCTACTGTCTTCTAAAATCTATTAACCAAACCGCCTCAGAGAATCATTCTATTGTAATTCTTGCCTTCATGCAATTACATTATGATAAAAATGGGTTTTTGTAACCACTTACCCCAAAAACTAAATTCATCTTAATGACGTTATTTCTTTTTATACATCTTTAAATAGTTTTGCTATACTCCTGATTATTGACACTGTATAACATTGTATTGCTACTTAATGCCTTGTAATAATCCTATAACATTGCTGTTTAATGCTAATTTATAATGAAAATTGTATATGTTTTTTCTCCCCGGGCCTCTGCTGAAAAAGGGCCCTTCAGGTCATTTGGACAATCCTGGTCAACAAATGTAAAATAACATAAATAAATATTGTCATTATTAAGTGTAAAAAGTCGCCAGTTTTAGGAGGAATTAAGAAGGACTGCTGAGAGGAGTGTAAAACAGCACATGCTTAGAAATGCAGACTAGTTGCCTTTTGCAGAACTGTAACCACGAAGACAAAACAGTGTCAGCATTGCCCTTTGCAGACTGTATTGTATACCAAAATAGCCTTTGAGGTTAATAACTTCCTTACCTCTGCAGCAGTGTTGTTGAACTGGCTCTCTGCACAAAATAATTCAATGTACTTCACATGAGCAATGAATGCAAAAGCAGTTTCTTTGGTAATTCGGGTGTTCATGAACGCTGGTGTGTCACGCAAAACGTCATGGTACGTCACCAGTTCGCCATCACTGGGTTAGGGTTACATAAGGGGCCTTGTCCTCCCTTAGTCATGTCTGCTAACCCAACCCCTGACCTAAACTCGCACAGTGCATTACTTTACTTAAAACCCTTTCCCTAACAGAACCACTTCTCAGACAATGCTTGATTTGGGCTTTGTAGCTGGAGTTGAGATAGTAGGACAGAAGTTGTCTATGATTTGTGATTCATTTTGTATGTCATACATTTGTGCATTTGCTCATTTTTATTGTTGACCAGTCATGATATAATTTTATATATTCCTGTTAATTTTTTGTAAATAAAACCCTGTTACTTTAAGTAAAAATGTTTCTTTACCAGAGGGGGATTTATTCTTTAAGAGCTAAGTGAAACTTTGTGATATTATCCAGGAAAGGTTTACTTAATTTATTAAAGCTGCATAAAATCTGAGATCTGAGAAAAGCCCCTGCAGAGTGTTTTCTGCCCTTGGAGGGAGATTTGATGGCTGTGTAGTTTGTCACATTCATGTACTTATAGGGGCATGTATCTTGAGGACCTGCATCTCATCAGTGAACATTATTGGAGACCACCTCAAAGGAGACATCTATTAAGAGGAGGTAGAGCTGTCTGTGTGGTAACATCACCAGGTGAAGCCAGTACCTTCACCATTTTGCATGCCTTAGTAAGTGTGTAAGCAATGGGTATGCAAAAGGAAACTGGCTAGGGCTTGAGGGGAAAAATGTTGCCTGGGTGATAGTCACATCCCTGACTGTTCATAGGTTCTTAAAGTCAGCAGGAATGAGCAAAGCAAAAAATGTTAAAAACAAATTGGCAATCATATAGGGATTAAGGATGGACACAGCTGATTTCTTTAATATAGATCAAGATGTAATATGAATTGTGTGGGGTAACAGTGTTACAGAGGTGGGGTGGTTTCCTGGAGTGAAGCTGCAGCTGTTAAAGTAGCCCTCACTTTTGCAGTTTGTGAATATCTTTTAAAGTGTATGTTTTCTGTGAGCTGCAAGAACTCTCGCATGATTCTTACATGGTAACAAATCTTAACAAATTAAATAAAACAATCTGAAAAATATTAAAGTATTTTCAGTAGCTGTCCTTTTTAGTCAGCACCTTAGCTATCTTTCTTGGTTGGTGAACTTTTTTAGATTTTCTGTCATGCTTTGATGTGACATCTGTGAAGAAAACCACATAATCTACCCCAAAGGTACCAACAATGAACAGCGTGAAGAAGAAATGTAAAATAAGAATTTTGCATTTTTACAGGTTTTTTTTTGGGGGGGGGGGGGTCTACCATTTGTTTTGCTACCATTTTCCCAACGTTTTATTCTTGTACTGTACGGCCAGGGAGTGATGCTTAGTTTGAATCCTCTCAGGCTGTTTATTAAAACAGGTAGTGATTTTAAGTTACTTTTGATCACTGAATGTTTAGTAACAAAATTATAGAAATGTTGCTGTTTCTTTTCACATGGCTGCAACTTCAACATTATTAAATCTCTATTTTAGGTCTCTTTCACTTGTGCTTATTAACATGGTCGGGAAGGAAATCATCTGTATCATGTTTAATTATCTTGAAATTAGTAACATCAGAAGTATCTGAAATTTGGATATTTTCCAGTTGTTCACTTTGTGGCATTTGTGATTTTTACTTATAGTAACTTGCTACTCAGAGACTTTTGTGGCTCTGTCTGAGTAGACTGTTACAGTATCTTTTATTTTGTTATTGTAATAATCATTTTTTGTAAAGAATGTCTCATTTCTTAAGTTTTTAGACAGTGAGGTACAGCTTGCAAACAGAAACTTGAAATTTAATCAACTTTGTGCTGAATGATTGTAGTGGAACCAGGTGTACATGCATTACTGTTGCAATAAACAGAGTGCAACTGAACGTTGATTATAGTTTATAGATGAAAGACTGAGTTTGTAATCATTTCACTGAAAGGATGCAATAACAGCTGTCATGCCTGTTGAGTTTGATTTATTAGCAGATTTCACAATTTTAGAACTGAATTATGAAAAGCAATACTGCTTCCTGGTTGGTATTGATATCTTGATGTACGGTCAGTAAATTAATAACAATAATAATAATGGTTTTGAAAGTTTTACTGCAACGGATACGTGGTACTTTTGGAAACTTCGAAGTTGGCTGTAACATGGAGTCTGAATGCTGAACACGAAAGTATGTACTAATTACCAAAAGGCTTTAAGATACTGAAACTAACTTATATAGGGTGCATATTTTGGAATAGTTTGCCATTTGGATGCATTGTTCATCAGTATACATCACTGCAGGATGACAGTATTACATTGACTTTCAAAAAACACCTGTAAAGCAGGGCTGTGTTATGAAATGTTGACTGTATGAAAGCAAGCACTTCTGACAGACGTGTCTGCATGTCATTATATGGTCTTCATATGATAAATGTAACACTATGCAGATTTTGAACAGTTTACTAATTGGTAGAGCTGGCATTACTCTATTATGGAATATCAGGACAATGATAATTATGCACACACGGCAGACCTTGCATTACTTTGTACTCGTACTGTGGTCATATGAAATCAGAGTGTATTAAGAAGCTAGCAGAGCTTTATCAGGATTGCATCTGTAATTTGCAGGTTAGATAAACTTTTCTGCAGTAACTTCTTGCTGTAATTTGCAGGTTAGATAAACTTTTCTGCAGTAACTTCTTGAATACCAACTTCAGTTAATACTGCCCATTGAGACGTCAGCGAATGCTCAGATTGTTTTTACACATATTTGGTTGAAGTGATGTTACTTTTTTTAAATAAAATATTCTGGATACATTGCTGAACTGCATTGTGTTATTTCTTGGTTATCTCTCAGCTTTGCCATTTAAAAATAACTAGTGTAAAGGATTAAGGCCCTGAATGTTTACTTAAATACTTCCTGTAACCAAATGCTACAAGGCTGGACTCCTTCCACTTTCATTTACCAAGTGTAAATGCATTTATTTTTATTTTATATTTATATATATATATATATATATATATATATATATATATATATATATATATATATATATATATATATGCATGTATATAATATAATGTAATATAGGCATGTATGTCTGCTGGTTATTTTTTTTTTAATCTTTGTTAAACAGGTGAGTGTACTAGTCACATCTCAAACAAAAAGCTAGCTATGAAAACAGAATTGCAGCAGATAGTAAAGACAACTACAAGGCCTTCTATAGTTATGTAAAGAATCTCCACGGCAATACCCAGATTTGCTCTGAGCTGCTGCACAATGGTACCACCTATACCGAGCCAACAGATATTGCCAATATACTGGCCGACAGATTCAGTGCCAACTGCGCCCCCCCCAAAAAAAAAATGACCAATCACAATACCAGTAGATTGCCAGGCACCCAGTATTACTGCTGCACAGGTTAAAACAGCATTGTCGAAAACCAGGAATACAGCTTCTATGGGACCTGACAAATATCCCTGGCTGTGTTCTGCATGAACTACAGAGTGAACTGGCACTACACCTGTGTACCCTGTTCAATCACAGCCTCTCCTCGGGCTTTGTTCCTGCCGAATGCCCCACTGCTACAGTCATCCCTCTCTACAAAGGAGGAGCGACTACAGACCCTGGAAACTATCGCCCCATTAGCCTGACAAGTCTGATATGCAAAGCTATGGAACACATAATCATGGACCTAATAAACAAGGATATAGGAAATCTCCAAACTCTGGATCCCACACAGTTTGGTTTTGTAAAGGGTAGATCATGCCTGCTCAACCTGGTCAACTTCTTTGAGTCAATCACCAGTGCTGTGGATGAGGGCAAGGTGGTTCATACAGCCTACCTTGATATGGCCAAGGCGTTTGATACCATTTCCCACTCAGGAATCATAGAAAAACTCACTAAGCTAGGCATCATCCCCTATATCACTAGGTGGGTTGCAAACTGGCTCACAGATAGAACCCACAGTATGAAAGTAGCTGACTCCAAGTCAGACTGCAGACCAGTCACGAGTGGAGTCCCACAGGGTTCGGTCCTGAGTCTTCTCCTGTTTGGTATCTGCTTCAATGAAGTCCAAGCTAACATGAAGAGAATCTGGCTGACAATGTTTGCAGACGATTGCAAGTTGGGATCTATTATTAACTCCCCAAGTGATGTTGACGTCCTGCATAAAGGCCTCACTGAGACCAATGACTGGTGTCAGAACCATGGCCTTAAGCTCAATGCCAAAAAAATGTTGTCATCCCCTTTGGGAAAAACTTTGTTCCCATGAATTACCACATCGATAGTAGTCCTCTGAACACAGAAGGCGTTATAAGAGATCTGGGAACACAGGTTGACAGCAACCTCTCTTTTAACCACCACATTGCCACTGTGGTCAGAAAGTCCTATGTGGCACATCTCATTACTAAGGGTTTTGCATCCAGGAAGAAAGAGGTCATTGTCTCCCTGTACTCTTCCCTCATTAGGCCAGTCATCGAGTACAACACCCAATTTGGCCTGTACCTCACTAGACAGCTGCAACAACTGGAGTGGTCACAAAAGTACCTCACAAAGATGATCCTAGGCCTTAAACAGTTGTCCTATATGGACAGACTCAAAAAAACCCAACTATTCTGTCTCATATTGCCTACTTAGAGACAATCTCTGCTTGACTTACAAAGCCATGTCTGACCCAGCTCTGTTAGAAATGCTACATCTAAAGAAATCCCAATCCCTGTGCACCACACCCTCCAGAGACCTCAACCTCATTACCACAATCAGCAGAACATGCTGGAGGGACAGGTTCATAACCCAGAGACTGCCCATGCTATGGAATAGACTTCCCATACATGTCAAGCAGAGCACCTCTCTGGCCCTCTTCAAGAGAAATCTTGAGTGGATAGGAAAATCGAAAAATCACCCCGGGGATCACTCCAGTGGCTCTACTCGACAGAGGCACTGGGAACTAATAGGTGGCATGATGCCAGGGTAATCCTATGGGCTAGGCTTGTAAAGACTCCAGGGCCATTAGCCTAGTACAGGGGTTCCCAAAGTGTGCATAGCGGCACCCTGGTGAGCTGCGGCTTCCTCACAGAGCCGCAGTGAACTAATAAGCATAGTTGCAAAATAAACTGCAAACAGTTCGTGGTTTATTTTGCAGCTAAGATTATTAGTTAGAGGCAATTATCCCTGCTGGCCATGCATCAATATAGACATATTTCAGGGAGAAAACTTGTATGAAAACTGACTGTGCATGTGATGTCATTGTTACAGGCATTAGTCAATAATGGAGATCTTCTGACTTCTTTAAACCTTTACTTCTGAAAGTTAAACAACTGGAAGAAAAATGTACTATCCCTGGTAGAGAATTACTGCAAAGTGAAAGCTGTATTCCACTTGATGTAGAAGAGTGTAGCTTATGCTGCTTTACTGCTTTCAATCTCTGTTGTCATGGTCCCACTTGCTGCTTTACTGCTTTCAACCTCTGTTGTCATGGTCCCACTATCAGAGACACCTTTTGATTATCGGTGCTTGTAGGTTGAATATAATAGGTCGCAGTTCTAACTTTTTGACACCATTTCGTGGTAGCAAATATCTCTTTTTTTGCAAGTAATAAATAAATAGATAGTTTACAAAGTCAGAACGCTTATCTGAGTTAGCATTACATGGTAAGGAATGAGCCAGTAACCTTATACTATAGCTACAAAAAGAAATGTATACAAAACAGCGAAACACACAGCCCCTTGTAACTGAACACCGTCCGGTTACTTTTCTAATAATAACTCGTAAAGAAGAGCAGATTTGCAAGTGATTACTTATAGGTAGGCGTGTTATCTGCTGCCACTTTTAACCTGAGTGTTTTCCGTAATTCTTAACATGTTACCATGGGGATGGGACAAATCTAAAAATAATGAAGGCCAAAAAGTATCAAATCGAGCAAGTTTTAAATTCTGGTCATATTCAGTTAGAAAGTGGACAGAATATAAAAAGGTCGAATCCACTTCCTGTTTATGACAAATACAAAGTCTCTATAGTGTCTGTTGTTAAATAATAATTATTGCCCTCGGAAGCATAGCAGTTTAGATGGGCTCTTGTGTGCTCTTACTCTGTATAGACCACAAAAAATTCCCCCATTGCTGCATTGTTGGTAGCTTCGTGTGGAAGCGCATGGATTTTTTTATGTTCTGTACTCGTTGTGTTCCACAGTGGAAAATGTGTAGTACATGTTAGCAGGACATGGCACAGAACATCGAGTATGGATACACGAAGGCCGCTGTGGGGGTTAGATTAGTAGATATAAATACAGTTAGCTATCTATGAACTACGGGGAGTGTCATTGAAAGTGAGTGTGTATTTGTTTATCTACCGACTTTGAGAAATGAATATGGCTGTGCACTTTCTTATCTGGGTGGCAACAACTCATTGGCTACATACCATCATATTTGCTGTTAGCACATCTGTCTTCTCAAGTTTAGGCATGCATTGGTTTATCTCTCAACCTCCAAGTACAAGAAATCTGTACAAAGTCATAAATAATGGGGAGACAAAAGGCCAACATAGGGACAGTTTATAAATATCACTCTTCATAAAGTTGAATAGCAGGTTTTGCAACAACATGAGTTTTTTGAAGGGTAAGAAGTCTGAAACTTAAATGGCTGTCATTATTTTCTGACTTCAATTTTCGATGTTTTGCCAGAAAACCAAAAATTTTATGAGAAACAGACCAAAAACATGAGGCAAAATCTGGACAGCTGAGGGGTGTTAGGTTAGAGACAAAGTCGAAATTAGCTAGAGCCCCTCCCCCCAATTCCATTCTAGACTAGATTCACTGGGTACTATTAATTAAAATAACATTCCAGTTTTTGCCATTGACCTGGCCTGTGAAAGATGTAGCTGTAAAGGCGCTTACTTGCTTTATTATTAGATGTTTATAATGCACATTTTCATTGTTATCTTCAGAATTATAGATAATACTGATTTACTTATTTTGGTACTATGGTCAATACATTTGAATAGGAGTATAATTTACAGTAGTTCTTAACTAAGAATCACATAGTAACCTACCAACAGGTAATCACAGCTGACAAAATTATTTACAAACCATGAGACTGCCCAGTCCTCTCTTCCATCCTCACCCACTACCACCCAAACAGGCCCCTTAGATCTGAAAACCAACTACTACTGCAAGTAGACAAACCTCAGCTTTGTGCCGGGAACGTGCTTTATTCCTTCTCTGTTGCCAAGCTTTGGCACTCTTTACCATTAGCTGTCTGAACCTCCAGTAAAATCACATCCTTCAAAAAAAAGCATTGCGGTTACATCTGTCTTCCCTTTGGAGATGCAGTTGCGATTCCATCTGTCTTCCCTTTGGAGATGCAGTTGCGATTACATCTGTCTTCCCTTTGGAGATGCAGTTGCGATTCCATCTGTCTTCCCTTTGGAGATGCAGTTGCGATTACATCTGTCTTCCCTTTGGAGATGCAGTTGCGGTTACATCTGTCTTCCCTTTGGAGATGCAGTTGCGGTTACATCTGTCTTCCCTTTGGAGATGCAGTTGCGATTACATCTGTCTTCCCTTTGGAGATGCAGTTGCGATTACATCTGTCTTACTTTTCAAGATGCAGATGTCTCTTTTCTCATTCATCCATAACTTGAATGCCTGCACTTTAAATTTACTGACACTCTATCTTACATCCCTCCCCTCTTCAAACTCATCCTAATTCACTACCAAAACAAATCATGCTAAACTTTCACTCTTCTATCCATCTTTTCCACATTACCCCTCACTGCCCCTCTTCCCATCCTTTTGCTAACCAAGCTCACAAAATGCCTTGTATATACTGCTTAATTGCGTTTAATAACTCAATTACTCTTCCAGTTTTGTAACTTATACTAGTTTGTTTCACCTATACTCATCTGTACATATCATTTATTTTTCAACCTTTACAATTATTGTATAATAATAAGTTTGCTTTGTGATTATTTGCTCGTATCTTGAAGTTGTTCTATATATTCTCCACTCAGACATAAGGGTAAACTCTCTCAGCTAGGCATCAATCCGTATGCTACCAGATGGGTGGCCGACTGGCTCACTGTTGAAGCCCACCTGGTGACAATAGGGGAGGCCACCTCAAGCAGTGGACCCGTATTGAGTGGCATGCCCCAGGGTTCGGTCTTGGGGCCTCTGTTGTTTGGGATGTACTTTTTTCAGATGCAGGCCAAGACCGGTGGGCTATGGCTGGCCAGGTTTGTAGATGACTGCAGGTTGGGAGCTGTCATCAATTCCCCTGGTGGCGTGGAATCCTCCAACAGGGTCTCACCCAGGCAAATGACTGGTGCCAGAAACATGGTCTCAGGCTGAATGCAGAAGGATGCATCATCATCCCCTTTAGAGAGAGAGATGTCCCCACAAACTGTCACATTGATAGCGGGGTTCTAGGCATGCAGTCAGTCGTGAGGGATTTGGGCACCCAGATTGATGGTGGCCTGACTTTTGAGGCAAAAATCTGGACATTCTGCAAAAATCTATACAGCTGAGAGGTATGCTGGACAGAGCCAAATAATAGGGACAGATTTTAAATATTGCTCTTATAAATTTGAAGTTAATAAGGTTGCCATTAGGTTTGCTTACTTCTTAACCATAGTAGATCAGTGTTATACTGTTAAGCAGAATGTACACTTTTTTGGTAATTGTCTTTTTATTGTACTTTTGAGCATGTTCTTTGTGTTTCACTGTTGCAGTCATTACATTTGGGTAATCTGCTGGCAGGTTGCCCTCAGTCGGCCTGAATAATAACGTCTTGGGTCCTGCGTTGGTTGATGTCTCCTCTTCCATGACGTCAGGTTGTCGGGTATAAAACATGCAGCCGTCGCCATTTTATTCAGTCTTTCTTGCTGCGCGGTGCCCGAAACAGAAGCAGTTAGCAAGTGCCGGTTGACCGACTCCTGAAATTTTCACATTCGAGTTTCTGAACCGAAGTCTTCAAACTACAGCTAAGTACCCTGTTGGGGAAACTTTTTCTTGCTCCTTACCGATGTCTGTAAAAGTAATTGCATTACTTGTGGGAAGCAAATACCTCATAAGGAATTTCATTTATACTGTATTCCTTGCCTAGGCCCAGATCACAACGTGCCTTGCTGCCGGTTTTGTGCTAGATTTAACCAACGCACTATTAAGCGTCTGTATATTTTTGCTTCTAAATATTTTGGTTCAAGATTTAATTATCCTGAAATGTCGTCAGTTAGCAATCCGACTACCGGAGTTCACAAAAAACGCGAAGAAAAAGACAGACACAGACCATCGAGGATCAAAACCGATGACAAAACTTCTCCTAAGCCAGTCGCCGGTTCGCTGGTACTCAGTGAGGTGCTTTCGCAGCCTCTGATACCTGCTACTTTTGAGTCGCAAGCCTCTACCGAGACCCATTCGGAGTCTGGTATGCCGCGAGATTCTCAGAGTATTGAACCCGCGGATGTCTCTCCCTTGGATGGGTCCGGAGCCGCTGAGCAGGCACCGGCTTCTGAGGGTGTTTTCAGGCCTCAACATTTTTATATTAAACCGACGCCAGCCTCAAAAACAAGGTCAAAAACATTGTCTATGCCTAAAAAACTGATGCATGAGCCACGTGCTCAGGCCTCTATGCCTAAATAACAGATGGTCAAAATGGCTGAGGATTTAATTACCTTGATCAGGAGTTCCCAACCCCCCCCCCCCCCCCCAACTAAGCGGCCTAGGCAAGGCATTGATTATGAATCTTCAGATCAGGTTTCCATTTCTTCTGATTCCTCTTCTGATTAGGAATTTTCTATTCCACCCTATGAGGATTCTGATGCAGAGGAATCCATCCCATCTGCATCTCCTCCTGAGGATTACTCTTTTGGAGAGACTTTGCATACTTTAAGGGAACATTTTCACTGGGAGAGTCAGGACTTCTCTGAATCAAAAAAGAGGCTTAGGGATTTCCTTCTTCTTCCTCAGCATAGGCCTTTAACAATACCTTCTGTATTAGACATTGTTGATGATGTGTTCTCAGAATCAAGTATGGCTCCTGATTCCCTGCCTCCGGCTCCTGGTAAGCCAGACAGATATTATGGGGTTCCTGACTCCCACAAATTTCTATTCAAAAATCCTGCTGCTGACCCTGAGACTATTTCTCAGGGTCCCAAGGATGTAAAGGCCTCTACAGCCAAAAACCTTACCCCCTCTGACAGAGATTCCAGGGCGCTGGATAGATGGGGAAAGAAGGTTTATATGTCTGCAACCTTGGCAATCAGGGCCTTAAACTGCCAGTTTCATATGCTTAAATATCAACAGCATGTTATGGGCTTACTGAAACAGAAAATGATGTTGATTTCTGATTGTGTGGAAAATAGAGTTACAGGAATTATTGCATTCAGCAGAACTGGTTGGAAAGCATACTTTGCAATGTGGTTTTGATTCCTTAGAGGCCTCTTGTAGGGCCGTTGTTACTGGATCTGTGACTAGAAGGCATGCCTGGCTCAAGGAGCAAAATCTGCCTGATCATGTTAAAGCTAAATTGTTGGATGCCCTTTTGCAGCATGATACTCTGTTTGGTAATAAGGCAGAATAGGTTTTAAAGAAAATGGAAGACAAAGCTAAATCTATGCAAACTGTAAAAGATTTCTTACAAGTGCAGCCACCCAGGTTCATTAGACACTGGCCTACTAAAAATTGGTCCTTTCCTGTGTCCAACAGAGCCACTCAATGCAGATGCTCAAAAGGCTCCAGATACCAATCACAGGGTTCTTACAGGTCAAAGCTATGGGGTGCCTCCACCTCCAAAACTGGAGGAAACAAAGCACAACCCTACAGTAAGCAGTCTCAATGACTTTCCTCTACCATCACCAAACACTTACTTTTGGTAGCCCCCTTGGGGGGAAAACTAGCACTTTATGCTCAAAATTGGCAGTTAATTACCCAGGACAAGTGGGTATTAAACACAGTATCCCATGGGTACAGATTTCAATTCCATACTTTCCAAATCCAAACGGATGGCCGGATCTGCACAAAACCAGTGGGCAGAGGCCCAGAAACAAGTCATGTCCCTCATGGATATGGGGGCTATTCAACCGGTACCAGAAAAGGAAAAAGGACAAGGTTTTTACTCAAGACTTTTCCTGGTACCCAGAGAAGACAATTCCTGGCGTCCAATACTGGACTTATAGATTTTGAACACGTTCCTGGACATTCCAACATTCAGAATGCTGACTTTACAACAGGTACTGCCTATGCTAGGCAAGAATGCTTGGTTAGTAACTCTAGACTTAAAAGAGGCATACCTGCATATCCCAATAAGGGAATCATGCAGAAGATACCTCCGCTTCAAAGCAGGCTCTTTGCATTACCAGTTCTCTGCACTGCCCTTTGGCTTATCTACTGCGCCCAGGGTCTTTACAAAGTACCTGGCACCAGTAATTGCATTCTGCAGACAAAGAAGCATACAAATGTATCCTTATCTGGATGACTGTTTCATTCAAGCAGAGGTCAAGGACACTCTTCTTCAACATCTGGCATTTGTAAAAAGGCTTCTAGCATGCCTAGAGTACACCATAAACGAAAATAAATCACAACTGGTACCCTCTCAAATAATTACATTCCTGGGTGCAAGCTTGAATACAACTGCCCAGATGGCTTACCTTACGCCAGACAAACAAAGGCAACTGACAACATACTTCAAACAAAAGGCAACAAAAACCCAGTTGTCTGCAAGACAAATTCTGCAGGCTTTGGGATTCATGGCATCCTGCATTCTACTAATTCCATATGCGAGACTGCATATGAGGAAACTTCAATGTTACCTAAAAAGTTTATGGAGTCAACATTGTCACAGTCTGGAAACAATGATTCCTCTCATTCCCTGCCTACAACGGGAGTTTCTTTGGTGGGCAGAGACATGTTACCAAAACAAGGGACGTTCACTCTACCCCCTGCCACCCAAACCCTAACTTCAGATGCATCAGACTATGCTTGGGGGGGGGGGCCCACCTGGCGGGGAGATGCATTCAGGGCAAATGGTACATCTACATATCAACCAGAAAGAGATGCTAGCTGTTCAGAATGCCCTGACAGCCTTCAAGGACTTACTTCATCCAGGGCAACTACTGATTAATATGGACAACACCACAGTTATGTGGTACATAAACAAGCAGGGGAGGTACACATTCCTACCTCCTTTGCAGACTAGCCATGGCCTTGTAGAACACTGCCTTGACTTACCAAATACATCTTCAAGCTCAATACCTGCCAGGAAAACAAAATACTCTGGCAGATGACCTAAGCAGAAATCTTATGGACCTGCACGAATGGAAACTGGATCCACAAATCTTCAGCATGTTAACACAAAAATGGGGGAGCCCAGACATAGATCTATTTGCCTCTCCCCAAAGTTATCAGTTGGACAAATTCTGCACAAGAACTCATCACAAAAAAGCCTGGAAAGTGGATGTTCTATCCTTCAGCTGGAAAAACCTGTCAGTCTGTGCCTTTCCCCCTCTGCCTCTACTCTCCAAGGTCTTACTAAAAGTCAGACAGGAAAAAACAAAAATGATCCTAGTTGCACCGGACTGGCCTCACCAGCACTGGTACCCACTTCTAAGGAATATGTCTCAACTTCCTCCATGGTACTTGCCTCAAATACCTCATCTACTGTCTCAGCAGAACTATCACATTCTGCACACTCAACTCCAAACTCTGAACCTGGCAGCATGGCTGATCAATTAGTTATTCAAACAACACCTCTCAGTAAATCTGTGATGGATGTCATTTTGGAAGCCAGAAGGCCTAGTACTAGAAAATCTTATGCTGATAAATGGAAGATATTCTCTGCTTGGAACCAAGCACAAGGGACAGACACAGCAAAGCCCAATATTCCTCAGATTTTACAATATTTGACTGAGATGCTTGACAAGGGCCTATCTTTTTCTTCAATAAAAACCCATGCCTCTGCCATCTCGGCTCATTACAACACAGAGCCTCCCCTTTTTTCTCATCCTCTGCTTAAACAGTATCTTAGAGGAGCCAAAAATGTAAGGTCTCCCAGAAGATCACCAACTCCTGCATGGGACCTCAATTTTGTGCTGGAAAAACTCACCCTGCCTCCTTTTGAACCAGCAGCTACTGCGGATATAAAATTCCTATCTTGGAAAACAGCTTTTCTCTTGGCAGTCACTTCAGCAAGAAGGGTTTCAGAACTGCAGGCTCTCGTAGCGGTGGAGCCTTTTATTATATTTTACCTGGACAGAGTGCCCCTCAGGATCAGTCCTTCTTATATGCCTAAGGTGGTATCCAGTGTGGCTCTTAACCAGACCATTCACCTGCCAACATTTTACCCAAATCTGCAGAACAAGGGGGAGTTGATTCTGCATTCATTGGACGTACACAGACGACTAAGATTCTACTTAAACAGGACCAAATCACTAAGAAAGTCTGAGCAGCTACTGGTAGCTTTTGCTGTAGGGTCAGAGGGGAAGGCTATATCAAAGCAGACTGTTTCTAAGTGGATAAGCCACTGCATTCGTTTCTGCTACTTGCACCATGGTAAACCTGTGCCCAAGGGGATCAGGTCACATTCCACCAGGGCTGCCTCTACTTCAGCAGCTTTTCTCAGAGGGGTTCCAACCAAAGACATTCTAGAAGCTGCTACTTGGAGCTCTGTTCATACCTTCACACAGCATTATCTTTTGCCTCTCTTCTCCAAATCCAGGGCAGGCTTTGTCACTGCAGTTCTGAAGGGCTTTATAGCCACTCCTAATGCTGTTTAGTTCCATCCTTCCATCCATAGCTTAGGGATTCTACCCAAATGTAATGACTGCAACAGTAAAACACGAAGAACATAGTACAGATGTTCATCGTGCATACAGCTGCAGTCATAACAGATGGGGTTCTCCTGCCGTCAGGCGGGTCCTCGGTCGGCCGAATTCCAAAGTCTAGGTCCGGCGTCGGTTGTCGTCGCTTCTTCCCTGACGTCAGTGCGACAGGGGTATAAAAGAACCAGCCGACGCCCTTTTCTTCAGTCTTTCTTGCCGCACGGAGCCCGAAGCAGAAGCAGTTTGCAAGTGCCGGTCGGCCAGCTCCTGAAATTACGAAAATTTTGCTACCGAAGTCTTCTTGAAAGCTAAGTACCCCGTTGGGGAAACTTTTCTTGCCTCAGACCGATGTCAGACAAAGTTAATAATTGTATTTCATGTGGGAAGCAAATACCGCATAAGGATTTTCATTCCCTCTGCATTCCTTGCTTAGGCCCAGACCACGACGTCTCGGTCTGTCATTTTTGTGCTTCATTCAACAAAAGCACCATTAAGCCGGGCGGAGTTCGCCCAGCACTATTTTGGCAAAAAATTTAACTATATTATGTCGTCGGATACTCCGACTCCAGTTTTGTCTAAAAAACGCAAAGATAAGGACCGACACACGAGGTCTGCGGCCTCTACCGACACCACGCCAAAGCCGACTACAGGTGGTCCGGTTCTCAGCAAGGCACCTACGTAGCCCCTGCCTACTGACGACACTTCATTGGCAGTGTCTTCTGTGCCCGAGGTCGCAGGCTCCTCGGCCCACACCCCGACTACAGATACCGAAGCCAGTTTTGGTGGTAAATCTCAAAATGTAGACAGGTCTGCCTCCTCTCAAGGTGTCTTCAGACCTTCCTCTTCTTTTTCCATCAAGACTTTCACTAAGTCTAAAGCAGCCATGCATTCTGAGAGACAAGCTACACAGGGTCCTTCTCCAGGCCCCATGCCTAAAAAAACAGATGCTTAAAATGGCTGAGGATCTAATTACTCTTATCAGGGGTTCTCAGCCCCCCCCCCGGACAAAAGGCCCAGAGTGGAGGAGGAATCCCCCGCCTCTGACCAGGCCTCCATTATTTCAGAGCACTCTGATGAACAGGAACATTCTTACTCCCCTTTTGAAGATTCTGATGCAGAGGAGTCCATTCCCTCTGTCTCCCCCCCAGAGGATTACTCATTTGGGGAAACCTTGCATACCTTAAGGGAGCACTTCCACTGGGAAGGCCAAGAGTACTCAGATTCCAAGAAAAGGCTTAGGGATTTTCTCTTGCTACCTCAGCACAGGCCTCCTGTCTTAGACATACTAGATGATGTGTACTCGGAGGCCTGCCTTAACCCAGATTCTTTACCTCCAGCCCCAGTCAAGCCTGACGGGTACTACCGGATTCCTGACTCACACCAATTTTTATACAAAAGCCATGCAGCTGACCCAGAAACTATCTGACAGGGCTCCAAGGGAATTAAGGCCTCCACTGCTAAAAATCCATTACCTTCCGAGAGAGATTCCAGATCCTTAGAAAGGTGGGGAAAAAAGGTATACACCTCGGCCACTTTAACCATGAGGGCATTAAACTGCCATTTCCATATGCTGAAGTACCAACAGTTTCTGTTATCACAGTTGAGAAGCAAAATGTCACAACCTGAACAACCAGACTTGAAGGAGTTGCAGGATTTGATGCATAGTGCAGAACAAGTGGGTAAACATACCTTGCAATGTGGATGTTCTTCGTTTTCCATTGCTGCAGTCCTTACTATTGGGGTATAGTCCGCGTCCAGTCGGCCCGAATACCAGAGTATAAGGCTGACGTCGGTCAGGGCGCATTAGACTGACGCCAGTACGTCAGGGTACTAATGCGCATGACCGACGCCATATCCTCAGTCTTTTTTGCCGCATGGTCCGATGCAGAAGCAGTTTTGCGAGTGCAGGTTGGCGTTCTGAAATATTTCCGAAACCGGAGTTTCAGACCGAAACAGAGTTGGCTAAGTACTGCTGGGGAACATTTTGGTTTTTCTTGCCTCAGTATTTTACCGGATGTCAGAAAAAGTGAATAACTGTATTTCTTGTGGGAAACAGATACCTCATAGGGATTACCATACATTGTGTATACCTTGTTTAGGCCTGAGCACGACGTTGTTGGTTGCCGCCTTGTGCTAGGTTTAACAAACGCACTATTAAGAGGAGGTTAGACTGTGCCAGGTTAGTGTTTGGGAAGCTGTAATTATAAAATGCCGCCGGATGCTAAGCGCAAGGACAAGACAGTGAAGCCTAGGGTTGATGAACCGCAGTCCCGGACGCCGGTTCTTTAGAAGGCTCAGTGGAGCCAGAGGTTTTGCCAGGAGTTTCCATGGAGTCTCTGGCAGAAACTTTACTGTTACAGGATGTGCCTTCTCAGGAGGTAGGCCAGGCTGAGGGGCTTCTCAGGTAACTGTTCTTCCTCTCTTCCCAAGGTAGTTAGAGCCTCTCCTTCTGTTGCCAAAACTTCTTTGAGAGGTAGGCCTAGTTCAGCTTCAGTGGGGGCTTCTCCTAGCATTTCGGTTCTGTACCTAAGAAACATATGCTTAAAATGGCAGAAGATTTGATTACTATGATTAGAGGTTCTATGCCCCCGCCTGATAAGAGGCCTAGGGTGGAACCGAGTTTGATAGTTTTGAACAGTGTTCAGAGGCTTCAGAGTCTTCTGCGAAGACTTGCAGGAGTATCCTACTTATTCTGATTCTGATGTGGATGATTCCACTCCTACAGCCTCCTGAGGATTTCTCATTTTCAGAGACTCTGCACTCCATGAGGGAGCACTTTAAATGGGAAGGCCAGGATTACTCTGATTCCAGGAAAAGGCTTAGGGAATTCTTGTTTTACCCCAGCATAGGCCCTTAGCTATTCCTCCTGTGTTGAATGTGGTGGAAGATGTTTTGCAGAGGCTTCCTGAACCCTGACTCTTTGCCTCCTGCTCCTGTTAAGCCTGATAGGTATTATAGGGTGCCAAGCTCATAAGTATTTGTTTAAGAGTCCTAGGCGGACCCAGAAACTATTTCTCAAGGGCCTAAAGGTGTTGAGGCTTCTGTGGTTAAAAATCCTGTTCCCACGGATAAAGAGGCAAGGGCTTTGGATAGGTGGGGAAAGAAAGTGTATACTTCTTCCACTCTAGCCATGAGAGCGTTGAATTGTCAGTTTCACATGCTAAAATATCAGAATTATCTCCTTTCACAATTAAAATCTAAGGTGGATGCTTTGGGAAGGTATTGAGTGTAAAGAGTTGCTGGATTTGGTTCATGTGTCTGAACAAGTGGGTAAGCATTCTTTGCAATGTGGTTTTGATGCTGTACAGGCCTCCTCGAGGGTGGCTGCTACTAGTTCTGTTCTTCGCAGGCATGCCTGGTTGAAGGATCAGAATTTAGCTGAGCATGTTAAGACAAGGATTTTGGATGCTCCTTTACAGTCTGATGTGTTGTTTGGATCGCCTGTGGAAGCAGTTTTAAAGAAAATGGAGGACAAAGCTAAGTCTATGCAAACTGTTAAAGATTTTTGCAGGTGCAGCCACCAAGTTTAGTAGAAATTGGCCTGCTAAGGTGGACATATCCTGCTTATGATTCCCAGTCTAGGGGTAGGTCTAGACGTGGTAGGGGCAGGGCTCAAGGTTCTTTTAGGCCTAGAACAGGAGTTCACCTGCTCAGACTTCTGGTGAGGGCAGGGGTCAGTCCTTTCAACAGACCCAATGACCTGTCTTTTCAGCTGCCAGTAGATTCTCGCCTGGCAGCTCCTTTGGGAGGAAGACTGTCTCTTTTCAAAGAAAATTGGGATTTAATTACTCAAGACAAATGGGTGTTGGATATCATTCACCACGGTTACAGATTTTATTTCCATACAATGCCCCCTTTCAAAGGCATGCCAGACGTTCCTCCTCCACAAAGAAAGGAGGCTCACAAGCAAGTTTCTCAGTTACTCCAGATGGGGCCATTCAGCCAGTCCCTGTATCAGAAAGGGGCCTAGGATTTTATTCTCGCCTGTTCCTAGTACCAAAGAAGGGGAACACGTGGAGACCAATTTTGGATTTATCTATCCTCAACACTTTTCTGGACATTCCCAAGTTCAAGATGTTGACGTTACAACAGCTTTTACCTCTGCTGGGCAAAGATCACTGGATGGTAACTTTAGATCTCAAGGAAGCTTGCCTTCATGTGCCTATAAGGCTAAGTTGCAGGAAGTATCTGCGGTTTCGAGCTGGAAATTCTCATTATCAGTTCTCTGCATTGCCCTTTGGCTTATCTACTGCCCAGAGTATTCACAAAGGTTCTGGCTCCAGTGATAGCTTACTTCAGGCTTCAAGGAATTCAAATCTATCCTTACTTGGACGACTGCCTGATTCTGGCTCAAGAAAAGGAAGACCTTCTACAGCATCTGGAATATGTTATAGCAGTGCTAAGATGCCTAGGGTATTCTGTGAACGAAATAAAGTCCAGTCTAGTACCCTCTCAAGACATGTGCTTTCTGGGTGTGAGACTGAATACAGCAGCCCAGATGGCCTTTTAACCCCGGACAAACAAAAGAGTCTGTCACTTTACTTCCATCAACTATCTCATCAGTCCGTGCTGACTGCAAGGACAGTCCTTCAAGCATTAGGGTTCATGGCATCTTATTCTGGTGCTTCCCAATGCCAAACTGCATATGAGGAAGCTACAATGGTATCTCAAAAATGTATGGACACAGCACTGCCAGGATTTGGACACTGTCATTCAAATAATACCTTGCCTTCAAAAGAATTTTGTGGTGGGCTCAGGAATGTCACCTAAACAAGGGACTCTCTGTGACCCAGCCAGAGGCAAGTCAGATTTTAACGACAGATGCCTCGGACTTTGCTTGGGGAGCTCATCTAAATGGAAAGTGGATACAAGACAAGTGGCCTGCCAGACTACAGCATCTACATATCAACATGAAGGAGATGTTAGCAGTCCAGTTTGCATTAATGGCTTTCAAGGAGTTACTTCTTCCAGGGCAGGTGTTGATTCTTACAGACAACACAACTGTCATGTGGTACATCAACAAGCAAGGGGGAACACATTCTTATCCTCTATGCAGGCAAGCAATGATTTTATGGGAGACTGCGCTAAGCTTGCAACTAACTCTTCAGGCAAGGTTTCTGCCAGGAGCACAGAACTCCTTAGCAGATGTGTTAAGCAGGCAAATCATGGATCCCCACGAGTGGAAACTGGATCTTCATGTATTTCAGAAATTGACAGTGTCATGGGGAACTCCAGACATAGATCTGTTCGCTTCTCCACTAAACCACCAGCTGCCAAAGTATTGCACAAAGGGGTTTCATCACACAGCTTGGAAAGTGGATGCTCTGTCTTTCAGTTGGAGAAACCTTCATGTGTATGCCTTTCCTCCTCTGCCTCTTCTTCCAAAGGTACTATTAAAGGTCAGACAAGACAGGCCAAGGATGATTTTGATAGCTCCAGATTGGCCTCGCAACACTGGTACCCACTACTGGAGTCTGGTAAAGAAGCCTCCATGGCCTTTACCTCTGATTCCTCATCTGTTATCTCAGAAGGACGGTCATCTGCTCAATGTCAAGCTTCACTCTCTTCATCTAACAGCCTGGCATATTCTGTGTTGAAACACAGCAGGTCTCAACTTCCTCAACAAGTTTTAAATGTGATTATGGAAGCTAGAAGACCTAGTACAAGGAGAGTGTACGCAGAAAATGGAAGAGATTTTATTTTGGAGTACAGCAAAGAATTTGGAGATTTCTGAGCCTAATTTGAGTGTGGCTCTTCAATATCTTACTGAGTTATTGGACAAAGGTTTGTCCTTCTCTTCCATTAAGATTCATGCTGCAGCAATTTCAGCTCACTATGATTGTGACCCACCTTTGTTTTCATCCTTTGTTCAAGCAGTTTCTTAGAGGGGCAAAGAATATAAGACCCCCGAGCTCCTACTCCTGCTTGGGATCTCAATTTTGTGTTGGAAAAACTTACTCTACAACCTTTGAGCCTGCAGCTACTGCTGAATTGAAATACTTGTCATGGAAGACTGCTTTTCTGTTGGCTATTACTTCTGCAAGAAGGGTGTCTGAGTTGCAGGCCCTTATGGCAGTAGAGCCCTTTTGATTTTCCATAAGGATAGGGTATCATTACGCACTAATCCTTCCTTTATGCCTAAGGTGGTTTCTAGTGTGGCTTTAAACCAAACTATTCATTTGCCTACTTTTATGCAGACCCTCAAAATAAAGGGGAAAAGATTTTGCACACTTTAGATGTACACAGGCAATTGCGTTATTATTTAAGCAGGACTAAGGATTTCAGGCAGTCTCAGCAGTTGTTTGTTTCTTTTGCTTTTGAGTTCACAGGGCAAGCCTGTGTCAAAACAAACTATTTCTAGGTGGATTGGCTTTTGCATTGCATTTTGTTATTCCCATCATGGCAAAGAGATTCCAGCTGGGATTAGGCCTCATTCCACTAGGGCTACTGCCACTTCAACAGCATTTCTAAGGGGGGTGGCAACTAAGGATATTTTGGAAGCAGCTACTTGGAGTTCAGTGCATACTTTCTCTAAGCATTATCACCTTCCTATCTACTCTAAGTCTAGGGCTGGTTTTGCCACAGCTGTTTTGCAAGGCATGTTGTCAGCTCCTACTTCTTTATGATTTGCCAGCCTCCCTTACCTCTGCTTTGGGATTCTACCCAATAGTAAGGACTGCAGCAATGGAAAACGAAGAACATAGTACAGTTTTGTACCTACCATAAATGTAGATGTTCGAGGATTCCATTGCTGCAGACCAATTTACACTCCCTCCTTCCCCTCTATGTCTAAGGGTGGTTGTCTAGGTGAGTTTACATGCATATATTTTAGAATATATTCTTGTATATATTGTACATGTTTTAGTGCAGGTATTTTGGGCCTTGTCTTTTGGGGTCTTCTGACATCTGGGGCAAGAAAAGACTGAGGATATGACGCGGTCATGCGCATTAGTACCCTGGACGCATTGACGCCAGTCTAATGCGCCCTGACCGACGTCAGCCTTATACTCTGGTATTCGGGCCGACTGGACGCGGACTATACCCCAATAGTAAGGACTGCAGCAATGGAATCCTCGAACATCTACATTTATGGTAGGTACAAAACTGTACTTTTTGATGCTCTAGAGGCCTCATGTAGAGCTGCTGTTACACAGGATCAGCCATACGTAGACATGCCTGGCTCAAGGAGCAAACCTTACCAGATCATGTCAAAGCTAAATTACTAGATGCCCCTCTACAAAAGGATGTATTATTTGGTGTTAAAGCTGAGGAGGTATTAAAGAAAATGGAGGAAAAGGCTAAATCAATGCAAACAGTGAAAGATTTTCTACAGGTACAACCTCCACGTTTCAGTAGAAATTGGCCTTCCAAAAATTGGTCCTTTCCAGCCACGGACAGACCCCAAAGAGGTAGATACAGGCGCCCGAGGGGCAGAGGGCAATCTCAAGGATCGTTTAGAGGCAGACAATGGCAAGCTCCTAAGAGGTGGTGAGGATAGTTCGCAGCCATTCAGAAAGCAAGCCCAATGACTTTCCCCTTTGCATGCCAAGCAAGGCTCAAATGGCAGCACCCTTAGGCGGAAAACTGGCATTATTTTAAAAAATTGGCATATTGTCACAAAAGACAAATGGATCCTGGACATTATAAACAGAGGCTACAGATTCCATTTTCACACCCTTCCAAAAATGAGAGGCATGCCAAACCTGCCACACAATCAAAGGGCAGAGGCACAAAGACAAATTTCAGATCTCATAGACATGAAAGCTATTCAAGAGGTACCTACTCACGACAAGGTCAACGTTTTTATTCCAGACTATTCCTGGTACCAAGGAAGGGAAAAGATTGGAGACCTATTTTGGACCTATCCATCCTAAACACATTTTTACTGCACCAAAATTCAGGATGCTCACATTACAGCAGCTTCTTCCCATGCTGGGCAAGGAATCTTGGCTGGTAACATTGGACCTCAAGGAGGCATACCTGCATGTCCCAATCAGACAAAATTGCAGAAGATACCTCAGATTTCTTGCAGGTTCAACCCATTATCAATTCTCTGCATTGCCCTTTGGCTTATCTACTGTGCCCAGAGTATTCACGAAATGCCTGGCATCAGTAATTGCCTACTGCAGACTTCAAGGGATACAAATATACCCATATTTGGATGACTGCCTGATCCAAGCGGACAGCAAGCACATACTTCTGAAACATCTGGCTTTTGTAATAATGTTGTTGAATTCTCTGGGATACACAGTCAACAAAAAGAAATCAAGGCTAATACCCTCTCAGAAAATAATTTTCCTGGGTGCCAACTTGGACACAAACACCCAGATGGCCTACCTCACGCCAGAGAAGCAGGGGCAACTAACTCGATACTTCAGAAAACTAGCAAATTTCACCAGGCTGACCGCAAGGAAAATCCGGCAGGCTCTGGGATTCATGGCATCTTGCATCCTACTAATCCCATGTGCAAAGCTGCATATGAGGAAACTTCAATGGTACCTGAAAAACCTATGTTCTCAACACAGCCACAGTTTGGAAACAATAATACCACTAATTCCATGTCTTCAAAAGGAATTTCTGTGGTGGGCTCAAGCATGCCAAACAAACACAGGCCTCCCATTCTGCAAGCCTCAAGCAAATCAAGTCATCACAACAGACACCTCGGACTATGCCTGGGGGGCGCACATGACAGGGCCAATGGTCCCAAAAAGAAAAGCACCTTCACATCAATCAGAAGGAAATGCTAGCAGTAATAAATGCTATTATAGCTTTCAAAGACCTTCTGCATCCAGGTCAACTATTGATAAGGACAGACAACACCACAGTAATGTGGTACATAAACAAACAGGGAGGAACCCATTCATACCCCCTATGCAGGCTGGCCATGTCACTTTGGAACATGACTCTGGAATTACAAATCGACCTTCAAGCACAGTACTTGCCAGGCAAGGAAAACATGCTGGCAGACAACCTAAGCAGAAATATGACAGATCCACACGAATGGAAGTTGCATCCTCAAGTTTTTACAGAGATAATTCAAGCATGGGGAAGGCCAGACATAGATCTCTTTGCCTCCCACAAAAATCAACAACTGACAAAATTCTGCTCAAGGACTTTTCATCCACAGGCCTGGAGAGTGGGCACTCTCTCTTTCAGTTAGACAACAATGACAGTTTATGCTTTTCCACCTCTTCCTCTGCTGCCCAACGTTCTATTAAAAACCAGAGCAGACAGACCAAAGATGATTCTCATTGCTCCGGACTGGCCAAGACAGCACTGGTACCCACTCCTGAGGAGCCTGACGCATTCCCCTCCATGGACCCTACCTCTAATGCCTCTTCTTCTGACTCAGCACAGCTTCAAAACTCTTCACAGTCAGCTGAAAACACTCAATCTGGCCGCATGGAATATTCCTTAACATCACAACAGACCCTACTCTCCAAGGAGGTGCAGGATGTCATTTTGGAGGCCAGAAGACCGTCTACTAGAAAAGCTTACTCCGCAAAATGGAAATGGTTTTGTGCCTGGAATGAGAAAAAGGGCCAGAATCCTGGAAAACTGAATTTACCTCAAATATTACAGTATCTAGCTGAGCTGCTAAGCAGTGGACTTTCATTCTCCTCCATCAAAATCCATGCCTCAGCCATTTCTGCAGAATACAACACTGATCCACCTTTATTCTCTCACCCCCTCTTAAGACAGTTCCTCAGAGGGGCTAAGAATATAAAACCCCCAAGGAAACAACCAATACCTGCTTGGTACCTCAACTTCATTCTAGAAAAGCTGACCTTGCCTCCTTTTGAGCCAGCTGCCTCAACAGATTTGCAATATTTGTCCTGGAAAACAGCTTTCCTTCTGGCTATCACCTCAGCTCGTAGGGTATCGGAACTACAAGCCCTCATAGCTGTGCAGCCTTTTATCATCTTCCATCAGGACAGAGTTTCCTTACGAACTAACCCGTCCTTTATGCCAAAGGTGGTATCCAGGGTAGCTTTGAATCAGGCTATACACTTACCTACCTTTTACCCTAATCCTCAAAACAAAGGGGAGAGACTATTACATTCCATGGACATCCACAGACAGCTGGGCTATTATTTGGACAGAACAAAGCCTTTCAGAAAGTCAGAACAGCTTTTTGTGTCCTATGCTATAGGAGCTCAAGGGAAGCCATTATCCAAACAGACAATCTCAAAATGGATAGCCCACTGCATATGCTTTTATTACTTTTTTCATGGTAAAGCTGTACCTGCAGGCATCAGATCTCACTCCACAAGGGCCACAGCTACCCCTGCAGCTTTCCTCAGAGGAGTTCCTACCAAAGATATTTTGGAAGCAGCCACTTGGAGTTCTGTGCATACCTTCTCCAAGCACTACCACCTACCATTATACTCCAAAACTAGAGCAGGCTTTGCCACTGCATTCTTGCAGGGCATCCTGGCTCCTCCTAGTTCCACCTAATGCCCATCACCCCTTTCTTAGCTTTGGGATTCTACCCATCTGTTATGACTGCAGCTGTATGCACGATGAACATAGTACAGTTTTGTGCCTACCATAAATGTAGATGTTCGAGTGCTAATACAGCTGCAGTCCAGGTTTCCCTCCCTCCTTCCCCTCTTGGGACAGGTCCATTGGCTAACACCTCCTCATACAACCTGATTGGGGTATTCATTTATGGTGTATTTGCTTGCAACTACTGTATTTTGATTATATTGCATTGTTTTATTACACAAATTTATGTATTGCCTTCCTTCTGGGGGCACCTGACATCTGGGGCAAGAAAAACTGAAGAAAATGGCGTCGGCTGGTTCTTTTATACCCCTGTCGCACTGACGTCAGGGAAGAAGCGACGACAACCAACGCCGGACCTAGACTTTGGAATTCGGCCGACCGAGGACCCGCCTGACGGCAGGGGAACCCCATCTGTTATGACTGCAGCTGTATTAGCACTCGAACGTCTACATTTATGGTAGGTACAAAACTGTACTTTGTGTACACTTACCATAAATGCAGATGTTCGAGTGTATTCACTGTTGCAGTCCGGGTTACCCACCCGCCATCCCCCTTTTCTGTACCTTTTCTTTCCTTCACTATATACTAAAGCCTTTGCGGTGTATTTGCTTTTAGATGAAGGTAAAGTTTATGTTGCTAAAAGTGCATTTATATATATATTTCTGTTTATATATATATATATATATATATATATATATATTTTTTTTTTTTTTTGCTCCCCATTTGGGGGGCACCTGACATCTGGGGCAAGAAAAACTGAATAAAATGGCGTCGGCTGCATGTTTTATATTCCTGACGACCTGACGTCATGGAAGAGGAGACAGCAACTGACACAGGACCGAAGACTTTGTTATTCAGGCCGACTGAGGGCAACCTGCCTGCAGATTACCCAAATGTAATGACTGCAACAGTGAATACACTCGAACATCTACATTTATGGTAAGTGTACACAACTGTGCTTTTTCTCCCCAGGTCTCCTAGTCTAGTCGGGCAGCCTTGTTAAACAAATGTCAAATAAATGAAATATGCACTTTGTGTGCACAACGGGGGCAGGGCACCTTGGGAAAACCTGGATTCAGCAAGGGAGCCGAGAATCAAAAAAGTTTGGGAACCACTGGACTAGTACACACCTATGAAAGATCTTTTATTGAGTTATCACTTGTGAAATAGGTAAATTTTCAGTCATAAAAAGTAATCAAACTATATTAACATAGCAAACATTATACTTCACAAATATTGCTATATATCATATAAAATAAGCAGTGTTACATTAATTATTCAATTCCTGCCTTTTTTTAAACAAGAAACATCTTTATTAAGCCATCACTTACTACATAGGCAGTCATACATTTATATAAATGAAAACAAACCACGTAGACACAATCATATTCACAAGCATTTTACATCACAAACCATACTGACACACTCCCAGTTGCAAACATTATACATCATTTATAATCTACCCAGTCTTTCTCACTCAAACATTACACAGATCATTTAAGTCCTGCAACATTTTAGAACTGATTCCTCCCTTGTATGTATTGTTCCCACAATTCCCCTTTTTGATGTGTAGTTTTGTCATACCCTTTTCTAAAGATCTCAGTTCCAGGTGTTTTAGCTCTGTTACTATATTTACTACTACCAATATAGTTGGTTTAGGTTTTGATTTCCATTTTTTAGTAATTGCTTTTTTGGCAGCCATCAAAATTAGACTCAACAAGGCCTTACCATGTCTAGGCAATTTCAATTCTGTATCATAGCTCAGAAAAATCATGTCTCTCGTCAGACCAATCTGCTCACCCAGCATGTCCAACAGTGCATCCTGCAGGGAATCCTTGAAATCCACCATCTCACTGTCCTCCCAGAAAATGTTCCCAATTACCAAATAACTCCAAGAAACTGCTGTGATTTCAAATGCATTTATGCTTTTTAAACTACTATTAAACCATCTTATTTTCTGAACTGCAAGGCTGTACTGAATTCCTTTTCTGTGGTACCTGACTTTGTCTTGGTTTAATGTTCCCACTTACCTCTTTCTTCCCCTTCACACCTCCAACATTTACTGTCTGCCTGAGGAAAAATTCTCTGGAGCCTACTTGGGGTATAAAAATATCTATGTAAACATTTCCAGGCAAAAATCCTAAATCATCTAGATTTTGTTGCATATTTGAGAGACATGCATATATCCTCCTATTGTTTCTTTGTGAATTGCTTATCTAGTCTCTCTTCCCAATCCTTTATTAACCTCCTCTGATTGATTCTTATAGTTTTCATGCAATATTTTATATGTTCTACTAATTATTCCTTTTTTAAATATCCGTGTCTGTTCTAGATTCTAATAAAAACTCTCCCAGTGTTGGTCTTTTGTTTAGGACCCCCCCCCCCATTTCTTTCTCTTTGCCTATACTCTTAATATCAGTCCCTGATAGGGAAGGTAATCTAACATGCAGTCCAAATAAATTATTGGCGTCGTCCTTGTCCATTATCTTTCCCTTTCTAGTTATTTGCTCCCAATACCATGGTTCCTTTTCCAGTAAATTCTGTCTCCCTATTGCCTGTATCCCTAATTGCAGTCATCTCTATCAGCAGAATCTCCTTTCTCCAGTCCCATGTTGGTTTAGTTCTTAGAATAGTTTCTGCTACTGTATGGATATATTCTACAAGATTGTTGTTATTCTCCTTAAAGGCCTGCATCCAAAATCCCAGTCTCTACTTGTTTCTTGAACTTCCCCCGTGTTTCATCATCCCTTTCCACTTTGAATTATAGTTTTCCTATTGTGCTGTGTGTAGGAGTCTTAACAGTGTAGCTCTGAAATACCTTTTCAGATTGAGTAATCCCAATCTGCCCTCTTCTACTGGAAGAATCATTTTATCCCACTTGACTCTTGCTGTCTTCTCTCCCAAATTAAGTCCTTCAGATCTTTATTAATTGCTAGCCACAACTTCTCCTCTGGTTGATAAAAATATGCCTGACTTGTGTATAAGACTAAAGGAACTAAAAACATTTTAATTGATTGTATCTTACTGTCCATATAACAAAGCTTCCATTTTCTCAGTTTTTGTATTATCTTTTGTTTAGTCTCTTCCCACGTATCCTTAGCTGCCACACTAGGATAATTTTTAATCCATACTCCTAAATATTTCATTTTATCATGACCCGTAAATACGGGTATTCCTGCACCAGTTCATGTGTGGGTACACAATTTACCACTATTGCCTTTGTTTTAGCTTAATTAATTGTGTATCCTGAAAAGATCTGAAACTGTCTCAAAATGTTCCACAACACTGTAATGTCTCTCTCTCTGGTTTTGTCAGGTGCAAAATATTATCACCTGCAAATAAAGCCAGCTTTTCTTGACTACCATACCAATTATGTCCTTGAATTTCTGAGTCCCTTATTTTCTTTGCTAATGGTTCTAAATATAATGCAAATAATAAGGGGGAAAGAGGATACCCCTGTTTGGTTCCTCTGCTCATCCAGAAATTATCAGAGAGGATCCCACCCACTTTCATTTTCACCTCCGATCCCACATATATTCTCCTAATCAGCCTTATAATTTTTTTCAGGAAATGCAAATGGTTCCATTGCTCTGCTCATAAAGTCCCAGCTTACTCTGTCAGATGCTTTCTCCGCTTTAAGATCCAACAACAACAGTGGTATTTTCTTACATTCTCCTTCCCTCTGGATCATCAGAGTTCTGTTAATGTCATGTGTTTGCTTCCCCTCCACAAATCCACCTTGATCCATATCTATCAGTTTTGGCAGTACTTTTGCAAGTGTAGACATGAACACTTTATAATCATGGTTTAGTATTGGAATGGGCCTGTATGAAGCTGGATCTGATGCATCCTTTCCCTCTTTAGGTGTTAACAGCTACCACTGCTTTCTTCCAAGATGGTGGTGCTTCTCTTAAGATACTGTTAAACAAAGCCTTCCAGGTCTTCATCAGTTTTTTCATCCTAGTTTCCAAACTTCCACAGCAATACCATCTATTTCTGGAGACTTTCCTGTAGAATGGTTGTACATCACAATTTTTATCTCATTTCCTCCTATCCTAACTTTTAGTAATTGAGCCTCGTCTTCCTCTAACGTTGGCATATTTAATTCTTCCATAAGCATTTCCATGTGTATCTTTTCTTGATTTTTCATATTTCTCTGCTTTATAGAGACTCTCATTGAATTTCTGAAATATTTCTAATACCTCAACAGGATCTCTTGTTACCTTCTTGGTTATAGGCTCCCTAAGTTTGGCGACTGCCCTTTGTACTTTCTGTTGTCTGAGTTGTGCTAAAAGTTTTTGTGCTGTAGTGTTTTTATCAAAAAACAGTTGCTTAACAACAGTCTTTCTAAGCTTGTGCATATTATTGAGGTAATCCCTTATTTTCTGCCTAGCATTCTGCAGTTGATCCTCCTCTTGTTCTATGAGATTCCCACTATTCTGCAATACTTTAACATTTGTCAGTCCCTCTAAATAATTCTTGTTACTTCATAACCATAGCTCCATTTGTTTTATTTCCACCCTATTTTTAAACTCCACCTTAATTTTATTCCACTCCCTACATATATTTTCAGAAGACATTTCTATCTTCTCTAACAGCTCCTGAATAATCTCTACTACCCATTCCTTAAATTCCACTCTTTTCAGCTGGTAGGTGGGAAAGCACCAGTGTCTCATTTTTCTTTCATCACTCTGTGTTTTTATTTTAGATGTTATTGAGCACTTACATGAGTGCATGGATCGTGCAATCCCTAACAGAACCAAGATGCTATCCTCAAAAAAAGGAAGCCAATCTGGTGGTCCCCTGCCATAAACAAACTCTACAACAGAAGAAAGAAACTGTTGCAAAAAAGAGTAAAATCCCATGATTGGAGAAACTCCCTGGTCAGCTTCAGTAAGAAGCTGAGATCCCTCATAAAATCCTCCAAAGCTAGTTATGAAAACAAAATCGCCACTGACTCTAAAGACAGCCACAAAACATTCTATAGCTATGTCAAGAATCTCAATGGCAACAATCAGATCTGCTCTGAGTTACAGCACAATGGCAATAAATATACAGAACCAACGGATATTGCCAACATCCTGGCAGATAGGTTCAGTGCTAACTTTACCCCTCTGTAGGTTCAGTGCTAACTTTACCCCTCTGTCATCCCCTAAAGGGCCCATCTCTGTACCAGAAGAATGCAAAGTTCTTGTAATCATGGCTGCACAGGTAAAAAACACACTATCCAAAGCCAAGAACACAGCATCCATGGGACCTGACAATATCCCAGGCTGTGTTCTACATGAACTACAGAACGAACTGGCACCCCACCCAAGTAACATTTTCAATCATAGCCTCACCTCAGGCTATGTGCCCACTGAATGGCGCACAGTGACAGTTATCCCACTCCACAAAGGGGGAGCCACCACAGACCCTGGAAACTACCGCCTCATTAGCCTAACAAGCCTGGTCTGCAAGGCTATGGAGCGTATAATCATGGAACTTATAAACAATGACATTGGTAATCTCCAAACTCAGGACCCCACCCAGTTCGGGTTTGTAAAAGGCAGATCATGTCTCCTAAACCTGACAGACTTCTTTGAAGCAGTCACCAAAGCCGTAGATGAGGGTAAGGTGGTTCACACAGCCTATCTAGATCTCGCCAAGGCTTTTGACACCATCCCCCACTCTGGAATTATAAATAAACTCACTAAACTAGGTATAAATCCCTATGTCACAAGATGGGTTGCCAACTGGCTCACTGACAGAACCCACACTGTGAAAGTAGCAGACTCCAAATCCAGCTTCAGACCAGTGACAAGTGGAGTACCACAGGGTTCAGTCCTGGGTCCTCTCCTGTTTGGTATCTACTTCTCTGAAGTACAGGCCAACACAGAAGGTCTTTGGCTAATGACGTTTGCAGATGACTGCAAGCTAGGAGCCATAATCAAAACTACAAAAGATGTGGACATCCTACAAAAGGGCCTTGCTGAGACAGATGCCTGGTGTCAAAGCCATGGCCTCGAGCTCAATGCCAAAAAGTGCATTGTCATTCCTTTTGGTAAAAACTCAGTACCCATGGACTACCACATAGGTGGTAGTTTACTTAACACCGAAAGTGTGATAAGAGACCTTAGGACACAGATGGACAGTAGTCTCTCCTTTGATAATCACATCGCCACAGTAGTCAGGAAATCCTTCTATGTGCAGACAGTCTAAAAAAAGCTTTACTCCGTTGCATATAAGCCTACTCCGGCGATCTCTGCCTAACACACAATGCTATGTCAAACCCAGAGCTTTTAGACATGCTCATAAAAAACCAAATCCTACAAGCTACTGTCTAGGACCTAAACAAAATCACATCACCACAACAAACATGGCATGCTGGAGATAGATTCTGTCCCAGAGACTTCCATACAACTACTGGAACTACCTACATGTTCCTTAGGTTTCCAGTTAGGCTATCTGCCCTAAGGCATTTATAAGCCTTTATAAGCCTAGCCCTTATATCGAAAAATACTGTGCCCATTCTGTTGTTGCTGCTCTGTCCAGCAGTGACACCTGGGGTAAACCCTCGGGTAAACCTCCGATGTCCCATCCCTTGAACAGAGTTTCTCTTGAACAGCCTACATGGGTGCTCTGCTACAGCATTTGAGTCTCACAGCAGCATGAGGGATCTGAGTGAAATCTCTATATCCATCCCCCCGACGTTTGATCAAGGTTTAAGTCACTTGGGTGGTTGGATGCTCTGTGTGGTTGATTTCCATTTTCAGGAGTTGGACATATGACAGTATTGACATACTGTCACCTCTGAGGACCATGTCACTGAATGGAGAGCTGGGTTTGTCGAATAGATGCATTGCAAACTTTGTCAGCCAAAGTCCTCCCATGTTGGCCTGTACTTCTGAGAAGTAGATGCCAAACAATAGGGGGCCAAGGACCGAGCCCTGTGGGACACCACTTGTGACCGTCTTGGAGTCTGACATAGTGCCAGCAACTCTAACCCTGTGGGTTCTGTCCTTAAGCCAGTTTGCAACCCATCTTGTGACATATGGGTTTACATTTAAGCTGGTAAGTTTTTCTACAATACCGAGTGGGGTATTGTGTCGAAGCTTCTTGCAAGGTCAAGGTAGGCTGTATGGACTGCCTTTCCCTCATCAATGGCCTTGGTGACTGTTTTGAAGAAGTCGACCAAGTTCAAAAGGCATGATCTTCCCTTGACAAAGCCAAACTGGGTCGGGTCCAATGTCTGCAAGTCCCCTATATCTTTGTTTATGAGCTCCATTATGATCCTCTCCATAGCTTTGCAGACTAGACTTGTTAAGCTTATGGGGTAATTACCAGGGTCCGTGAGGCGCCGCCTTTGTGGAGTGGGACCACAGTTGCCGTCGCCACTCCTTGGGCACGTATCCTGTGGTAAGGCTGAGATTAAACAGCTGCCTTATGTGCGGGTTTAATTCCTCATTTAGCTCGTGTAGCACACAGCCGGGGACACCATCCGGTCCCATTGATGCTGTGTTTTAGCTTTAGAGAGCAGCTTTCACCTGCGCATTTGAGATGTCGGGAGGCTACACTCGGCTGGGATAGTTATCTCTCCTTTAGGGGAGAGGGGTGAAGTTTGCACTGAACCTGTCTGCCAGTATGTTGGAAATGTCTGTGGGTTCAGTGATTTTTGTATCATTTTGGACTAATTCTGAGCATATCTGGGAGTTTCCACCCAGGTTCCTAACATAGCTGAAAAAGGCCTTATGATTGTCCTTTGAATCCATGCAATTTTTCTCTCAAAATTGGCCTTAGTTGATTTTATGAGTGCTCGTATTTTTTTACTAATAATGATCAGGGGTGACTTCCCTTTTATGGATTTTGTTCCATCATGTAATAGCTTTCTCCTCTTATTGTAAAGTTTGTTAATGGCTGGGGTCCACCAGACTGGACGTTTGCCCTTTGTGGAAAGAGTCTTGGTTTTATTTGGGATTGCCTGATCCATGCAGTCCTGGAGGTGTTCATAGAAGGCATTTGTAAGGGCTTCCAGCTTGGGTTGTGGTTTCCACTGGCTCAGAGGCCTTGAAGGATACCACACCAGTCTTGAGTAGTGTGAAGTTTGCTTTAGAAGTTCTTCACTATGGTCTTTTTGTTTGGGGTGGGGCGGATTTGGATTTCCAGTGAGATTAGTTTATGATCAGATCTCACCAATGAGGGATATACTTCGGTGTGGAGCATTTTGTCCCCATGTTTGTGACAATGAGATCTAGTATATTTTCTCCTCTGTGGGAACAGTGACTAGCTGTTCCATGGCATTTAATTTATGAACTCCAGGAACCGTTGGGCTAGAAAGTTAGGGCTTGAGTAATGTTCCCAGTCTATATTCGGGTAGTTGAAGTCACCCAATATGATGGTGTTTGGAGATACATTTATACCCTCCAGTGTCTTCAGGAAGGCTGTGTGGGGTTCCTGAGTTTGAGAGGGTGGCCTGTAGCATGCTACAATTTGTAGAGCAGTTTTGCCTATGGTTAGTTGCACCTGGATGGTTTCGAAGCTTTGCGTTGCCACCAACCTGGAGGTGTGGGTATCCTTTATGAATATGGATACACCCCTCCTTTTGTGGTGTGGTCCGGGTTTTGGGGCGGAGCATGATATGAGGTAAAACCTAATAGTGCGGGGTGCTCTCAGGAGCCTTGAACCAGGTTTCAGTTACAGCACAGACATCGATGTTCTCCATACTGAGAAGGGCCTCGAGTGCATGCATTTTGAGATTTAGACTTCCAGCATTGAGCAGCATTACCCTCAGTTTCTTCCCATTTTGTTTTCTAGGGTGGTAGGTTTAGAATTTGAGCCTTGCCTAAAAAGGCACTATGGGGTGGCAAGAGCCTTAGCCAATATCCGAATCCCAGGGTGACAGGTGCAAGCCGTCCCTTGAAGCAGCATGGCTTGTCATGCATGTCATCCCAGGCAGACAGACACTGGATCCCCTTTGAATGACACCAGACATTAAGCCAATTGTTAAAGCTGATCATCTTGTCTCTATATTGTGGCATCATTCTTGGTGAAGGAAGGATACTGCTCAGGGTTAGGGTCATACCTGCCTGGGCTACATAATCAGAGAGCTCCTCTATGTCTCTTTTCATGTAGTCCAGGAGGTACATCTCAGGTCGTTCACACCAGCATGGACAATGACTGTGCCATATTTGTACTTGCCGTGGAGTGACCAGTGCTTGTGTTATGTGGCGGATTCTAGCGCCCGATAGGCAGCTTACTGTGACCCTCTCCTTGTTCAGCCTGGTGAGTGGGGCGTCAGTGTGTCTGACTATGGAGTCACCTATGACAAGTATGTTTGGTGTTGTATTTGGCCTTAAGGGCTGTGACTGCTTTGAACACTGCTTTTGTGGTTTATGTGTTGCTTGTGGGGTGTCTTGAGGTAGCAGTTGTTTGGGTGTCTGCTTTGGAGGCCTCTGCTGTTTAGGTAAATTTTACTCAGAGCCTCAGTATGTCTTTGTGTGTTTATGTGTTTGATTCAGTGGAGTGGTAGCATTATGTGAGGCTGGTTTTGTGGTGTGTGTAGTTGCCTTCTCCTCCTGTCTGGTCTTGCCAGTCCTGAGTTGAGAGAGCTCAGCCTCCAGTTTGGCTAAATAGCTGCATCTCTCGCAAGTATTTGTGTTATGTGGGAGGAGGAGGGTTGTCTGTGTACATGAGGCAGTTGTAACATTGCCTCAAGATTCCCAGATTCACCAGCTTGACCGGAGAGGAGATTGACAACTGACCTTTGGACATGCTAGAATAATATTGGGAAATCCTTAATTGAAAACAAGGGCCAGTGGGGAGTGAGGGTGTAGTGCTTTTAATTTTTAGTGCTGACTTATATAATTGCTTTAGTGAGCAAGTGCCAGGTAACTTGAGTGCAATGTGTTACAAGTAACTAAATGCAAAAACAACAAACAGTAACTTTCTTTCAAGTGAAACAAGGAAATAAGTACAGTAAGCAATGCAGATATCACTAGTGATCCACAGAAGCGCTGAGAAGTTGCGTATTAGGTGGAATTAGCTTCCAGGGAAATAACAAGCAAACAAACAACAAGCATATTGACTAGATTCAGCAGGCCTGGATCTAGTCTATGCTAGAGCAAACAAGGTGTACCAATTTCAGTAAGATACAGTTCAAATATTCACTCACTATAAACCTTTAACCAGAAATTCCCAGCTCAGAAGGGCAGAGTCCAGCCTCTTCTCCCACAAGAGTGCAGACCACGAACCTTCTTAATGTAAAATAACTGGCCTGAAGCCCAAGTGCCTAAACCAGAACTAATACACTTGGACACTGGGCTCTCAATCAGCAGTTCCCAACTTAGAAGGATGAAAGCTACCTGTCCTGCCACCACAGTGCTTGCCACAAACCTTCCTAATGTAAAACAACTGGTCTGAAGCCCAAGTGCTTAATCCAAAAGACTTGAATGATAGCTACACTTTAATCAAGTTACAACCAAGCAGTAATAAATACCATTGAATACAAA
Organism: Protopterus annectens; assembly: GCF_019279795.1. NCBI lineage: Eukaryota > Metazoa > Chordata > Ceratodontiformes > Protopteridae > Protopterus > Protopterus annectens. The sequence goes on along the minus strand of NC_056743.1, from coordinate 51,926,365 downwards.
GCTCCTCATTAGCACTCTTCAACAAAAATCTTGATGATTGTATGGGAGATAGGAAATTCACCCCGGGGATCACTTCTGTGGCTCTGCTTGACAGTGGCACAGGAAAATAATTTTCTTGGGTGGCGAAAGCCAGGGTACCTTTGGCTCGGCTTATATAGGCCCTAGGGCCAATAGCCTAGTACCTACCTATGATTCATGATCTGAAATAGTTACTGGGTGGGTATCAAGGCCTTCAATTAAATTCACATATTCCTGTGAAATGTAAATTCTGTCTAGCCTAGCCCACTTTTTGCATCTTGGGAAATATGTAAATTCACTCCCAAACTGTTACTGAATTCACATCTTCAATGCCAAATATTTTCATAATTGTTTTCAAAAATCTATCCTCCTTTGTTATATTTCTCCCCCAGACACATCTTCACTGCTTGCAAATCAAATTCCAGTCCCCATCTAGAAGTCCTATTCCTTTCTGAAAACTGATTATTTCTCCTAGGATTTTCTTAAGCTCCATTATAGCAGTTTTGGGTGGAATGTAAATACATGCCAATGTAATCCTCCTCCCTTGCCAGTAGCCCCTTAGCACTACAAATCTGCCACTATTATCTTTATCTCCTATCACTATTGGAGCTCCTCTTGCCCCAGGTATTCTGATGAATAACCATCCTGAAAACCTTTCTTTATCAAATTCACATATTCAGTTCTTTTTAAGTGTCTCCCCTTTAACATTGCTATTTGCACTCTACATTTTTAATGTAGTTCACTACTCTTTCTTTTTAGTATTTATCTGTGAGGCCGTTGATATTTAAAGACATTAAAGAACGCATCATTGTATTAAAAAGTTATTATTCCCACCTTTTATGTATAACACCTCTGTTAAAAGTCTAGCTGCAGCTTTTGTGTTACATGCATACACTGTTTGGCAGGTTGAACATTTATACAGTTGTTTCTTGTCATATACATTTGAGCCTATGTCACATCTTATAAAACTTTGTTTTATTGAAAGCCTTCAAACAACAACAAAAAACACCCCCACAGTACCCCCTAAAACCTTTTGACTTAATACTAACACACAGATCTATGTACACCTTCAACTATTGAAATTTAACCTTCCTAATAGGAACAAAACTCCCAGACTGACAGCCACACTCAGAAGTGAGTTAACCTAAAAGAAAGGGCATCCATGCTAAGAAGCATGACACAGCCTGTGCTTCTAAGTGCTTAGTTTTTTTCTTATCTTTATAGCTCTCCCAGCTGGGAAAACCCCTGCATGCTTTCAGAGAACATTAACTACCTTGGGAAAAGCCCCTGAATGCTTTCAGAGAACATTATCTACTTTGGGGAAAACCCCTGAATGTTTTCGGAGAACATTGTCTCATAGCCAATTTCTCTTTCTTTTTTCCTCAGCTCATCACTCTTCCACCAGAGTGTAGCCAGTTTCTCTTTATCAGTTTGTCTCAATGGAGACATGAGAACCAGGCAGCCAGTTTCTCCTTATCAGATTGTTTCCATGGCAACATGAAGACCAGCTGCAGAACTGTTACTAAGCATACATGTATTTGCTAGAAAATAGCCTTATAATATTCAATGTTCTTTTTTCATTTGCATGCTCTCTCTCAAAACATGTTACTAAATCAATCTACTATCTTTAATCCAGTCATTTCCCCATGCAAAAATGAGAAAAAGCACATTGTTTTCTTTATCATGCTTTTTAACCAGGCTTTTTTTATATATACATTGCGGTGCCTACATTTCTGAACAAAAAGAGAGAGAGAGAAGGGAGAAAGAAAAGAAAAAAAAGGAACAGCAGCACCTGTTTACAGTCCCTATTAGTGAAAAAAAATACTTTATAGCATGCAATAAAAACACGTGCCACTAAATTGGTACTTTTTAAGAAAAAAATGTACTTGGAGTTAACTTTGTTTCCCTCCTTCCCAAATCATTTTCCAGACATTAATGACATGAAGTAGGTCATATGCTTTAGTCCCCCACAAGTCCAACATATTCTGAAAAAGTCCAGTATTTCCAGATTTTGTTGTTCTGTCATATTTCACAAATATGGAATTACAAAGCATAACTGTATATTAAGTTACTGGTTTTATTGCTATTCATCTCCGAACTCCCATTTCTGCTTCATTTCCAGCATGCTTTCAATTCTTCTAGTCAATTCACGTACTCTCTTCCTTCTGTCCAACATTTTCAGTGGAAAATTTTAAAACTGTTTCACAGGTAAAATCCCTCTGTGGTCTTTATTACCAGAAGAACAAGAAACAGAATCTCCTTCTGTTTCACAGCTTACTTTTTGTTGGACAAACTTTTGTGTTTCTTCCGTAGCATGTAGTTTATCAAAAAATGATTTTGTCTCTGCCGGGAAGAATACCTTGAAAACAGCTGTGTACAGCAGTTTGAATCACACCTGCATTTCAACATTCCCCGAATAGTGGAATAAATTTGCTGTTTTTCTGTCTGGTGTAGAATGAATAATCATTCTCCACAAACACTTTACTGTCTCCCACCTTTAGTACATTGGCCTTCTGCCACAGTGTTGTCAGAATCAAGTCCATCTGCTGGTAGGATTGCATCTTTACTATTAAACGTTTAGGTTGCTTTCTTACAGTCATGTTTGGAACATACACACAATGTGCTCTTTCAACTAACAATTCCTGCTGTGGAATACCAGTTCAGTTGCTTGTTTGTGCTTGCATAAAATTAATGCAGTCTGTTCCTTCCAGCTTCTCTGATATAGCTGGAAATCTCAGGTTTTTCCTACGTGCTCTGTCTTCTAGTTCTATTATTTTTTTAAACATCTCTTCCTGAGCAGTCTCATATTCAGCCAGCCTTTTCTTTATTTTAACCTCTGATTTTTCCAGCTTTATCCTCTCATCTGAATATCTGTTTAAAGCTTCTTCCATTTTAATCCGGTCTGTATGCAGTTGTCTTGTATCTTCCTGTAGATTACTTGAATTCCTGTCAGAAGGTTGCATTGCTTTTTTACTGAACAGCAGCAGAAATTTCCCCAGTTAGTGTTTCGTCCTCAGTTTTTGTAGCTGATTTTTCCAGGTGTTTTATATTTCTTTATTCCTGTCATCTAGGCAGTGGACTTACTAATCAGATGCTGCAATTTACCCATAAATAGAAGTCTACTGGCCTTCTTGCTGAGTTAATATTTTCATAGTGGGATAGTTAAAAAATAAATTGTTACTCAATGTGCAGCCATTTTGGAAGTCCACCAGACTAGCCACATCTCAAGCTAAAAAGGCAGCAACAGCATCTTCCATAAATGTACATAAAAATATTACATATAATAAAACAGCAAGTCATGTATACAGCAAAATAAATGGGTAACATGAAAAAAAGAAACCGTTGCAGGGTACAGAATGAGGTGGTAAGTACTTAGTGTAGGTTGATTGGTGTTGACTTTAGCATTCCACTAAGATGGATTTGTACACTGTAGAGATGGGTGGACTGTGTTAATGAATGAAGTAAGCTCAATGCACTTCTGATTGGCCCCAGCTGGGCAAGTTAAACGTTGCCTGGAGTCCTTGGGCCTGATCCCTGTCTAGATAGTGCAGGCTTCTTTGGGATCATTCAAGTCTTTCCATCATATTTAAGAGCAATTAATTGCCCTTATTCTGAAGAAACCTAGTTTGCACTCTGCTAGAGAATTTTGAGATGTTTCTGATATCCCATTTTTATAGAAGTAAGAGGATAGTAACTGATAGATGTGGCCATCTTTAGTAGCCTGTAGGACTAAAGCTGGCGGCATTAGGACTGTTGGCACCCCAGACTTTCTCAAACTATGATACCCTTTCCTGCTATTCCATAATGTACCACACCAGTACTCATCTTCAGATCTTCATTGCTGCTCTTCCTTGGTCTCAAAAATGGACCTAGGCTGTGTTTGTTGGCCTTTTTTTGTCCTTGGATTATTGTACTCTACTTGCATCCACATAGTTACAGGGGGTCTAAGTGAAAACATCGAAAGGCCACAGTATCAAAGACCAAATCATCGAGATGAAAGCATCAAAACCTCACTTCAGTAAATGACCAGCTCAGCGAATCCATTCCAACGGTAAGTAACCTGTTGGCCAACAAGGTGGACTTTGCCCTTTTCCCATCTATAGGGCAATCTTGGAGTTTGTATATTTAGGTAGGAGGGGGTGTGGGCCTAGTTGGGTTGGCTATGGTACGGTTTCATTATTGTTAGTTGTGGTATGAGCAGTTACTTACCTTGCTGCTTAACATCATGATTTAGAGGCTTATAAGTCCCCATTTAATCTTACAAACTCAGCAGCACTTAAGTTCATTTCTGTGGAAGCTGTTTTTCTTGATACTTATTGGCCTACTTGAGGCGACTAAGAGATTTGAAAGTTATTTGTTGAGAATCATGTCTGATCCATCACATGGGTTGAATGTTCTTTACAGCAAAGCTGTATTACTTTTTGAAAGTAATATCAGGATTATTGGTAAACCAGTTCATTTGTGTCAGTATGTCCTTTATGATGGCAGAAATTGGGGTGGGGGATCCTTCATACTATGGGTGTGTACTGCTAGGTGATATTCTACCTTATGAGTGGTGCATTAGTTTAGGAAGACAGAGCATGTGTTTTTGTTCTTTACTATAAAGAAGGGGCTTGCAATAGCCAGGTAAGTGTGTTAATTCTAGTGGACTGCTGATTCTATTGCATTTTGCCATCAGGTGGATTACCACACACTGAAAAGTTTTGCTGATAAGAGCCAGTTCACTCAGGTCATGGATGTTTCCTTTGCTTGTTTTGAGAATGTCTTCATCATATTTGTCAACCTCCAAACATTAAAACTCAGCAAAGAAGATGATTTTCTTATTTTTCATAGTAAAAGATGTCCTTCCATATCACTGTTGCAATATTCTTTACAAAATTATCCCCTGCCAAGGGTAGCTCAACATCCAAGCAGTATATCAAAGCCTTTGGAATGTATAGATGTATGCCACACGTATGCTCCTGTGCAAAGGTGTAGGGCATAAAGGTGACATATGAACGTACATGCCTCAGAACATCTTTGCTGCCAGTTTGAACACCATCACTGAATGTCTGAACACATGTTTCAGATAAGTGCCTTGTCTGTGGTACTTTTTATCTCCTTCTAATTTTATTTTGGTGTGTTTACATGTCAGCCAGAAAGGAAGTGTAAGTGTGGGGGCAGATTCCCCATAAAGACCATCACAAGCAGTGTATTTTCTGTTTGGGTGCGTCTCACAACCATATGCAGTGTTTTATCTGCCAAGTGTTTGATTGAAAGACCCTATGTAGTCATCTGTCCTATTTGTCGATTTACAGAGAGCTAGTGTCTGAAGTTGTTGGTGCAAAGTGCTATAGGAGAATCATGTCATCCTAAAGGTCAGATGCCTTATAAGAAAAAGGCCAAAAAAACTCGGGTCTGATTTGCAGCTCTCCCACCTCCCCTGGACGTCTCTCTCAAGGCTGCTAAAAGCCCAGAGGATCATCTGTTTGTTACGGATTCCTGTACTGCAGCCCTATCAGAGGATGACATGGATCCAGCTTTTCGCATATTATTTATTTTATTTTATTTATTTATTTGTTTGCAGTTTGTTTTCCAGGATAGTCCAATTGCGCCACAAGGAGCCCATTTTCAATGGAGTCCCGGGGAGAAAAGCTCCAGAAAAATACAAATACATAGTACAGATTGCACATTTACATTACAGATTATCTCATAGGAATACAAAGTAAATATAATAAGAAAAGGTTAACAATGATAGAATACATCAGTATAGATGTTATGTAGTCCAATCTCGCCTACATTCTTACCCGTGGGTTCAAAGCCGAATGTCGGCTCCGACTCGGCCAAACTTTTTTAGCTCGAAGTCTTTTTATTGACTGGGCTAAGATGGTATCCCATGCTGCACTGCTCTCTATCCCCAGATCTCGTTTGCCGCTCGTGTAGCTCGGACATGGTCTTGCTCTTGGCTGTGGCTAAGTACCCTTTTTCTTCTTTATCAGAGAAATGTTTTGCAAAAAAGCTATTTTAATAGCTATTGTGTGTTCTTGTCTTGTCTTGTGGCAAAGTTGTGTTTTTGATCATTTTTTCTGTGGTATCCCACTAGCTGTTTCCAACGAGCTAGGCATGTTTTCAGTTAGAGGACCTAGTCTGTCCCCTTGCTTTCCTTGTGTCATAAAAGTTTACCGAGACTAAAAAATGTTTAAATTAGAGGTATTAGTCCTTCCCCCCTTGTGTTTGTGTCTAAGGATTGTTTAACTTGGAGATCTTGTGGTATTCTGTTTGTTGTAGGCCTTTCTCCGCCTTGTGGCTGTTTGACCGTTGGTCCATTTATTCAGTGGTGCTTATTTGTTGTTGGTTAACTATGTCCAAAGATACTAAAGAGCACAAGCCCTTGGGCTTCAAGAAATGCTCTAAGTGCAGTTATAAAATGTCCATTACCGATGGACACACTGTGTGTATTGTCTGGGAGCAATTCATCTCCAGGAGTTGTGCAGCTTCTGTCATGCCTTTAGTCCGCGAGTTCTTCAGGAAAGGAAGAATAAATTGATTTTGAAGGGCCTTCTGAAACCCTCCTTCGAGGAGGGTCTGGGGAGTGCTTTCAGCTCTAAGGCAAAATCCTCTAAATCAAAAAAGAGATCTCTGGCTCCATCAGTCTCCTCGGAGCCACCGGAGAAAATAACAAAGTCTGCTTCGACATCCTCGGCTCCATTGTCCTTGGGGCCGCAGGAAGTGTCAGTTGTTATGGAACCTGCTTCGGCTCCAATCTTCTTGGAACCTATTCGTGGCCGATCGCCTAGCATTAGGCCAGTATCCCCTCCTCGCAGATCCCCTTCAGAGAGGAGGTCTCGATCTCCTTCTCTATCCTCCAAATCTTCCAGGACCTTATCAGATGTGGACGTCGATAGAGTGGTGCAGAGACTCCTTCAGTCACCGGTTCTGGCAAAATTGTTCTCGGCTCCGACCCAGTTCGCACCGGAGCCGGTCCCTCAACCTGCTTCAGTACTTTCTCCGAGCACATCTCAGCTTTCAGAGCCGGAGTGCACAGCTCCATGTGATGTCCCTAGGTCGGTTCCAACGGCCCCTCCTGGCTTATCGGTGTTGATGTCAGCTCCGATCCCATCGGCGCAGTCCATGGGGTTCAGGACTCAGGATTCTTCTGTCAGACCCAAGGGAGAGGCTTCGGGACACCTCTCTGCTCCTAGTCTCCCTCTCGGTGCTTCGGCGTGGGGAAGTTTGAATCCTATCGTGGCTTTGGAGGCTGGTCATTCTTTGGACTCGGGCAGACCAGCCTTCGGGGCCATGCGGAGCGCGCTGGCCAGGTCGTCAGTGGCATCATGCGGGTCGGTCATTCTGTCCCCTACTACACCGGTGCAGGTCTCTGATCTCCATCTGTTTCTAGACAGCGGAGCCCCAAGGCCTCAGGGTTACCCCCATGAGTGGTCCCCACATTTCTGAAGGTCCCTCAGAGTTTGTGAGGAGCCACCCAGAAAGAAGACATACAAAAGGAAGCACATAGATTCCCAGGATGAGTCTCTCACATCAGACACCGACCTCGAGGAATCTGAGGGGTCCCCTAAGTCATCCTTTGAGGATGTTTCTTTCTCTGACATCCTAGAGATTTTGAAACAAAGAGGGACTGGCCATCCAAAGCCCCCTCGGAGGAGGAGTCAGTCTTCCTGAAGGCCTTTGGTGCTCAGCCCTCCGCCTCCTGGGTATCTCCACCCTTCGAGCTTCTGGATTTGGTTTGTCGAAGGGTGTGGGAAAACCCTGACTCTGTGGAACTAGTCCCCAGGAGACCCAATAAATTTTTGTCTGCTCCTCCTGATAAGGAATTTATGTCCAAGGGAGTCCCTGTGGTTTCCATGGTGATGGCAGCTGCCACTCAGAAGGAATTAACCAAGACTTCTTCCGCCGTCCATCCCCCTAACAAGGAATGTAGGACTATGGATCGGTACGAGAAGCGTACGTTTTCTTCAGCGACCTTTACCTTACTGTCACTGAATTATTTATCTCACTTTACACAGCTCCAGAGAGATCTCAAGGAGCTTGGAGATACTCTCATGGGTAACGTTTCTTGAGGCGGCGGCCCAGACGGTCAACGCTTAGATGTCTGCCCTCAATTCTATTGCAAACTTCTCCATGAGGCTAATCTCTTATGCAGCCGTGGGAGCGAGTAGGGCAGCAAGTTAAGGAGTTGCTCTTAGGATGCAGGCCTGGATGCACCTTTGTCATTTCGTGGAGGCTTTCAAGTCTTCATTCACTGACGCCCCTTTTGATGGTTCCTCTTTGTTCGAAACCAAGGTGAAAGACACTCTCACCAGGTGCAAGCAGGAAGGAAAAACTCTGTCTGCCATAGGAGTCTCTTTTTCCCTTCCCACTAGGCCTTATCCCAAGGCCCAGAGGGGTGGCAAAATGTGGTTCAAGAAATCACAGAGGTTTTTTCCAGTGCAGAAGGTGAGCCCTCCTCCAGAGGCAGGGGAGGGGGGTGGTTATTCAAGGAGACACCGCTCTAGCGATAGAGGAGGTCCCCGCAACTCTGAAGACCGCGATTCCTTTCATGGTTCTCCCTACCACTGCTCCTGATGGGAGGCCCGACTGTGCGTTTCCGGAGCCAGTTGGGGGTCGAATCTCATTATACCTGGAGGCCTGGTAAGACATCACCCAGGACCATTGGGTTCTACGAATAATTTCCAGAGGATATGTCATCCCCTTCTCATCAAATCCCCCTCCAATCAAGAAAATCCTGGTTGTTCCACCCAGTCAAAGGGATTACGCAGCTTCAGAAGTTTCAAAACTGCTAGAAAAAGGAGCCATCCAACATGTCCCCTCAGACCAGATCAGATTAGGGACTTACTCCAGATTCTTTTTGGTGCCGAAAAGGACAGGGGACCTGAGACCCATATTGGATCTCAATTGAACACCCATGTGCCAAAGTCCAAGTTCCGAATGGTCACATTGCAGTTTGTTCTCCCATTGTTGGGAAAAGAAGTGTGGATGTGCTCCATCGACCTCAAGGATGCTTACTACCACATAAAGATGGACAGGGCATCCAGAAGTCACCTACGCTTCTGGCTGGGAGCCAGTCATTTTCAGTTTCAAGCCCTGCCCTTTGGTCTCACCACAGCCCCCAGGGTGTTTACCAAATGCATGGCAGTGGTGACTGCTCACTTGAGATGTCAGGGATTCCAAGTGTTTCCGTATCTGGACGACTGGCTCCTTACTGCCATCGCCAGGCATCTACTACTTCAGACCAGGGATGCTACTATCAACCTATGTCAACAGTTGGGCATCACATTGAACTGGGAAAAATCTGTCTTGTTGCCCTCACAGCGTGTCACTTTTATAGGCCAAAACCGCTAAGGTGAAAGTTGCGGAAAAACGCTTTTAATATCTTTAAACGTTAAAAGTCTTTATGAAAATCTTTATAACAAATGTTTTTTGTCCACTCCACTGGTTGGACTTCTTCAGAAAAGAAAGACAAAAAGACAAGCGTTAGCCACTACACAGCTCTTCATATATATAAATGCAGAGCCCGCCAAATTTTTAAAAAACTGATGCTCCTAGTTCAAATATTTAAAGTGACAGGCTCTTTACACTACTACAATGTGTAGCTGAGCTAAGAGACGTATTAAACATGATGTAAAGAGGTTATCTATGCCCAATAAAAAACTACATATACCACCTTAATTAAAAATGAAAATTAAAATTATTACAAAATAACTAAAATTCAAAACTTTCAAAAAAACAAAAAAATATATGTTATATTATACATATATTGTCAAAACTAATAATTAGAATATAAGTGAGACATTGTGAAAATACACAATGATAATACAGCAATAAACATAAAACAGACTAACCCTGAAGTCTCTCATAAGAAAAAATGGATATAAATATAAATGTTAATATATATATAAAAATATGTATGTATGCATAAATATGAATGTAAAAAATTATGAATGTAAAAATTAAGACTAAATTCTGACTAAATAACAAACTTCACTATAACAATAATCATCAATATTAATGAATAGTATTAAAATCTGATGATAATCTTGTCAATGACTAAATTACCTTTCTAAACTTTTGAGCTTTAATATGCACATTAATGAGCATTTTTCGTTAAGACCTGGGTATGTAAAGGCATTAAACTTGAGCTGCCATAGGAGTTCATTTTTTTCTAAAAGTAAATTAAACGGACCTCCTCTTATTTCCTGTTTGGTTTGATGAATCACCCTGAAGAAAAATTTATGCTCAGGATGGTCCATTATATGTCTAGCCAAAGCGTTTTCTTCTTTCTGTAAATTAATACATCTCATATGTACCTGCGCTCTGTTTTCCCTATATAAAAACAGGGACAACACTGGCAGGTGGCTAGATATACAACTCCTTTTGAGCTACAATTAATTTTGCCTTTGATGTTAATATTTACTCCATTAATTACTATTTTTGAACCTGAAATCATATGGTGGCAAAAAGGACAGTTGCCAAATTGCATCATGCCTACTTTAGAATGCGATGCCGTGCAGAAATTGTTCCTATTAAACAATTCCTTAAAGTTGGTACCTTTTTTCCATATAACTTTGGGAACATTTACCAAGTTTAGATTTTAATGTGTGGTCATCATTTAAAATAGCCCAGTTCTTCATTAATATTTCTTTAATGGCAATAAAGTCGAGTGAGAATCTCAAAATACATGCTAAATTAAAATCTACATTGTCAGATTGTATCACCAAATCCGGCCTTGCAACAACCGTTGGTGAAACACCATTAACCGCATTGTTACAGATCTGCTGCTTCAGAATAGGTTTAAAATACCCAGTTGTTCTTTTGAATCTAACTTCTTCAATTAATGATTCCACTAGAAAGATGGGATATGCACTGTTTAAAAACATTGGTTTTAAATATAAACATTCCTGTTCGAATCTGTCCTCTGTGGTTATCATACGTGCAGCCTTAACTAACTGACCTTTAACCACCAACTTTTTCTGATGCAGAGGATGAGCACTAGAGAAGTGTAAATGTTAGCTTCATACACTTTAAGCTGCATGTTCTTACTCAACATTACATCCAGATATGGAATACAATCTGAGTTATAGTTGTACGTGAATTGTAAAAATTGTGTACTTTCATTAAAAATAATAATTATTTTAATTGCTACCTCCTCATTACCCTGAATCAACATAAAGATGTCATCTATAAATCTGACATAGAATTTAATTACTCTTTTAAGAAAATTGTTGCCAAACATTAACTCATTTTCCCAAGTTGACATCACCAGATTAGCAAAACTGGAGCCGCAAGGGGATCCCACAGCAACTCCTTTCTTTTGTACATAATACTGGTTGTCAAAGAGAACAAAGTTATATGATAAGATGACATCCAATAATTCACGCACTAAAGATATTTCATCAGCTGGGGCATTCTTATGTTGCAAATTTGTTATTAACCAGTCAATACCTAACTGATGTGGTATGCTAGTATATAACTCTCTCACATCAACAGTAATAAAATTATACTCTTGCTGGAAATCCAAATTATTAATTCGTTCTAAGAATGCCCATGAATCCTTCACTATCCACTCATCCATTACTACGTATTTTTTCAAAATGCTGTCAACCAATTTGGCGCAAGCGTAAGTGGAAGATCTTCTACCATTCACAATTGGTCTAAAGGGTGGGTCTAAAATATTCTTGTGAATCTTTGGCACACCGAATATAGAAGGTACTCTTGGAGCTTCTATTGTTAAATAATTAAAAGTCTGTAAATCTATTCTAGCCTCAATGAATAATTCATTTAAAAAGCTTTTAATAAATTGAACAGATTTGTTATACTCATTAAGTGAAGAAACCTCATAGGTGTCTGTTGATAGAAGTATTTTAATGTTCCTATTATAATCCGGTGTGTCCAAAATCACTAATCCCCCACCCTTGTCCAGATTCATCACCCTAACATTAGCCGACAATAGTAAATCTATATTGTCCTTCTCAAGAAAACAATTTTCTTAAAAGAGTAATTAAATTCTATGTCAGATTTATAGATGACATCTTTATGTTGATTCAGGGTAATGAGGAGGTAGCAGTTAATTATTATTTTTAATGAAAGTACACAATTTTTACATAAAAAAGGCATATTTAGTTCTAGGAGAGTAGGAAGTGGTATTAGAAGGATTAGGTAGGATGGGAACAGGAGCACTTCCATTGTGAAGTTAAGTGCAAGCGCAGCAAGGTTTGAAATGAGGAGAGACTGCTGGTGATGCAGTTAGGAGATGGTAGAGAATTCCAGAAGCGTACAAGAGATTAAATGAGGAGAGACTGCTGGTGATGCAGGTAGGAGATGGTAGAGAATTCCAGAAGCGTACAAGAGATTAAATGAGGAGAGACTGCTGGTGATGCAGGTAGGAGATGGTAGAGAATTCCAGAAGTGTACAAGAGATTAAATGAGGAGAGACTGCTGGTGATGCAGGTAGGAGATGGTAGAGAATTCCAGAAGCGTACAAGAGATTAAATGAGGAGAGACTGCTGGTGATGCAGGTAGGAGATGGTAGAGAATTCCAGAAGCGTACAAGAGAGAAGGACACTGGGTGATTCCCAGCTGGATGTTGTGCAATTTGATTAGTTTTTCAGAGTTAGATCTTAGAAGTCGTTCTGGTTCATGCATTTCAAAGGTAGTGACTAAGGAGTGGCAAAAAGGGGGGTTGTAAATGATTTTGTGTGCTTGTGTTGGGCATAAGTGAGGAGGTTAGGTAGCTCAAGCCAGTTTAGTTGAAGAGAATTACAATGGTGAGAAACTGCTCTGTGACTTGCTGCAAATTTTGATATCTTGTTATAGCAACTGGAGCGTTTTGTTTTGAGGGAGGATTGCAGGTTGGTGAGGATAGATGCAGCATGTAGGAGGGATGGGATGAGATATGTATTGGCTAGTATGAGGCTAGTGGAAGGAGAAAGATAAAGATTATGGCAGTATAGCATACCAAGTTTTTGTGGGTTTTTTTGATATTTACTTGTAAATGTTTGTCGAATTTTAGTTGATCATCTGAGTACTCCTAGTAGTTTAGTGTCAGAGACTATTTCTAGGGGAGTATTATTTTTGCTGGTGATTATAAATGAGTGTTTATCTAGGGAGGAGGTTTTGGAGGCAGTGAATAACATACATTTAGTTTTGGTTGCATTAAGAGCTAGGTGGTTGTCTAACATCCACTGCAAAGTAGAGGAGAAGGCGGTTTGGGTAAGCTTATTTAGAGTGGGGATAGAAGGGAAGTAGCAGATAATGGTAGAATCGTCGGCATATTAGACGAGGCTGGAGTTTGGAATGGCTTGGTAGAAGTCGTTAATGAATATGCTGTGTACTAGGGGGGCTAAAATGAAACCTTGTGGGATACCTGTGGGAGGTGTCTCACATTGTGTCAGAGCAAAATGTGCCAAAGAAGCTGAGCAGCACCAGGACAGAGCTGCATGATCGAAAATTGAAAGAAGGGGTCTACCAGGAATTAATCCATTTGTGGGGAACACCTCAAATATATCTGTTCACCTCCTTTCAAAGCAGAAAACTAAGCCAATTCTGCAACAGGACTCCTTGCAGGTAGGTCTTGAAAACAGATGCATTCTCATTCCTGTGATCGTGGATGGTCCCTTTACCCATTTCTGCTGATTTCCAGGGTAATTCCGAAGATTCAGAAGGACTTTTCTAAAATCCCTTTTGGCCCATGCAAAATTATTTCTCCCTTCTTATGGAATTGGCCAAGGACGATTACCACAAGCTTCCTCACTGACTGGACCGACTCACACAAAGTAAGGGGAGTGTGAAACACTCCATTCTCAAGCAACTTACAATTGCCACCTGGATGATTCAATGTTAATATGTTTTAGGCATCTGTTTCATAAGAATTTGCAACAGGTTGTAAAGGAGGCAAGAAAGATGCCTGAGATGTACATATGTCATGTCCTTGGAGGCAAACATTTAACAGACAGTGAACTCCACCAAAATCATTAGGAGTACACCGCACATCACGCCTTTCCAAGGCCATCAAAATACACATAATCTGTTATAGGCTGTAAAGATTAAATTGCCTAAACCTCAAAAACTTCCAAAACAAAACACAGGCACAGAGTACACTCAGCAAATTAAGCATACTTCTACGCATATAGAGGCACTGAAAGGCAGGTAGGCATTGACCCAAGTAAACATTCTTGTTATAGTTGACTCTTTTGTAAGACATATAAAACTACAGTCATTCATCTGCATAAAGGAGGGCCTTCCGCAGATCAGGGCAATTACAGAACCATAAGGCTGACCACCCTCATATGCAAAACCATGGAAAGACTTATGGAACTAATCAGTAAGGACAATAGGGAACCTCCAAACACTGGACACATTTAAATTTGGATTCATTAAGGGCAGGAAATGCTTACTGTACGTAGTGGACTTTTTGAAAAGGTCACCAAAGCAGTAGATGAAGGTAAAATGGTACACACCACGTACCTTGACCTGGCTAAAGCATTTGACCCAGTCCCCCAGTCAGACATAGTAGAAAAGCTAAATAAACTGGGAATAAAACCCTGTGTAACCCACTGAGTTGTCAGCTGGCTCACAGATAGGACATAAATCAAAACAGGATCAGTTACTGTACAGAGAAACCAGTGACCAGTGGAGGCCCACCCCCAGGGTTCTGTTCTGGGACCTGTACTGTTTAGCATCTACATCTCTAACTTACCATCCTGCTGGAAGGTTTGTCCCAGATAAATAACTGGTGCCAAAATTGTGGACTGAAACTAAATGCCATAAAATACATTCTCGTATCCTTTAGGAAGTCATCTACCTGGGGGGGGGCTACCACATTGAAAACAGAGTTGACTTAGCTGTTTGGGATTTGGGAACTTATGTGAACAGTGACCTAACTTTCAACCAATGTGTGCCCATTGTTGTAATAAAGTCCTTGTATGTGGCACAGCTTATAAGCAAAGCGATTGTGTCTAGATCTAGGAATATCACCTCCTTCTTTCCACAGCACTCATTGGGCCAGTCATTGAGTATAATGCCCCCTTTGGCATGTATCTGTTCAGTCGCATACAACAACTGGAACTCTCACAGAGATGCCTTACTAAAACGATACAGGGTATAAACGATATGTCTTGCGTGGGCTGACTCAGTGCCCTGTCACAGTACTCACCACTGATACAGGGTATAAACAATATGTTCTACGTGGACTGACTCGGTGCCCTGTCACAGTACTCCCCAGTGATACAGGGTATAAACAATATGTCCTACGTGGACTGACTCAGTGCCCTGTCACAGTACTCACCACTGATACAGGGTATAAACAATATGTTCTATGTGGACTGACTCGGTGCTCTGTCACAGTACTCCCCAGTGATACAGGGTATAAACAATATGTCCTACGTGGACTGACTCAGTGCCCTGTCACAATACTCACCACTGAGGTGTAACCTGTGTCTGGCATAGAAGGCAATCTCTGACTTAATACTGCTGGATTTATGGCACATCAGCAAGTCAACGGACATCAAAAATATTCTGTCTAGGAATCTAAACCTCTTCAGCAGCATTAACAGAATAGTTTTTAGGGGCAGGTGTATCTTGCAGAAGATACAGCTGCTCTGGAACTGACTCTCTCCATGTAAATCAAAGCTCATCCCTGTCCGTATTCAAACGCAACTTGGATCTGCGAATGGGAAACAGAAATTTACCCCAGGACTTCCTTACTGAACTACTGTTGGACAGAGGCTGCTCCTAAATGCTTTATCCCATGCTTGGATTCCCTCAGATTATCTATGGTATGATCCCAGTTCTTCTCTGTAGGGGTATTATAATATAAAGTATGGGATGGGTAAGGCCAATCTAACACCAAATGGGATAGATTAATACAGGCACCAAAATGTAAATTGACTGGGCTTAAAATGGCTTGCAAGGGCAGCTGGTGTGTACTTACTTATGAACCTGTGAAAGCCCACTTCTAGTCCATCTTACATTGGCAGGTGGGAAAGATTGTTTTATTTGGTGCCTAGCCAATAACCAAGGCCCTCTCAGGGATTATGTGCCACCGGCTGTTAAATACTTGTGTGAGTTACTTTCCTCTAGCCTTTTTTATTCCTCTGTCAGGGTTCATTTAGAATCCATTTCAACATGTATGCCCATGGGTCCTCCCCTTTCTTCTCTGTTTGTTATAAAATTGGTTCTGAAGATAGTTTTGCATATCAGGCCACCAAGAAAACAAGTAGCTCCTCCTTGATCATAACCTTGAACTGGAAACATTACCTCAGTCTCCCTTTCAGCCAGCTCATCAGGCTGATTTAAGGATCATTACATTGAAGAATGTACTTATTACTCTAACGTCTACAAGAAGACTATCTGAGTTGTTAGGTCTCATGAGCTGCGTCTCATCTTTCACAGTCACTTTAAGAACAAATCCTGTATGTAAATCCGGAGATCTTGACAGAAATAAGTCCTTTAGAAGCAAATCAGAAGTTTATCATCTCATTAACGCCTAGGCACTCCTGCAGATATTTATCTGGGCACATCTTGTTTTATCTCTAGGTGTCTAATATCGTCTATTCATATTTACATTAATAATTCCAAAACCACGCTGCATACAAGTCATTTAAAGATTTCATGTTAAAGTTTACATGGCGGATAAAATGTAATTGCACTAATATGCTGCCTGTATCTAGAGCAGCTAAAGAGATATTAATTATTGTTCATATAATTATTTTGTTAAATGTTAGATTTTTTTAAATATGATTCAAAAAAACAAAAGCCAACACATAGTGGTGTGCAAAACATATGAATCCTTTATTAAATAGTTAAATCATGGCAAAAACAGACCGGTTTCGGCAAGTTCAATAAGCATTCATCAGTGTAAGGAAAAACACATACCAAATGCCCTTATATACCAAAAGAATAGAGAAATACTCATGGAGATTGGCTGGCTGCAAATGTTCATTAAACCCAGGTGGGAACAAACCACCCAGCTTAATGATCCACTTTTTGTCTTTATTATTGAGAATATTGTGCCAGCCAAGTTTATGTGACTTGTCATCACAAATTTTATCTATAATGGTGAACCTGAAGTTTGCTGAGGTGTGTATCAAATAATGTTTAAATAAAACGTTGAAAAAGCTGATGAATCCGTACAACCAAGGAGCAAATGTTCCCGTGATGGTAAAGTAAAAAGTAATAAAAAAGACAAAAATGTACCATTCACGGTAAAACCAAGGCAGTCCACAGTCTCATAAACTTGAAGATAGCTCGTATAATGAAATCAAAACACTGAAGGTGTATAAAAAAGCAAATATGCTTTAATTAATATATGCAGCAATGACGGTTAGCGCTTTCACCAAAAATGGCTTCATCAGACCTTAAGACATTTTACAAATAAATCAATTTAAATAGTAAATCAATCATGACATCACATCCTGCATAACATCACTTATTCAATTGCAAGACAAAATATTATATATACATATATATATATATATATATATATATCAAACAAGCATGTCAAAATAACACCTAATAAAACTCCATTAATAAAACAAGATAAAATAAAATACTTAATATACCCTCAGCCTCCTTTTTCGCAGGGCTGGTTTTATAGATAGTTTCCCCATTTAACCCTACAGGCTCTAAAACATTGGTTATTCAAAGCTGAATTATATCCTCCGGGATTCAACACCTTTCTCATTTGCCTTGCTGAACATATACTCACCAAAAACCCTTTCTGTTATCAAGATAGGTGTTTTTGGTAAATACAGGGCACTGCCATGGGGGCATCTTTTGCCCCCCATTTATGCCGACCTCTTGATGGCATTTGTGGAGGAACAACTCATTTTTGACTCCACCCATAATCTATTTCTTGATGAAACAGATATATGGCGATGCTACTGAGATGGCTGGATGGTCTGGCGGGCTGATGTGGCCCATTTACAGGAGTTCATGGAATACATTAATGGGAACAAGTGAGGCATAGAATTTACAGTGAATCAGCATTTAGAACAAATCACATTTCTGGATGTTTTGGTCACTAGGGGCCATTGATTGGGCACCCAGGTTTACCGCAAATATCGACAGTATAATTCTTTGTTGCACACATCCAGCTTTCACCCACCACACATCACACGAAACATCCCCAAATCACAATTTCTCCATATCAAATGGATTTGTTCCCATTACATTACGAAAAGGATCTTAACAGGTTTCAGACCCATGGATATAAAATAGGGACCATTCTTATGGTCAGCAATTGGGCATCCTCAATGAACAGACAAGACCTCATGGTCTACAAAGAAAACAGCCACAGTGCCAATCTGAAATCAGATTGGTGACCACTTATGGATGTAATACCAATACATTGTTAAACATTATCAACAGACACTGGAACATACTTCTGGTCGATCACAGACTATCATAGATATTACAGGATAAATGCCCTTTTTCTTATCGGAAAGGAAAAACTCTTGGAGAACATTTTAATCATAATCTCTACAAACATGGTTCTACCAAGATGGGCTCACTATCTCAAGCCACTTTAACAGGGGACCTTTTGCATGGCTGTCTCCTCTGTGGACATTATGAACATTGTGTCATAATGGTCAAAACTAAACAATTTAGTAACAAGAATATGGGTTTGGTCTTTGATATAAAATTTCTAGCTAACTGCGGTACAGATTGGGTAAAATACCTGGCAACATGCTCATGCTCAGCCTTTTATATAGGGCAAACATCTCGACCATTTAGACTTCGGAGAGCTGAACACGAGTGACATCAGGCAGAAAAGAAATAGCAATACTTTATTTAAACATTATTTGGTACACACCTCAGCAAATTCCAGGTTCACCATTATAGATAAAAATGTGTGGTGACAAGTCGCATAAACTTGGCTGGCACAATATTCTCAATAATAAAGAGAAAAAGTGGATCATTAAGCTGGGTGGTTTGTTCCCACCTGGGCTTAATGAACATTTGTAGCCAGCCAATCCCGAGGAGTATTTCAATATTCTTTTGCTATATAAGGGCATTTGGTATGTGCTTTTCCTTACACCGATGAAGGCTTATTGAACTTGCCGAAACCAGTCTGTTTTGCCATGATTTAACTATTTAATAAAGGATTAATATGTTTTGCACACCACTATGTGCTTGCCTTTGGTTTTTTGAATCACTTTGAGATTTTCTGATCTATGCACTTGCCATACTTGAAGGGACTCTTCTCTTCCACAGTTATATTTTTTAAATATTTCAACAACCAAGCGGTACCTACAGATCTGTTCAACCTCGTATGAAAGTTCTCAGCTGGACGAACAAAGTGCTGCTGGCAATGTGTGTGTAGCTTGAGTAGTTGCTGTGATATAGTAAGCTGTTCGCAAAATATTGCAAACTTAAAAGTTATTTATTTATTTAAACATTTGTTTACCAGGAAAGTCCGACTGGGACAGAGCCCATTTTCAGAGGAGGCCCGGGGAGAAAAGCTCCAGATGCATGTCTTTCAAATGTGGGAGAAAACCGGAGCACCCAGAGGAGACCAACTTGAATGCAGGGAGAGGACATGCAGACTCCACACAGAAGACACCTCGGCCAAAAATTAAACTGGAGAGCCTCTTGCTGTGAGGTGACAAAGCTAACCACTGCACCACTGTGCTGCCCATTAATGTGTTTTATATGACTTATTAAATCTAGTTTAAGACCTAGAACCTAAAGAATACTACCATTATAAAATTTAGTTTGTCCTGAAGAGTTTGCCATTTATACCTGTATAGTAAGCCCTGTGGTTCCAGAGATATAAGCATTTTTTTGAAATGTCAGGACTTAATTGGATTTTAAGCTCCGCCCATATGAAGTTGCAGTGCAAACTTCCAGAGCTCCATTGG